>NC_071994.2:4501250-4822812 GCF_028885655.2 Pongo abelii | reverse complement strand
TTCAACAAAGAGTGAATAGAGCTGGAGGAGTCGAGAGGCAGACAATAAATGTGAAAGGTGTGAGGAGGATATTAATGCTTGAAGGTTGTGAGAACTGTAAAGGGTAAGTGGAGCATAGCCTGTGATTTTGAAGGCCTCTAGAAGTATTAAAGCTGCTGCCGCGGCCGGGCGCGGTGGCTCACGCCTGTAATCCCAGCACTTTGGGAGGCCGAGGCGGGCGGATCATGAGGTCAGGAGATCGAGACCATCCTGGCTAACATGGTGAAACCCCGTCTCTACTAAAAAATACAAAAAAAATTAGCTGGGCGTGGTGGTGGGCGCCTGTAGTCCCAGCTACTCGGGAGGCTGAGGCAGGAGAATGGCGTGAACCCGGGAGGCGGAGCTTGCAGCGAGCCGAGTTCACGCCACTGCACTCCAACCTGGGCGACAGAGCGAGACTCCGTCTCAAAAAAAAAAAAAAAAAAAAAAAAAAAAGCTGCTGCCGCACGCAGACATAAGGGCCAGCCTAGAACTGTGAGGTCAACTTGTTCTGATAGAAAGGCAACAGGTCGTGGGCCTGGCTCCTGTGTGAGGGCTCCAGCAGCACAGCCTTGGATTTCAGCTGTGTGTAAGGAAAAAGGATGGGACGAGTCGGGGAGCGCTAGTGTGGGAGCTGTCTCCAGGGCCTTTCTGAGAGAGCAAAAGGAGGAATGGGGAAAAGACTTAGGGTCTATGGGATCAGTTAAGTTACCCTTTGTGAGCTTGTAAAGTGGTTTGGTTAGGATAGCAAAGCCTGGTATCCAGATACAGAGTCGGAAATATCCAACAACGCCTAAGAACGAAAGAAGTTGTTGTTCGGTGGTGGAGATTGGGGTCTGGGAGATTAACTGAACATGGTCTGCAGGAAGGGTGCATGTATGCTGATGGGGGATTATACCGAGATAGGTAACACTAGGGGAAGAAATCTGTGCCTTGGAGGGGGATACTCGGTACCCCTTTGAGTAGAGATGTTGAAGAATCAGGATAGTGTCCTGCTGGGAAGACTGGTAAGAGAGGCTGCAAAGAGGAAGATCATCAAAATATTGAATAAGGTGGGAGGCAGACAGGTGAAAAGAAAGCAGATCATGAGAAAGGGCCTGGTCAAATTAGTGTGGGCTGTCCCAGAAGCCTTGGGCAGAACATTCCAGGTGAGTTGTTGGGATTGGTGGGTGCCTGAACTCCAATTTTTGCCTCCCTTTTTCTCTCTCCCTCTCTCTCTCTTTCTCTCTCTCTCTCCCCCCGTGCCCCCCTCTCTCTCTCCCTCTCTCTCTCTCTCCTCCAGAATGTTGAGCTTATTTCTCTGCAGCTCCCCTCTCTTAGCCCTCAAGTCCTGTCTGCCTTGGTTTTCTTCCAATTCCTTCTAGCAGCTACTTATAGCAGCTGAGTTTCTCTGTTTGTTTTTTAATCCAGCCTTTATAGATGTTCTTGACACAGCAGCTACTCTTTTGTGGCCAGAAGCAGAGCTCCCCATGATGCTTCTTAAGAGTTGCCTACTGGAGCACCTTATGCCTTAGATGGTTGTACACACAGAGGAGTGGCTGTGACAGCTAGAGCTTCAGACCAACAACAGAGGAAAAGTCTGCTCTTAGGGTCAACCAATTAGGGGAGGGTCTCTACCTCTGTTGCTTCCAACTGCAAGATCTTGAGTAAACCACAGGAAGTGTCAGGGCCTCAGTTTCCTCATCTGCAAAATGGGTCTAATAATACAAACGCCATGTATTTCATGGACTTTGTGTGAGGATGAGCAATAGAGTATGCAACCAACGGTACTTTGGAAATAGAGAGGTGATTTTTTTTCTTTCTTTCTTTCTTTTTTTTTTTTGAGATGGAGATTCACTCTTTTTGCCCAGGCTGGAGTGCAATGGTGCAATCTTGGCTCACTGCAACCTCTGCCTCCGAGGTTCAAGCGATTCTCCTGCCTCAGCCTCCTGAGTAGCTGGAATTACAGACGCATACCACCACACCTGGCTAATTTTGTATTTTTAGTAGAGATGGGGTTTCACCATGTTGGCCAGGCTAGTCTCGAACTCCTGACCTCAGGTGATCCACCCACCTTGGCCTCCTGCAGTGCTGGGATTACAGGCATGAGCCACCATGCGCGGCCGAGGTGATTTTTTAAATGATGAAAATGCAATGGACTCCAAATATAGGGACACATTTAGGACAAGAACCATTTGCTGTGTGAGGGTCCTGCACCCCCCAGTAGACACAGATGAAGCAGAACAACTGAGAACTTGTGTGCATGGGGGCTGCATGTTTTGAATGGACCGTGCTGGGGTGAGCTGGGGGAGGGTTCAGGAGCTGCTTTCCCTCTGGAGCCTTGCCCAGTGTCCCCTCCCCTGGACTACCATGGGCTCCGTGCCTGTCTCAGAAAGGAGGTTCTGGCATCACCGTCACCTGTGTGCATGTCTGTCCTCCATGCGACTGGGCAGGTTCCCAAACCTGCCTGTCCTCTGGGCCCACTAGGGACTGTTGAAAATCTCTGAGTGGGAAGTACTAGAATGTGGATATTTGAAAGCTCCCTGGGTGAAGCAGTGACTATCTAGACGAGCACTCTGTAAATGTTGGGCAAGACATTGGACTTCCCTGGGGCAGGAAACTGCCATAGACCAGAATGTGTCTATTATGTTGTTTTTTGTTGTTGTTGTTGTTGTTGTTGTTTGAGACAGAGTCTCACTCTGTCACCCAGGCTGGAATACAGTGGTACAATCTCGGCTCACTGCAACCTCTGCCTCCCGGTTTCAAGCGATTCTCCTCCCTCAGCCTCCTGAGTAGCTGGGACTACAGGCACATGCCACCACGCCCAGCTAATTTTTGTATTTTTTAGTAGAGATGGGGTTTCACCATATTGGCCAGGCTGGTTTCAAACTCCTGACCTCGTGATCCGTCCGCCTCCGCCTCCCAAAGTGCTGGGATTACAGGCGTGAGCCACCGCGCCCGGCCAATAATGATTTTTACTGCATCAGTTGATGTTTGTTGAATAAAGAGCAGGGAGGGGAGGAAAGAATGGGATGAGGGTAGAGAAAGGCAAGATCAGGGAGAATTCCAGCTCCTTGGGCCCAGGCCTGTCATCTTATCAGGACAATCCCAATCCCCCCACAGTGGTCTGGAGACCAGTGATCCTTCGGCAAGAGCACTTTAGCTGAGGAATTTTTGCCTTTCTTAAAGATAAGATTAAATTAATGTGAATCCAAGTCTTACCACAAGGATCATTGCCCTTTGCTGGGAAACCGAGCAGTCCCCAAGTACCTCACCTATGATGTTCTTGGTGCCTCATTACACACAGTAGCAAAAATGACAAAAGCCCCTAAGAGGACCACTGTGATCCTCTGAAGATGGGGATTCCTAATCCCGTGAACCCAGTTCTTCAGAACCCCGTTTGTTCTGGAGAAATAAGAACTGGACATATCTAGTCTTTGTTTCCCTCTCTTTTGATCATTTTTTGGATGAGTCAAAATCAGGTCACCACCAGCACCAGGATGTGACATGAAGGGACGCGCCTCAGCCCCACAGGGCACATTCCTGCCCTCTTCCCAGACTCAGGTCTTCCCTGCCTCTGAATCTTGCTCTCTCTTTTCCTTGTTCTCACTTCACTTTCTTTTTTTTCTGCCCTTCCTTTCTTTTCTTTGATTCCTCTTTCTTTTTCACCTGGGAAAAAGTCTTCAGACTTCTGGAGTGGATTCATGAGTATGAATGGGGTGTAGCCCGCCAACATCATTTTTTTCCAAGGCACAGAGGCTGTTTCTGTGGCTGGGCACAGCTGAGAGGACCCTCTCTTTGTACTGGGGGATTGATGGCTGATGGAGGGAAGGAAGCTCACAGAACATCAGGCAGAGTTTGTCCTGCTCCCCTTAGGCTCCCTATATCAAGTTGATGGGGTTGCAGCCCTAGCCTGCAGGGGTAGGTCCGGCCTGATGGAGGCTGGGACATCTGGAAGCCAGTGGCCTCTCAGCCAGCCCCTGTGTCTCACGCACATTCTCCGGGAAGAGCCCCAGGTCTCTTCTTCACTCTTCTTCACTCCCCCTCACCCTCCTGATGGGGGTTCTCTGACCCCAGCAACACAGATGGGCAGGGAGGCATCTCCAAAGGCCACACACTTAGCTGAGAAATCATTTCTCAGTTCCTGTGTGACCCCTTGCTCTTAACCTTTTTCTCCTTTGTTCTTAGTCCTGTTTTTGCCCTGATTTTTCAGATGGGTGCCCTGGACTGAGGCAAACTTTAATATTGCCCCTGGGATCAGACACACGTTGGCCCCCTCTCTGGCTATGCTGGCCTCCCTGTTTGGGGCAGCAGGTAAGGAAGAGCTGGCTCAGTCCAGGCCAGATGAGCAGGAAATAAAGGTTTTCCTTGTCCCCCTTCCTCCAAGCCTCTTCCTTCTTCCCTTTCCCCTTGCCGTGGGAAGTTCTTCTCGTCCTCCACTCCTTCCATCCCTGGCCGTCTGTGGTTCTGATGCTGATTGTCCTGTTCACTATCAAAATTATCTGGGAGAAGAAAGTCATTTGTCCTTTAGTATGAGTTTGATCCATAGTTTGTCTTTCCTTGGGCTATTTGCTCTGTGAGTCTCACTGGCAGATGAAAAGTTGAGGGATGCATTACAGACATTCAGGGCCAACACGGAAGACTAGGGTGGGGGATGGGGAGGCACTGACAGTAGAAGAACCCTCCAGAGCTCAAGCAGTCACACACACAAGCTGCCACCCCCAGTCCTCGATTGGTTTCCATGCCGTTCATAGTCTGGGACAAAGGACTTAAAAAAATATGTGGTTGAGAGTGGCTTGGAGCCCAGCCAGGTACAGGGAGCAGGGGGACCCGAGGCTGCTTGGCTGGGCAAGGCAAGAATGCAAGGAGCTTTTTAAGACGGCTGACTCTGTAGCTCTGATTTTTTTTTCTTATGAAGGAGCAATCCTATTTGGCTCCAAGCCTAGGGATGGGGCTGGCTCTGTGGAGCAGGTTGTCTTTGAGCCGGGTAGGGCTGCCCCAGGAGTCATAGGCTGCCTCTGGAGGTGGTGAGGTTTCCATCACAGGGGTTGGGGTCTCCTGGATTCAGCCATCATTAGAGGAGGCTTTGCATATTGCTGGGGTTGTGCCAGATACCTGGGGGCCTTTACTAAAATGTGTTTCCTGGGCCCTACCCCCAGCTCGCTGAACCCAGGAGCAGCCCCGGGATCATTGTGACCTCACAGCTCCAACAGCATCGGTCCCTGTGGGGGCCACCTTTCCAGCCCCTCCTCCCAGCAGAGGATCCCAGTGCCTTTCTGGCCTGAAGGCCCTGTAGGCCTGGCCCTCCCAACTTCCTCTCCGCCCTTGTCCCCCGTCGTCCCCCTAGTTGACCTGGCCCTCCCAACTTCCTCTCCGCCCTTATCTCCCATCGTCCCCCTAGTTGGCCTGGCCCTCCTAACTTCCTCTCCGCCCTTGTCCCCCGTCGTCCCCCTAGTTGGCCTGGCCCTCCCAACTTCCTCTCTGCCCTTGTCCCCCGTCGTCCCCCTAGTTGGAGGGTGCCCCAGCCTGGCTGACCTCAGTTCTTGTACCCAGCACACACAACTCTTCCCAGCCTCAAGGCCTTCACCTGGCTGTGCCACTGCCTGTGATGTTCCTCCCCAGTCTTGTCAGGGCTGGCTCCTGGGGAGAAGATCTCTGCTCAGATGTCACTTCCCCAGAAGGGCCTTCCATGGCCACCCATATCATGTCCCCCCACACCTGCCCCCACACTCGCTAGCCCACCACCCCATCTTCCTTCTTCCATCCTCCACAGCAGTCATCACCATCTAATATTCCTGTGTATGCATCTGTTTGCCTTTCTGGCTCCTGGTTTTGCTCTGCCTCCCCACTGGAAGGTAAGCTCTGTGGGAGTAGAGCAGGGACTTGTTTGCATTGTTTATTCCATGACCCAGCCCCGGCTCTATGTCTGGCACATAGAAGTATCACTGAATGAATGAATGAATGAATGAATGAATATCCATTGTGTGAATGAATGAGTGACAGGTTTGGAGGTCACTGGAGCAGATAGGCAAGTCTGTGACAGCTGTGATAATAAACAGTGATTACAAGCAGAGGGCCAGATGCCGAGCTGCCCTCGTGGGCACTAAGGGTCCCAGGCCCTGAGCTTGCATTCCCAAGGGACACCATGCTTGGTATTCGGGGCCCACTCTCAACATCTCAACAGCCTGTCTTCTTATTGGGACTGAGTTGGAAAAAGGGTCCCAGAGCCCACGTGACTTGTCCAAAGACACCCTGCAGGGTTGCAAGGACAGAGGGGGAAGAGGCCTATGCCTGGCACCCATCATCAGTCTCTAGAAAGTTCCATTCCGATAGATGAGTCAGCCATACCCAGCAGTCTCCTGGGACAATCCCCCCAACAAACATTTGCCGAGCTCCTGCTATGTGTTGAGGGCACATGGAGTCCTCCTCTCCTTGGTGATTTGGTGGCGGGGGCAGGATGGGTGGCAACCCTGACTTTGGCCTCCCTGAATGACGGCACAGCAGAGACGTCTGGTCTCCCATGGAGATTAGATCTCCTTCAGCGGTAGGGATACAGCCAGCCCCATCACTGTAACTCCACAGTGGAGCAAAGCACCCTGGAGGCTGTCCTGGCACAACCTGACCACAGTCATAGACCAGTCAGCCCCAGGAGGGACACTCTGCCCCGGCCCAGATGCTGCCAGCCAGGCCCATGGATGCTGCTAGTCCAGCTGAGGAAGTAAGTGCCTGTCCCCCACTCCCAGGCCCATGCGAAGGGGCAAAAAACAAACTTGAAAAAGCAACCCCCCAACGGGGAGGCCAGTCTGTCCAGGGTGTCCAGGGATCATGACGGGCATTGCTGTTTTCCTAACTCACGTGACCAAAAATCCTTTTATTTGCATAAACATGGAGCCTGGTTGTCTAAGTCTTCCCAAAGTTTCCTTATATCAAGCAGCCGTGAAGGGCCCCGCACAGAGCAAGGTCTGTACTGGCTGCCATGAGAAACTGCCGTTCCCACCTTCCAGCCACGTCCAAACCCCTCTACCCCATGGGGCTTAACCACCTCTGAGCATCCCACGTGCCGTGTCATTCGCTTCTGTTTTGTCAATGGTCTGCCTGCCCCTCCCTCGCTGGACAGCAGCTCCAAGGGGACAAGGAATCGTGCGTGGTTTTTTTTTCTTTTTTTTTTTGAGACAGAGTCTCCCTCTGGTGCCCAGGCTGGAGTGCAGTGGCGCAATCTCATCTCACTGCAACCTCCGCCCCCTAGGTTTAAGCAATTCTCCTGCCTCAGTCTCCCAAATAGCTTAGATTACATTTGCCTGCCACCATGCCCAGCTAATTTTTGTATTTTTAGTAGAGACAGGGTTTCACCATGTTGGCCAGGCTGGTCTCAGACTCCTGACCTCAAGTGATCCGTCCGCCTGGGCCTCCCAAAGAGTTGGGGTTACAGGCGTGAGCCACCGTACCCAGCCTGTGCGTGTTTTACTGGCTGCTTCTTCCCCAGTGCCTGGCAACCTTGAGAAGATGCTCGCAGGCACCCGGTGGATGCACAGGCAGCCCCAAGGTGCCTCCCAGCCTTCTCATCCCTCCAGGCCTCCCGACCCCCTGCCCCGGCTTGGGGCAGTCGACCCTCCTCTTCATCTTCCTAGTTCCCGGTGGCCCTTTAGGATTCAGCTGAGAAGCCACTCCCTGTGCAAAGTCTTCCGGAATCGACCGTGACCTTTCCTACCCTGGTCCTTCAGCATTTTTCTGTGGCTGTCAGATTTCTGACTTCCTGGCCGACTATCAGCCCCACACCTGCGGGTCTGTGCCCTGGGCTCACAGCTTAACACGTAGGAGGACTTTAATAAATACACTGATTGCCCCTGTGGAGGGGGCACGCTCCTGCCAGAAAAACCCAGCCCACCTCCTCCCTGGACAGGAGCCCTCATGTTGGAGAAGGCCCGGCTCTCAATGGGGCTTTTGTGGCGGATGGCAGTGGCCTCAGCAGCTTTCCCCAGCAGCTCCACCAGCTGGAAAATGTTAAGACAACAACGCCATCCTTGCCCCTAGGGAGAACCTGTTTGTGAAGATTCCACAGCCTCCTGTTAAGAAGCAAGTGTCCGTACAGGGGTTGGTTGAGTCGGGTAAAAATTGACCTGTGGGTAAACTCTTCATTGTCCTCCACTAGGCGGGTGCTAGAATCTGTGGACACTGACAAAGGACATTAGTTCATTTGTTCATCCTTTCAAAGGATACTTTGCATACCTACTGTGTGCCAGGCTTCACTGGATACTGAGAATACAGAGGAAAAAAAAAGAAAAAACAAAGTTCCCTGCTTTCCTGGTGCAGGGAGAATAATAAGTTGTCAGACAACAGATGCGGCGAAGCAGTGGAAGGGGCTGGGAGTGGGGCCAGGGCAGACCCTGGAAAGGTGGTTTCTTAGTAGAAGCCTCGGAGACGTGAGTCAGAAAGGGAGGGAGGGTCACAGCTCCCAGGAAACGTGAAGTCCAGCCCAAGAGAATACAATTAACTCCTGGGAGGAGGAGGCCATTAGCCTATGTCTGCTCCATGGTAAGGGGCTCTTTCCCTGGCACGCCCCCTACTCTTTCCCTAGCCCCACTCCTCCAACAGTTCTGAAGTGGTGCGAAGGCGGGTAGGGGCTGTCCCAGTGGTCATCTAAGGGAAAACTGTCCCCTTCTGTTTGGTCCCTAAGCTAAACAAGGCTGTGACAGGCAGCAGTAGGGAAGGAAGGCTATTACCATGCTCTCTGCAAGCTGGTCCCCAATGTCACCAGCCGCTGCAGACTCACCTAGCTCCAAGGACCAGGGGGGCCCAGGCCCATGTATTTTCTTAGGTGCATCTACAAAGGCTGGGCTTCATGCCTCAGGACCCCCTTGATGAAAGAATATCCCCCTCCACAGGGTCCCCCTGCCTTATGGAACAAGCCATATGAATTCACTCACAGAGGGCCGGGGGCCGTCTCTGAGCACGGGCTGGGGGTTCTTTGCTTTTACCCTGGTTTCGTTTGGGAAAGAATTGGGAGCCCCAGCATCCTCCCTGACCAAGGAGAGTGTCGGCTTTCTCTTCTGAGATGTGGCTTGAAGGAACCAGGGAGTGTGTTCTGCAGAGAGATCCAGAAGGAACCTGTGGCTTTGAAAGGGTCCCTCTAAGGTTGAAGGAAAGGCTTCTCCATCAGACTGGAAGGAAACAGGAACAGAGGAGTGGACGGCCAAGAACGTCTCAAGGTGCTTGAGCTGAGAGTCAAATAGTGGAGTGAAAATCGACGAATAAACTCCCTCCGATGGGTTTAAGGGAAAACAGCCCCACTCTGTTTGGTCCCCAAGCTAAACAGATTTGAGATCTGTTTAACATGGAGGATCTGGGCTGTGATGAGCTTAAAGGAGGGAGGGGGACACTTGATTTTTCAGAAAGCCTGATTTCAGACATAATTGTTCATGTTTAAGAAGCAGGGATGCTGACTTGATTTTCCAGAAAGCCTGATTTCAGATGTAATCATTCCTGCTTAAGAGGCAGGGACGCTGAGTCTTGGGAATAGCTTTTGGAAAACGATAATCTATATTAGAGGCGGGGCAGGCAGCCCTGTGGCCCCTGGGCTCTATATGACTATGTGTCTTGGAGGATCCGGACTGTGATGAGCTTAAAAATCTTAAATATCTGTATTCAGGAAGAGCTTCTGGATGGACACTAGAACCACTGATTATGCATGCCATTGGGGAGGAGGTCCCATGTCAGGTCCGTTTTTAACCCTTCGGGGATGAGTTGTCGTATGTGTATGCATGCAAGTGTTTGCATGCATGTACTTACTAACTCTATAGGACACAGATCTTTAGATTTCGTCTACACAAGCAAAGGGATTGAAATGACTTAATTAATTTGCTGTTGTCCATTAACGCATTTTGCAAAGACAGGCAGCCACTGTCTGTCAAAGAGGCCACTCTGTCTCACGCTCTCTCCTCCTTAACGTTTCAAGAGTCAATGCCTTGGGGCTCAACTTTGTTGGAAAGCTGGCTCGATTCTGTGCATTTTTCTAGGTCTCTGTGGTTCACGCCATTTTCAGGCATGAAAATGAGCCATCGAATTATGACAAAATCACCTGGAGCCGCCATTCTAGCCAAGGAGGGTGAGGGGAGACGGAGGGAAAACAAGATGATGAAGCGAACTCCTCCGCAGATAAGGGATGGCGGATTCTATGGAGAAATACAAAGTCGGGAAGGGGTTTGAGGAGGTAGAGGTATAAAAGAACGAGTGAATGAGGCCGGGCGCAGTGGCTCACACCTGTAATCCCAGCACTTTGGGAGGCCGAGGTGGGTGGGTCACCTGAGGTCAGGAGTTCAAGACCAGCCTGACCAACATGGTGAAACCCCGTCTCTACTAATAATACAAAAGTTAGCCGTGATGGGTGCCTGTAATCCCAGCTACTTGGAAGGCTGAGACAGGAGAATTGCTTGAATCCAGGAGGCAGAGGTTGCAGTGAGCCAAGATCATTCCAATGCAGTCCAGCCTGGGTGACAGAGTGAAACTCCAAGTGAATAAATGAATCGTGAGTGCACGGTGAGTGGGTAAGTAAGTGGGGAATGGGGTGAGCCAATGGGCGAGTGAGCAGGTGGATGAGTGGACAAACACTTGAGCGAATGAATGAGTATGTGGCTGAATGAACCCCTCACTCTACCGGAAAAGCCAGAGGAAGGGGCCTGAGCATCTCCTTCAGGGGTACCTGCCAAGGCAGAGTCCTGGAACCCCTGCCCAGAACTGCTCCTGGAGAGCATCTGGGTTAGTCCCCTGCTCCCCAGCGCTGCCGGCCCCTGCCTCAGATCTCTTACCCAACCACATCGCTTCCACCCGGCAAGGTAGATGGCCCATGTACTGGGAGTACTACATGGTAGGATCCCTGAGAGGGTGCCCCTGGGTGTCCTCCTGGATCTCTTTCTGGTGTGAAATAGAGAGCTCTCTCGGCTTCTTCAGTTGAACATCTGTGTGACCAGCTCTGTCATCAGATATGTTTTGTAATTAAAGGCTACTCTGTCCTAATATTTCAAGAATGTGCTGTGATTGGCCTTTAGGCAAAGGTGGGTTTCTCTACATGTGTGCTGTACAGAGAAAAAGCTGTTCAACTACTTTTCCTTAAATAGTAAAAGGGTCCAATATGAGCCCACAGGTTACAAAGTGTGTCAGTGCCTTAAATAATATCACCCTTTCCCTACCTATCAACCTATTTCATGTCACTGCAGAAATCTTAGAAAACAGAGGAAATGACAAAGCAGAAAATAAAAGCCATCCAATATAATTTTCCTTAAATAATAAGAAAAGGCTCTGTAGCTAAGCAGTCCAGCCTGGTCACTCCTTCCCACATGTGACTTTGAGCCCTGGAAACGTGGCTTTTCTGAACTAAGATATGCCATAAAGTAAAATTCACATACCAGATTTCAAATATGTAGTTGGAAAAAAGGGAATGTCCAAGATCTGATTAATAACTTTTTCTTTTAATTTTTTTTGAGACAGGGTCTCGCTCTGTCACCCAGGCTAGAGTGGATTGGTGCAATCATAGCTCACTGCAGCCTCAAACTTCTGGGCTTAAGCAGTCCTCCCACCTGAATTTCCCAAGTAGCTGGGATTACAGGCACGCACCACCATGCCTGGCTAATTTTTTTTTTTTCTTTTTTAGAAATGGGATCTGACTGTGTTGTCCAGGCTGGTCTCTGACTCCTGGACTCAAGTGATCCTCCACTTCAGCCTCCCAAAGTGCTGAGATTACAAGTGGGAGCCACCAAGCCTGGCCAGGAACTTTTATATTGAGGACATGTTGAAATGATATTCTTTATATAACAGGTTACATAACATAGATTATTGATTTCCCCTGATTATTTTTACTCTTGTTAGCGTGGAGAGTAGAATATTTCAGTGACACACACTCCGCAGGGCCCAGTAACGCACTCCTTTATCGTACAGAAACGTTGCATCAGGAGGACGAGGTCTTCGGCGCCAAACCCAGAGGGCCTTGAAGGTTCTGATTCCCCAGCGCAGGGTTGGGACGATTCCTCCACTGCTGGTGATGCTCCTGGCTCATGTTCCCATTCATTTCTCCCACAAACGTGGGGCCCGGAGTGTACAGCCAACGGTTGTCACACACAGTATCCCCCCAAGAGAAACCTGCAGCCCGGCAGCTCGGCTGCAGTACAGAGACCCCCAACCTGGCAGAGGCCTTGACACAAAACAGAAGTTTTGCACCAAATGATGCATACGCGAAGGCACAATGAAGTGAACAGCAAGCGTTCAAGGAAAAGGCCTTGCACGGCATAACAAAATTCTGGAACACCTTTTATTCCAACCACAGGGTTTCGAAGGAAAGCGTCAGGATCTCCTATAAAGATAACTGAGCCTCACGGTCGGCCCAGGAGCTGTGGCTTCCTTGACTTTGGGGAGGGGAGGGTGTGATGAGGCCCCAGAGGATTCGACCCAGAGTGAGACGCTTGCTGCAGCCAGTGCCTGTAATGTTAGGATCCATCTCAGGCCTTAGACTTGGGTCTTTAGGGAAATCAGGGGCTTGGGCAGGTCACCAACACCAGGGGAGGGATGCAGCTTTGGTGTGCTCACGCCCGGCATACACCCCGTGGAAGGTGCAGGGATGAGTCTGTGGCTGAGAGCGGCTCTCATGGGGTTCTTGTCCTCTCAACAGTGCAGGGGTTCCAACCTATGTCCCAGCTCCACGGTCTTGGGACCTCAAGTCACCTTCAGCCCCTCGGGCCAGAGGACAGGAGGACCAGGACCTGTCCTTCTGTATCAGAATCTGCATCATATCTAAGCAGAAAATACACAATCGGGACAGGGGCTCAGAGGAAGCCATAAGGGTCAGCCTTGTCTCTCTGGAGTGGGACAAGCTCAGACTGAAGCTGCCCGCCTCTGCGAGATGGAAGTTCCTTATTCTCAGGAAGTATGCTGGTGAAAGGAAATTGCCAGGCAATCTGGAACTTTTACTCTTTCAAGCCCCAGGAAGAAGAATTGAACAAGTGGCAGGCAGCTAGGTGCTCTGTTTGGCAGAGTGGGCAGGTGCTGTCCCGCTGCGGGGAGTCCGACCCTGTCCCCCTCGTCAGGGTTTCCGATGCCAATGCACCCACCATCCTGGGGAGGAAGGCTGAGCCTCCTGCAGAGTCACTGGGGAGGAAGCAGCTGTTTAAGATTTCGTCTACACTTCTTCCCACACCTCATGAGAAAGGACCCAGGAGGGTGCGTCCGTCCGTGTGAATGCACTTGCAGATGGCTGTAATCACCCTAACAGCGCGACTTAACATTTATAAAGAGCTTAGCACAGTGCTGGCTCGTAGTAAGCACTGCGCAGCTGCTTGTTAAATAAATAAACATAAATGGAGAACATCTATAGTGTGCCAAGGATGGGAAGGAGAGTGAAGAGTGCAGAAATGAAGCCCGAAAAACTGATGGTGGGCAGAAGGAAACGTGAGTGGCTGGAGCCGAGGATGGAAGGAGCAGAGGTGAGGGATGCCGTCTGAGCTGGACCAGAAAGGCTTCCAGGAGGAGGTGGCCCGGCCAGGCTCTCAGCTACCCCGGGTGAGCTTTAAAGCTCTTGGGATTCTCAGAAGGCAGGCCTTGGGTTCACAAAACACATTAAGAATCTGAAAACCCTCCTATGGAAACTGGATGTCCATGGATTCTGTTGGAGGAAAAAAAAATCCGCACCCTCCCCCCACCCCCCGCCCCCCCGCTCCCCGCCCCCCCAGACAGAACTTCATGCTTTGGCTGCGTTTCTGAGCTTCGGCCGGCAGTTTCCGAGCCCGTGGAGTCCCGCCGTCATGCTGCGGTTGGCCGGCCTCTGCTAGAGCACTGACATTATGCAAGGGAAGGAAATGACAGTGGTCCCGTCTCCCGCCCACCATATCTCAGTTGTAAATTCCCCAGGCACGTCTTCCCCAGGGTAATTACAGCCCAAGTTTCTTTTAGGAGGTGATATCATTTACCTGTTTGGCCTCTGTTTCTGTCCTACGCGGGTTGCCCGGCAGCACGGGGCTGGTGTGGGAGTGGGACGGGTGGCCATTGGCGCTCACAATGGCCCTGAGTCATGACTGCTCACTCCTTCCATGCTCCTTTCCCTCCCCTGGGCTGCTCATGAGTCAACAGCACTTATTAAACCCCTCTGAATGCAGAGATTTGTACTGGGCCAACCGAGGGGGCAGGGCAAGCACTGAGCTGTGCGGGTGCCATCACCTCTACCAATGGAGGGCAACCCTGGGCACCTGTGTATTTCTATTTTGTAAAAAGAAACCCAGTCTCCTTTCTGCCACCTCTCTAATTCTAGGTGTGTGTTGAATTCACGGAGTGAGCTCTGGTTTGGGGGGTGGGGGTCAGGAGAGCTAGATTGAAAGCCTAGTTTGCTCTCTTGCCTGACCTTAAGCCAAGTACATCACCTCTCCAGGCGTGCGCACCTGTGAAATGGGGACTGATAAAGCTGGCGCCCCAGGTCCAGCTGACATGCAGGTGAGGGCTGCTGAGAAATCTGAGAGCAGTGGTGCTCAGCTGGGGTTGGTTTTGTCCCCTGGAGGATATTTGACAACATCAAGAAACATTTTTAGTTGTCACACTGGGGCTGGAGGCAGAGGGTGCTGCTGGCATCTCATCGGTGGGCAGAGGTCACCAGGGTGCCTGCAAAATGTCCCACACTGCACAAGACAGCTCCCACCACAGAGGATGATCCAGGCCCACACATCCACTGTGCTGAGACATCCACTGTGCCCCACCCTAGAGCTTCTTTATTAGAAGAGGCCTTTGCCTCCCTGGCCTGGACCCACCACGGCCAGGCGCTGGGCCTCTTGGTCCTCGCCCACCATCCAAAGGGAGACACTTCATGCCTCACTTTACAAAAGAGGAAATCTAGGCACACCAAGGCCGTGCGGTTGGTTAATGGGGAGCGAGGTTCTTGTTCCGGTCCATGGTCTTGGTAACCAGTCTCTGCGTCTCCATAATTTGGGACACCTCATTCTTCCTCCCTTTGTAAAGTTTGGTTTGTTCAACTTCCCACTGAGTTGCAGACAGCTTGGCCCGTGCTGAGGTATTCTTCCCTGTGGACAATGCCAACGGGATGGAAATAAAATACCATTGAAAAGGGCTCCCCTGTGCTGCCTCCTACCAGGAAGCCACCCTCCTGACAGCTTGTTGGTCTGCGCTCCTTGTCACCTGATGCTTGCATCCCCGGTGACTATTAAAATGTCCGCAAAGTGCTCGATTCGGCAGCACATATACTAAAATTGGAACGATACAGAGAAGATTAGCATGGCCCCTGCGCAAGGATGACATGCAAATTCGCGAAGCGTTCCATATTAAAAAAAAAAAAAAAAAGTCAGCAAAGACACCTGTATCTGTATCAGTTGGCGCATGCCATCAAATGACACTGAAGAGCAACACTGTGGCCAAACAGGCCAGCTGGGAAGCCCAGAGCTTCCCATAACGAAATGCACCATCTAGACAAATTAGACCAGTGTTTTGCTAATTCACGAGCGGGGAATTAATCCTGCCTGCAAAATCTGTCCCTGTGGGGTTTTAGTGATAAAAATCACTGAGACAAAAAGAAAACTGGGTGCAGCAGTTTATGGAGAGGCCCCACGTATAAGCAGTTAGTGACTGGAGCGGAGAGAGAATCCCAACAAAGTGACCCATAGGACACAGGCGGGGACAGGGAACCAGAGAAGAGAACCATCTATGGACCAAAAAGGACCCTGCAAACTTGTCCTGGCTTGGGAGATATCTCCAGCTACAGGAATTCGTTTCCAGCTCCTATTTTGGGGGGCTATTGTTTTTACTTTGTGTCGGTCCCTGAAAACCCTAGACCCACGAACCCCCGGCGAAGGCCACGAGAGGCCTGGAGGCAGAACTGGTCCTCTCTGGCCCTTGCTGCACAGAGACCGCGCTGCATTTCCTCTGCCCTTGCTGTGTCATGTCCACACTGTCCACCTGGGAAGACTTGGGGAAGGGGAGAGAGGAAACAGAATGTGGAGATACTGGAGAGAAAAAAACAAACATACTGGCAATAGCAAAGAAAGTGGAGTCTTACAGGCAAGCAGATGCCTTGAGCCTGGCTACAGTATAAATCACAGAAACTAGAGGTTAAGCACTGTTTGTTCAGTAAAGCCACAAGGGGTGCTGTTGGGGAGAAGATGGGGCCACCTTGCCTAGGAGATGGCCCCGCAGCAGGCAGCCCCCAAGCCCCAGAGCCCTCTCAGGCCAGAAGTGTCACTTCCCAAACCTTTGGGAACACCAGTGTGTCCAGATTTGGCCAAGTATATTTTTACTCTTTTTTTTTTTTTTTTCATGCAAACTGCACCTCATAGAGCTCTGGAAGGTCTGTTGGCACTCGAACATAAATTTGAAAAGACAGTACATTAGTATTACACAATGTTGGTTGTTTACCAACAAGGATAAGTGGATGGAGTTACGTAATCCTCTGTACGTGCGTGTGGGATTCTCCCAGCCCTGGACACTTGAACTTTTAGGAGCAGAGGCTGTGGAGCACTGTTCCTGGCATGGATTTGGCCAGCCTGGGGCACTTCTCCAAACTCTCTCTCGCTGTCCAAGGTGCAGACAAAGGGTCCTTTAGGGCCACTCAGTGCCCGTTGGCACCACCAGCCTGAGAACCGAATAGCCTTCCTGCACCGCCCCAAGTTCAAGGAAGTCACGGACTTGTGCCTAAATGCGGGAGTCTCACTGAGACACCAGGAAAGGGTAGGTCATGACAAGATGACATTAGTAGTGACAGCAGTCACCATTGCTGAGCCTGGCAGCTTCAGGCACGCTCAAGACTCCCGTGAGAAGGCGGAGGCTCTGAGGCCCAGGAGGCTCTGAGGCCAAGGAGCCTGGCACAAGGTCACAAGGTCACAAGGCTGGAAGGTGCCAGAGCTGGAGCTAGACCCCACCCCTTCTCCCCAACCCCATCCTAGCTGACTCCAGGTTCCATGCGTGGAACCATGGCATGCTGACAACATCGTGGCCTTTAAAGACAATTTTCTAATCACTTCTGTAGGCCTTGAATGTTCCCAAGTCGCCATTTAACAAGCAATTATTGAGCATCAGCTGTGTGAACCTGGTAGACAACCCACTGTAAAATGAGACGGAATAAATGAAGTGCTAGCTGAGGTGCAGGCAGGTTCTTTGGGTAGAGAGGAAGGCCTGCATATTTGGGTGGGAAGGGGACAGTAGGGCAGAATCCAGCAGGACTTCCTGCAGAAGGTGCTATCTGATGCCCACCATAAAGAACTCATAGGATGTGAGAGGCAGAGGGACATTTTATTTCCACTGGATGTGGTTGCCAGCATGGCCCCTGGGGCTTAACCTGAGTGTGGTCGTCCCCTGGGGGCCTGCCTTATTCTCCTTAGGGGAAAAAGACTTGAAGATCTGCAATGTGCCAGACCCCTGCTAGGTTCGGGGGTAAGAGAGATCAAAGCCACCATCCCCCCCGCTCCGCCCCTCCAGAAAGCAGGACGGCCTTGCCCAGCAGTGGGGAAAGCTCTGCAGGAGCCCCGCCCCACCTCAGAGGATGCGGACTGGTCCTTGGCCTTCCTAAGCCTGGGTGTCGTCTGCAAAATGAGGACCCGCATTCCAACCTTGCAGGTGCGGGGTTAAATGAGATGATACACACTCACGCCCTACATCAGGGACGCTGCACGCGCCTGGGCACAGAACACTAAGCACTCCGTAAACTGGCGGGCACCGGTAACATCAGTGGGCTCTAGGGAGATGACTGCCCCGGGAGAGACTCCCCAGCAGCGCGGGCAGCTGGAGGGGCGGGTCGGCAGGAACCAGGCAAGCTCCCCGGAGGAGGTGAGCTCTGAGTGACAGCAGGAGTTTGCCAGGGTGGAGGGAAAGAGGCAGAGATCCAGACTCCAATCTCAGAAGCTTCACTCCCCCGGAGGCGGAGGTGACCCGCCACAGAAGCGCCTGCCACTCAGGGACTTTATTTCAGGTGGGGCTATTGAAAGTTCCCCCCTTTCATACCCGGTATGAAAACCCTCAAAAATCCAAAGGGGCAATTTCCCCGGATAAAAATAAAACTT
The DNA here is from genome assembly GCF_028885655.2 of Pongo abelii. Lineage (NCBI taxonomy): Eukaryota > Metazoa > Chordata > Mammalia > Primates > Hominidae > Pongo > Pongo abelii. The sequence goes on along the minus strand of NC_071994.2, from coordinate 4,804,783 downwards.
GGAGGGGCCCGCAGGAATGGAATACTTTTTCTTCCTGTGTTTAAATTTCTACGGAAAATCTGACCCGCGCGGCCACCGCCCCTGCCATAGGCGGGCGGAGAGCGCTTATATCTTTAAGGCAAAGGCGGGCCGGCTGGCGTCCAAGTTCCTGACCAGGCGCGGGCCAGCCCGCGGGACCAGCAGCCGGGTGGCGGCGCGATCGGCCCCGAGAGGCTCAGGCGCACCCCGCACCGAGCGCGCGGGCCGGGCGGGCCAGGGCGGCGGGCGGAGCGGGAGGCGGCCACGTCCCCGGCGGGCCTGGGCGCGGGGAGGCCCGGCCCCCTGCGAGCGCGCCGCGAACGCTGCGGTCTCCGCCCGCAGAGGCCACCGGGGCCGTGGATGGGGAGGGCGCGCCGCCCGGCGGTCCCCGCGCACAGGCGGCCACGATGAGGGTCAACGAGAAGTACTCGACGCTCCCGGCCGAGGACCGCAGCGTCCACATCATCAACATCTGCGCCATCGAGGACATCGGCTACCTGCCGTCCGAGGGCACGGTGAGTGCGGGCGGCCGCGACCCGGGCGGGAGGGCCGCGCACCTGCGCCTCGGCGAGGGCGGGAACCGGGCGGCGGCAGGGCCTCCCGAGACCCCGGGGCGGGGGCCGCACCCTCTGCGCAGGGTTCGCGGCGCCCACCCGCGCACGTGCGTGCCGGGAAGGGCGCGCCGGCCCTGGCCAAGTGCTTGCGCCCCGCCTGCGCTCTGAGCGTTCGGAGCGCGGCGCCCACTCCGCCCAGCGCAGCGCCGGGCCCCCAGGCATGGCCCGGCCTCCGAGCTCTGCAGCCCCGAAGCCGCCTCACCCGGGGCTGCAGCTCGGAGCCCAACCAAGAGCTCACGGCTGGCGCCCTGGATGGGATCTTCCCTTCCTGGCTCGAGGCCAAGGGTGCCCGTTGGGGCAGCCAGGGTGAGGGTGATGGTGGGGGTCTTGGGTGAAGGCCAAGTTGGTCGCTACTCCACGATGATGGTAGCTGCCGGGCCCCACTGCTTCACTATCCTCTGGTGCCAGAGTCCCGGGTCCTCACTTGCCAGAAACGCATATTGTGCCCAGGGCACTGGGCCTGGTACCCTGGCATTGGCACCGAAACTCTCAAAGCCCAGGGTGTCAATCATTGGAGATTGCTTTCTACCCTCGCCTCTGTCTCCCCTGGGCGCCCAGGCCTGGTTCAGGTTGGGGCACTGGTTGGAAGCCAGTCATGTAAGTTGGGGACCCCATCCTGAGGTCCCCAATATCCCCACCACCCTCCCCAGTGCCAGACCCAGAGGTCTAGGTAACCCTATGTTTTAGGGAGGGGGGCAGAATTCTCCCAGGAAGGGTTTGGCTTGAAGGACAAAGTTTGCGGAAGAGGATAGGACAGAGCTGGGACTGGCTATCTCCTCTTGGGGTGAAGGAAGCTCTCAGCAGCACTTTGTGGGACCTAAGGACAGAAGCTCCCTTCTACCTTCTTCCTGTGCAGACCCCATAAATGCCCCTCCCCAGGCGTCAGGCCCAGCAGGGCTGCTTCAAGCAGGATGAGGATGGCCCTGGCCTGTCCCTCTAGTCTCTGAAGCTCACGGAGAGGCAGAGAATGAAGCGGGGGCAAAGCTCCTGCTTTGAGTCTCTGTTCCAGCGACAGCAGGAACTCTGGCCTTGGTCAGGCCTTGCACCCCTTGGGTCACAGTGGAGGGGGGTGGCCTGGGGGCGTCTCTTCGGGAACTAAGATTGCACAGAGCTGCCAGGAGCACTGGGAACAGGTGTAGATGGAGAGAGAGTCTACCTGTGACTCACAGGACTGGCCGGAGGAGCTCAGGGATTGCCATTTGATCAAAGCCATGTGCCAAGCCATGCTGGCCCCTGGGCACCCTCAAAAAATGAGACAGGGAAGGCTCCGCCCATCTGGAGCTTACGTAAGAAATGGTGATGGAACGTTACCCATTATCCACAGCAGTGACGGGGACTATTCCATAGCGCTGGACCGGTGCTGTGTCTTAGCTCATTGAACTCTCACAACGTGTGAGGTAGGTGCTATTACTACAGGCAAGGAGACTGAGGCCCAGAGGGGCAGGTGACCAGCTCCAAGTCACCCACCAGCTGGGAGGACAGTTAGGAAGGGCCCAGGACACAGACCAGGTAGCTGCAGAAGGCCTGCCTGAAGAATAAACATTCTGGAGAAGGAGCTAATTCTACCCATAACGGGTGGAGACTGAGTCTTTCAAAAACATTGCATATTCAAAGTCCCAAAGGTGGGACCATGGGGATACCAGCCAGGAGCCAGGCGATGCTACTGGTGGCCAAGGTGATGGAGAAATGGATGCTCTAGGGGTAGACTGGACAAGACCTGATGGTGAATTGAATGTTCAATAAGAAATGGAGTCTTTCATGAATAGCCCCTGGTCTCTAGAGTTTTTGTTCCAGGCCCCATTGCTTATCCAGACCCAGAAACTATCTGCCTCCTGCAAACCCAGGTGAAGGCCACAAAGTCTGTAAAGAGGCAGCTGGGCCCAGATAGACCATCAGCTCTTAGGTTCCACACAACACTTCCGTTACACATACTTTGTTTTGTGAGCTTGGAAGGCTGAATCAGAGGCGCGCGCTGCGGGAGGCAGAGCCTGGGAGCAGCATCTGCCGGTAGATGGCCAGACAGGCTGGAGGCTACAGGCTGGAGGCTGCAGCCATGGAGCAGGGGCCTGTTGGTGCAGGGCAGGCAGCATGGCAGGGAGAGCCTCCCAGGGCATCCCCGGCACCACTCAAGCCAACAGTTGTTGCTCAGTCATTACCCTGAGTCACCCAACGAAGGCAGCTCTGTACACACGAGGGCCAGAGGGCGTGGGCTGCATTTCAAAAGTTTCTATCCTGTTCTCAGGCATGAAACTCATACATGCACAAGTCAACCACAAGATAAGTTCATCCAGTTCAGGCTATGGTTCCCAGCCTGTGACTTTTGCCTCTCTTCATTCCCAAGTTCAAGGGTGGAAATCACTTCATTGTTTCTGTGAAATGAGATATAAGAAAAAATGATTTGAAAGCCAGAGGCCAGGTTGGATGCAATTTGTTTCCGTTTCCTTCTGGTAATCTTTGAGTGTTTCTACTTTCTTCCTCGAAACTGGTGGTTGTCCGTGGCCTGGGATCTGTGTGCCCCGAACAAGCCCAGACACTCCAGAGATACCTGATTTGCTGGTATCTGCCCAGTATTCCCTGGCTTATCTGCTGTGGGAGATGATCTGCTCGTAGATTATGGAGCGTGCCCCATAATCGTACATTGATATGTAGTGATCTGATTTTAAAATTTTTTTAGAAGACAAAGGAAGTTTAAAACTGATGTTCCCTTCTTAACTATAATTTGAAGAGTCTCAAAACCAAAAGAAATTTTACACGTCACTGATTTCATTTAGCCCATTTTCAGAGAAAGTGAACATTGTAGATTCCCTTGAGTGATCAAGATATTTCATATGGATATGAATTCAGTTCCTGGAGTACCAACTCCAGAGACCAGCGGAAGAAACCAAAGTCCGGAGTCCTAGGACAGTGTTAAAGGTTAAAGGACATAGGATTGCTTCCCCACTTCTGCCCTTTTCTTGGAGTTTGAGGAAGGGGTTCATAGAGGCAGGTGTGGACCAGATATAGGCTGCCGTTCATGGCGCCTGGGACAGGTCTTCCAGGACACTCCTGCTGTGAAGGGAACCTTTGTCCTTCACATTTTCCCATGTGGCCTCAGGGAAGTATTTCTCTTCCACTATTTTCCTATCCTCCTTAGGGAGGCACTTTCCAGGAGTACCTCCCTCAGTTATGCAGAAGGAAGTCTTCAAAATACCTTCAGATCATCCATCACATTTTATCCCCACAAAACTCCTGTGACCTAAGTCCAGATGTCTTTGTCGGCATCTCACAGATGAGAAAACTGAGGCTCCCAGTTGGGGGTTGTGGTGTTTGAGTTGCTGGCCTGCCTGGGCCTCAGCTTCTGTATCCTTGGATGTGATGGCCACAAGCAGCCACAGTATAAAAGACCCAGCCTCTGTTGTTCATTCACACATGCCCGCATTCATTCATTCAGCAACCGCATAGTCAGTGCCGACCATCAAAAAGATGAATAAGAGGGCTGGGTGCCATGGCTCGCACCTCTAATCCCAGCACCTTGGGAGGCCAAGGCTGGTGGATCACCTGAGGTCAAGAGTTCAAGACCAGCCTGGCCAACATGGTGAAACCCAAGTCTCTACTAAAATTATGAATATTAACCAGGCATGGTGGTGTGCACCTGTAATCCCAGCTACTTGGGAGGCTGAGGCACAAGAATTGCTTGAACCCAGAAGGTGGAGGTTGCAGTAAGCCGAGATCGCACCACTGCGCTCCAGCCTGGGTGACAGAGCAAGAATTCGTCTCAAAAGAAAAGATGAATAAGAAACCCCTTACCCTCAGCAAAGGTGCACCGAGGGGTTGCTTGCCCCTTTCTTAAGAATACAGAAACAGAAATGTTCTGAAGCTTTCCCAGGCCTTCGAATTTGGAAGTTATGCACAAAGTCTCACCCACATCCCTCCCACTGCAATTACATCTTTGCCTTTTTGTCCCGTTCTACACAAGAAAGGCACCCACTCCACTGTTCCATGGAAGGGCACCATAGAGTCACATGCCACCATGGCGACCGCACTGGTCCTTGCTGTGCGTTCACCTCCTGACTCTCTCCAAGCCCAGCTCAGGATTGCTCTCCAGACCCTGGGAGCCTCCCAGCCCTTTAGAGTATAGATGGAATACAGCCCATACCTTAAAAACTAATACCTAAACAGACAAAGCAGCTTATCCAGGGTCACACAGCAAATCAGTGACAGAGTCAGGCATTGGGACTCCCACACCTGTGCTTGGTGCTGCCTCCTGCTGGTCCCAGCATCACATCCAGCTCCTTTTGTAACTTTAAAGTCTGGATTTGGCACTGCTACCATTTTTCACTTGTGGTCCACTCTGGCCACAGGATTTTTTTTTCCCCTGTCCTCCCCTAGTTCTTTATTTGTGCGTGTGTCTCAGTTCCCAATTAGAGCAAACTTCTGTTGAAGGTTCACTCTATGCCAGGCCCTGTTGTAAACTCTTTACATGATGTATTAACAGGTTTCATCCTTCCAGCAACCCCATGAGGGAGGTCATATAACATGAGGGAGGTCTTAGGGATATGGAGAGACAAAAACACGAAGCTGTATGCCTGGGGTCACACAGCTGGTGAGTGGCAGAGCTGGTGTTTGAACACAGGTAGAGGGATGCCCACTCTTGATCAGGCCCCGGTGCTGTCTCTCCCTCCACCATGCGTGGGAAGTTAGATGATGTTTCTGCTCTCCCAAAGACTGTCAGGCCCCTGAGGGTAGGCGTGTCCCTTGATAGGGCACCAGTGGACAGATGGTGAGGGTTTGTATTGGTAACCTTCCCTGTTTCAACTTGATAGAGGATTTTTGGCCACTCCTTAGTGTAATTTCCCTGCTTTCTGGCTTGAAGGGATCCCTGTGAATTTCCTCTCTTTCTCTAAGGATTTGTTTGCTATTACCATTATCCCTGCCAACCAGGAGTGTTTATGGAGCCTCGACCAGGTTCTGAATCCCTGTGTACTGAGGTCAGGTCGGAGCTGTGTCCTAACACATCTCTAGACAGTCCCTGGCCCGGCCTCCGGGGTCCTGCCATCCAGCTTTGGGGCTAATTTGCAAGTTAAGAACTTGTGGGTAGATGGCTCAGAGGCAGTCCCAGCACAGAGAGACCTGCAGAGGCCAGAGGGGCTGTCCACCTTCAGATCCCAGAGAATGCTGGATTTGCCCTGTGCCCTGAAAACCAGGTTGAATTACAAAGGGCTGAGAAGGACAGAAAGGGCGTACAGGGAGGGACACAGTGTCTGCAAAGGCAAGGAGGAGGGACTGGGGACGGCCTGGGGGATGGGGAGAGGAGACTGGGGAAGGTAGTATGGGGAGGAGATGAGGAGGAATAGCCAAAGCCCTCAGGCGCGCCTGGGACTCAGGCAGGTGTGCCGACCCCTCGAGACCCCGGGTTCACCTGCTGGGCACTGGCGCATTCCCTGCACATGGGCTTCTGTCTTCCAAGAGCAGCTTCCAGTCGCTCTTTTGCCTGCTCAGCCATGGGGAGAGAAAAGCACCTTTAGTCGCCAGCTGCCTGTGACCCTGCCCTTGTTTGACCTCCCTGAGATGTTGAGGGGAAGCGTATGTGCCATTGGGTGGCCATCGGGGTGATGGGGATGGCTCCCAGGCGCCTGGCCCCAGAATTAGATGGAGCGTCCATCCTGGCACATTCTGGCCAGTGTGTGCTGAGCTTAGCAGAGACCATCATCCCCTCAGTGAAGCCTCCTGCCGCTCCTCATTTAGCAGAAACCGACCCTGGTGCTCAGAGTGTCCAGAGCCTCCCCCAGGCCTTGCAGCTGGAGAGGGGCCAAGCGTAGATGTAGACCCAGGTCTGGCTGACTACAGGGCCTGCCATGAAGCCACTGCCCTGTCCTGGGCTGGCCTCACCTGCTGCCCCACAGTGTCCCAGACATACCTGTGGCCTGGTGTTGCCCAAACCTTCCGACTAGCCTGTGCTTATCTGCTGTCTCTACTGGCCCTGCTTAACCACTGCCCCAGGCTGGGACAGAACTGAGGCCTGCTAAATGGCTGCACTCTCCCCTTGCCCCTCAGCACCAGAGACAGAGCCCTGCACTGGGGTCAGCCAGCAGGAGTCTGGTACTCAGGGCCACTGAGCTGGGCAGCTCACCCGTGGGAGCCTCAGTTTCCTCCAGGTCAAATAGACCTAACTATAGTAACCCCCTCATAGGGTCAGCTTGTGGGGACTCAGCGAGATGACATACCTGGGCCGAGAAAGAGCGTCACCCTGAGTTGTGGCTCCCACTAAGGGGGGCCACACCTTGGGTGTACAGATGGGACTTGAGGCTGAGCTCAGCCTCCCATCTGCTCTGTAACCTGGGCTCTCCTGCCCTGCTGGGCCTCAGTTTCCTCCTTGGCAAGTTGAGAAGAATAGCTCTTTCGTGCTTCTCCTGCAGAAGGAATGCAGGCCCCCCGTGCTGGCTACAGATTTGCGATACTGGGGTCTTCCATGAACCCCCTCCTTCACAGGGCTGGGCATGGGAACCCACTGCCCTCAAAAGCCAGCCCTCCCGCACCCTTCCCCCTGAGCCGTCCCAAGCCACCCACCCACATGGGTGTGGTCGTGGCCCCTAAGCACCCTCAGACTTTGTCACAGAGGGCAAGCTGGGCGGGGCATGCACACTGAGTCCAGGTCCTCCTGAAGGCCACCAGCACAGCGGGGCCCTGTGTTACTGTAGAGAGAAGTCAGTTGCTTAGTTTCAGCCTCCTGCCGACACCAGATGCTGACTGGTCCCTCCCAGGCGGTGAGCAATGCTGTTTCCAGGAGAGGCATCCTAGGGCCAGAGAGGCCAAGGTGCCAGGGACATGGCCTCACCTGTCCCCTAACCAGGGGTGGAGAAGTCTAGACCCTTGACATCAACACCTATGAAAGGTGGGGCAGGCCCCAGCCAGCAGCCCTGGCCCAGAGCCTCCTCTCTCCTTCCCCTACAACTAGAAAGGACAGCCTCCACTCGAGGCCTTCCCTCCCCCTGTCCCCCACTGCAGTGCTGGCCGTTTGGGGAGGGGCTCCACCCTCCGGCTTCCCTGATACACTTTGGGTTGCATATAGCCCACCTGCCTCAAATGAGGGATTCTGCCTGCCCCTTTTCCCGACCAGTACACAGCCATTTAGAGCCATGGCACAGCCGGAAGCTGCTCAGGGGCTCCAGGTGACCACGTGGGAAGACCCTCTGGGCCAGCGAGGCCCGAGCACAGCTCTGTCCAAAGGCCACAGGTGCTGGGGCCCTGCCTGGCGCAGCACGCCGTCCCTGCACTCCATCAGGGAGGCCCTCTTCTTGGATGATGCCCCTCGGGAACTGATAGTGCCCTAGGGAGCGTCCTCACGTTGCCACAGGAAACTGAGGTGGAAACCAGGTGGCCGGCTCGAGGGATGAGGCACAGCTCTGTGGACCATTAGCAGCTTGGAGTTGCCTGTTAGGCTCTACCCAGCATGGCTTTATTTATTTTTTCTTATTTCGGAAATCCAGATTGCTGATCGACCTGTCTGTCTTGATAACCAGCCAAACCCCTCGGGAATTCCAGCAATGCAGGCTTGGCTTTAGCAATGGTCCCATCACACTGCCACTGTAGGAATACCTGGTTTTTAAACCAACTGCTCCACGCTGCTATCTCCCTTGGCCCCCTAGAGTCCTTCAAACAAATAAGGAAACTGAGGCAGGGCAGGCTCTGTTGGAGCCCTAACCCTGCCCCCTTGGTCACCCCAGGGCACCCACCAGCGGTGCCCATTCATACCAGTGGCTCGCTCTCCTCTGCACCCAAAGGTGACCGACCGTGCAGGCGCTGCTGAAGGCCACGTGTGGGGAAGGTGCAAGTGCAGGGGCATTAACACCCCAGGAGTGACCCCCAGCCAAGAAAGGGCCAGAGCGGTTGCATGATCACCCAACTTCCTCACCCTCTGGGTACCGGCAGTGGGGTGTGCCTTTCAAGGTCACTCTGAGGGTCCCCAGCAGGACGGAGCCCAGCTGCACATAGCGGTGGCGGCTGCTTAACCCACCCCTGTCAGCCTCGCTCCCCTTCACCCCACTCTGGTACCTGAGATCACCTCCCAAGTAAAACGCTTGCACCCCTGGCCTCTGCTTGGGCTCTGTTTGGGGGAGAGCCCTGACTAAGACAGTGAAAGCCTCACCTCTGGACACACAGCTAGTTAGCAGCCCTGTGGCCGCCTTGACATGGCACTGCCTCTGACACTGGCCATCAGAGATTGAGATCTGCACGCACAGAACCTGAGCTCAGCTCTGCCTCAGCCCCTATCCATGTGCGTGGGGAGCCCTCATTCACTTGGTAGCTTTTGCCATAGCTTTGGTTGTTGTTGGGGGATATTTTGTTTGTTTAATTTTTAATTTGGGTGGGTACATAGTGGGTGTATATATTTATGGGGTACAGGAGCTATTTTGGTACAGGTAATGCAATACGTAATAATCACCTCATGGAAAATTGGGTATTTTCCCCTCAAGCATTTATTCTGTGTGTTACAAACAATCCAGTTATGCTCCTTTAGTTATTCGTCCATGTACAATTAAATTATTATTGATGATAGTCCCCTGTTGTACTATCAAATACTAGGTCTTATTCTTTCTCATTATTTTTTGTACCCATTAACCATCCCCTACCATAGCTTTTTGCAAGCAGCCAGGGAGGTTCCTGACACCCAGCCTGCTCTAGTTCCATAGACCAGGAGGGCTTCTGGGGGACCATATGTGGCTTGGCACCTTCATGGATGATTAGCAGTGAATACCTCCTTCTCGAAGGTCAGCTCCCTGAAGACAGGGTCTTCTGCTGTGTTCCCGGGTGTATCTCAGCCCCTAGGACAGCGCCTGGCCCGTGGAGGGTGCTCAGAGAGTGTTTGTTGAATGAGTGAGTGAGGAGTGAGTGGATGAAGGGAGCAGTGCACCCTCCAAAGGCCCATCACGAGCAGCTCAATGGTGAATGGGTGTCTTTTCTTCCACCCTTAGCTGCTGAACTCCTTATCTGTGGACCCTGATGCCGAGTGCAAGTATGGCCTGTACTTCAGGGACGGCCGGCGCAAGGTGGACTATATCCTGGTGTACCATCACAAGAGGCCCTCGGGCAACCGGACCCTGGTCAGGAGGGTGCAGCACAGTGACACCCCCTCTGGGGCTCGCAGCGTCAAGCAGGACCACCCCCTGCCGGGCAAGGGGGCGTCGCTGGATGTGGGCTCGGTGGAGCCCCCGATGGACTACCACGAGGATGACAAGCGCTTCCGCAGGGAGGAGTACGAGGGCAACCTCCTGGAGGCGGGCCTGGAGCTGGAGCGGGACGAGGACGTAACTATCTCACTGCGTGCTGTTTGTGGGGTTGGGCTGCATGGGGGGCAGCTGCTTCCATAGTCAGAGGGTGCAAGGCCGGTATCTTGTTTTAGCTTTAAGCTGCTCTTAAAGAAGGGGCAGACGGGCCAGATGCGGTGGCTCACACCTGTAATCCCAGCACTTTGGGAGGCTGAGGGGGGGTGGATCACGAGGTCAAGAGATCGAGGCCATCCTGGCCAACATGGTGAAACCCCATCTGTACTAAAAATACAAAAATTAGCTGGGCGTGGTGGCACGTGTCTGTGGCTCCCCTACTCGGGAGGCTGAGGCAGGAGAATCGCTTGAACCTGGGAGGCGGAGGTTGCAGTGAGCGGACATTACGCCACTGCACTCCAGCCTGGCGACAGAGTGAGACTCCGCCTCAAAAAAAAAGACAGGGCAGACAAAAACGCAGCTCTTGTTAAGGTGGGGTAGAAATTGCTTTTGAACAGAGTTAGGGAGCCCCGACCTGCTCCCCTGGCCATGTCTGCTCTGGGAGAGGGGCTGGCCTTCACAGCCACAACCTTCAGAGTCAGAGTATCGCCTGCTTCTGGTCAGCTCCTTTCCTGGGAAGATTTGCCCAATCGGGGGAGGGAGGACAAAGCTCTCCTGGGAGTCTTCCTGGATGGCGTCGGCCCTTCTCTGGGCCTCAGTTTCTCGTCTGTAGAGTGAGGAGTGGGTCCAGCTGAGCCCTGGGAGTCATTGGTGCTCTGAAGTCCATGGCTCTGTAACACCGTGCTCTGAAGCCCTGCTCCCTAGCAAAGCCTACGAATCTTCCTAGAAGAAAGATTTTGAGAGAGAACAAAAGGTCGACCCCCGTCGCGTGCCTGGCTGCTGCGGGGCCGAGGGTGCAGCTGTGTGCAGAGAGAATGACTTTAGCAGCCCTGGCACAGCGGTGCTTCCTTCAGCTGCTCTGTTGGCTGCTGTGTGCCCTCCGGCTGTCATCTTAACCTCTCTGTGCATGGGAGCCCTTCCTTCCATGAATACTGGGGGAAGGGCCCCAGCCTACAGAGCCGTCACTGTGCGGATTACCCAAGAATCAGCAAAGTCTCTAAAACACATCGAAAACCGAAAAAGTAGTCGGCAGGTTAACTTAGAAACCATGGTGTCCCCTGTGAATGTTGAAAATGAACGTTGGCTTTGGTTTGAAATTTCATCCACAGGCACCACCATGTCCTAAATGCTTTTGGTCCAGTGATAAGAACATCCTGGACCAGTGATAAGAATGATAAGTATTTAGACCAAAAAGCAGGTTAATTAGGGAACCTGGAGTGGAAACGCCTCTCTTTTGTGACAAGTAGATATGACTTTCCTTGAAAACAATGGAACATGCTCCATGGGGCCTCCCTGGACCTTGGCCTAGTGAGTCAAAGGGTCTTGTTGAACCTGGGGCATCTGTCTGGGTCTCCTTTCACCTTCCCGAGGTCTGGCGACCCGGCAGGAGATTGTGAGTTCCACCACCCAGATGGGTCCCTTTGGAGTTTCAAGGGCAGGTGAGGAGCCTTACAAGTTTTGGTGATCAGGAAACAAAGATTTGATCCTGACAAGGATTCAGACTTTCTCTCTGCCTTTGGGGGCAGCTGCCAGGGAAGAGTGTCCTGCCCGACTTTGTCTTAGACACTTGGAACAGGCGAGCAGTGGATTCCTGCTGGGTTTTCGCATGGTCCTGCCCTCCAGCCCTGTGGCTTTCAGAACAATGCGGCTACTATACAGGGTTTGTTTCAGCATGTCAACTTAGAACTGGAGGAAGGAATCGGCTCCATCAGGGAAGCTTGGCGGCCGAGGCCACTGTCTGGGAGCTGAGGCCAAGAAAGCTGGGTTGTGAGCTTCGTGATTCTTGTGTCTCATCTGTTCCGCAGGGTATTTTTTGTTTGTTTGTTTGTTTGTTTTGAGGTGGAGTCACGTTCTGTCGCACAGGCTGGAGTGCAGTGGCGCGATCTCGGCTCACTGCAAGCTCCGCCTCTCGGGTTCACGCCATTCTCCTGCCTCAGCCTCCCAAGTAGCTGGAACTATAGGCACCCGCCACCACTCCCGGCTAATTTTTTGTATTTTTGGTAAAGACGGGGTTTCACTATGTTGGCCAGGATGGTCTCGATCTCCTGACCTCGTGATCTGCCCGCCTTGGCCTCTCAAAGTGCTGGGATTACAGGCGTGAGCCACCACGCCCAGCCCCTCCCCCAGGGGATTTTACACTCCATCCCCATCATTCTTTCCTGACAACAACTTTGAGATCTTACGCTCAACAGGAACTTCTGGGGTCTGGTAATTCTGACTGACTTCTGCCAGATCCCAGACCCTCCACTTATCCTGATGGAAAAGCTAAGCCTCAGTTTCCCCATTTGTAAAATGGAGATAGCAAGAGTGTTTGCATCACTGAGTTATCATAAGTAACCTTTGCAAAGTGCTTAATTCAGAGTCTGGCCTGTGGCAGATGCTTGGCTGATATTGTGTCATATATTATTGTTCATACTGAAGCAGCAAGAAGGGTGAGAAAAGACCCTTTCTAAGTCTCATTAAATGCTATCTCATGAATATCTTTTTAAATATTTTATATTTTCTTTCATGACTTTGAGCTAAAAAGCAAAACATAAGAACATTGGTTACTGTCACCAAAATGATCGAGTTTTTAACCGGTGAAATGACCCCAACTTTTCATTGGTAACTTGGCCCGAGAGCTAAAAGAGGCTTTTCAGCAGTTGATCTGGCCATATTTAATATGAAACCGTGATTGTGGGGTAGATGCATCCATTCAAGTTTTCAAAGGGCTGAAGTTGAGATGTTCCCACATCCCTGCTGGAGCCTCTCAAATCATAAGCTGTTTTATGAGGGCTTCCTGGAAACCCCAGAGCTCTCATCTGAGCTGCACCAGCCCCTAGGGCTGTTGGAAGGAGCCGCGGTTTGGGCGGCCTGTTCTCCTGGAGAGGGGCAGAGCCAGAATCTATTAAAAGGCTGCTTGGGCACAGGCAGCATCTGAGATGTGTGTGGGCCCCTGCCAGCGTGGTTAGCAGACAGAGCTGCTGCCGTGTTCATTTCAGGGGGAAGAGGCACTCCTGGGAATGAACCTTTCCCGGAGGGGTGCTCAGATTACAACGAGCAAAGGGTTTGCAATTTTGGAAATAAGATCACCTCCAAGAGAGTCCAGTTGTACAGTCTTACCCAACCGGAAGCAAAATTCAGGGCTTATGTGAGCTTTCCTGGGGAGAAAAATCCACAGAGTCTATCAGATACTCACACGCTCTATGACACCCTCCCCCAAAATTAAGACTGGTTGCTTGAAGCAGGTGATATTTAACAGCATCCCCGGCCTCTACCTGGCCAGTAGCACCTCCCTCCCCAAGTTGTGAAAACAAACCAGAAATGTCCCCAGACATTGCCAGTGTATGTGGGGGGCAAAACCACCCCCAGTTGAGAATCCCTGCACTGAAGGCTGGATGAGGAGGCAAAGGGAGAAGAGGACCTGGAGGGAGGAAAAGGGGGACAGATGAGCAAGAGGGTCCCCTGGGGGGTGCCAGCCACCTCTGGGACCGTCTGCTGCAGCCAGGACTGTGCAGCAGTCATGGAGGCCACCAGCTGTGCAGGTGTGACCTGGCCTTTGTTCCCGGGGTGCCGGTGGGTGTGACACACTGTGTCGCTCCTGGGCAAAGTCTGCTGCGAGCCCCACACAGGTGTGAGCAACCCCTATGCCCGATGCGTGCCTCCTCACTGAGTCGGGAGGTTCACTGTGTCGAGACATCTTGTGACGACCTGGCAGACGGGCTTGGCTGAGTGCACAACGGGGCCAGTTCTTGGAGATCGGATAACAGCTATGTCATGCCCTGCACCTGCCATAACAAAGGGCCACAGGCTAGGGGCTTAAAACAACACAGATGGATGCTGTCGTAGCTTTGGAGGTGAGAAGTCCACAATCAAGGTGCCAGCAGGGCCGTGCTCCCTCTAAGACTCCAGGGGAGGATTCTTCCTGCCTCTCCCAGCTCCTGGGTCTCCAGGTGTTCCGGCTAGTGGCCGCATCACTCTAATCTCAGCCTCTGTGGTCACTCGACCCTCTCTGTTGTGTGTCTCTGTGTGTCCTCTTCTTGTAAGGACACCAGTCATTCTATTTGGGGCCCACCCCTATGACTTTATCTTAACTCGGTTACATCTGCAAAGACCCTATTTCCAAGTGAGATCACATTGACAGGTGCCAGGAGTTAGGACTTGAACATATCTTTGTAGGGGACACCATTTGGCCCACTCCAGTAGCTGAGATGCTGCACTGGGTGGGTAATCCTGGAGTTGGCTGCCTTGGACGGGGTGGGCTGGAGCACGCAGGTGGCAGCATGGGGGCAGGGTCATGGCTGAGGGCCAGGGCAGGCCGGATGGTCTGGGGGAGTGACAGCTTCCAGCTTTGGCCTGGTCTGCCTTGCTGCAGGGCCCAGGATGCACACAGGAACTCCTGGGGGTCTTGTCAAAATGCAGGCTCTGGCTCAGCTGGTCTGGGGGACCCAGCACCTGGGGTGGCTGAGGCTCTGGTCCTGCGCAGACCATACTTTGAGGTGTGAGGAGTGTGGGAAGGGCCTTTTGCACAAGCCAGGAGAGGCCTCCCCAGAACAAGACCCCCAGTGTCCACATGAGCCCCTGGAGCACTGTGTGGTACCCCAAGGGTGACCCCAGACCCAGACCCCAGGGCCGGCTCCGGAGAGCCAAGAGCCTGCGGAGGTCGGAGCCATGTCCCAAAGAGAGACCCAGGGATGGGTCAAGAAGACAAGGGCACTCAGATCCACAGGGTGGCCTTCAAAGTGAGTTTACAGGAGGGGCCCGGAGACCCCAGGACAGCACTGCAGAGCAGGAAAGGGCAGGAAAAGAGAAGGGCCCGAGGCAAGGCCCTCCTTCTCTCTCTCCCTCCTTCTCTCTCTCTCTCTCACTTCTCTCTGTCTCTCTCCCTCTGTCTCTCTGTCCTTCTTTCTCTTTTCCTCTCTCTGTCTCTCTCTCCCTTCTATCTCCTCTCCCTGCCTCTCATTCCCTTTCTCTCTTCTCTCTCTCCTCTCTTTCTTCCCCTCTCTATCTCTCTCTCTCTTCCCACCTCCCTCTTTTTCACTCTACCCCCTCTCACTTTCTCTCTCTCTCCCTCTCTCTCTCCTTCTCCCTCCCTCTCTGTCTCCATCTCTTTCCCTCTCCCTCCCCTTCTCTCTCTCTCCCTTTGACAGCCATGGGGTCAGCTTCCAGGGCTCCCATTAAAGGGACAAAAGAAGATCGTGGCCAACATGTTTTCTTGCAACTAAGACCCATTAGCCTTTTTGAAGTCCAGCCTCAAAGCCTGCTGGACATTATTTATGTCCGTGGGGTCATTGCGGAGAACGCCACACACTAAACTCTTGGCTTTGTGTGCTGGGGGGGCGGCTGAGGCCCACACTGCCCTGATGTTGAACCTGACCCAGGCTTTGGTAGATCCTGAGAAGGCCATGGACACTGGAACCCTATAAAAGTCTGTTTGCTTTCATGTCGCTGCCCAGGGCTCAAGTCTGCACGCCGCTGGCTCGCCGCTGGTTCTCCGCATGCGTCCCCGTAGCGGGTGGGGCTGTCCCCGCAGCAGCATCTGTTCGCCATCTTCATGGATGCTGCTTTTGAAAAGCAAGTGAGGGCGGACTCCATGGGACAAGGGCTGCTTTCAGACAAAGGCCAGGGCTGGATGCATGGGTGGTGGAGACGCAGCCTCAGGGCTCTGAGTCTGCTCTGAGTCAGACCCCGCCCAGCCCCTCTGAGAGCCCAGTATGCAGATGTGGACCCAGCTCAAACTTCCTTGCTGAGCAACCCTGGGCAAGTGGCTTCACCTCTCTGGGTCTCAACGTCCCCATCTGTAAAATGGAGGTGATAGTGTGACCTTCCCTGTGGAGTGGTGGGTGAGGGTTAAGAGAGTTAATCCTTGAGCCCACAGAGGGACAGAGCTGGCCGGCGCTGGCTGTAAACGCCCCTTACCCACAGGCCTGGGGCAGAGCCCACTCCTCACCGCTCCCAGGGCCTGGCCCTGCTCCTGCCAGAGGGGAACCGCAAGTCCCCCTTGGAAGAGAAGGGTCTCCCTGCATGTGGAGACCCCGCCCCTGCCCGCCGCCAGGTGACCAGGGAGGGTGGTGGC
This sequence comes from Pongo abelii, assembly GCF_028885655.2. Lineage (NCBI taxonomy): Eukaryota > Metazoa > Chordata > Mammalia > Primates > Hominidae > Pongo > Pongo abelii. Next base: position 4,788,737 of record NC_071994.2, on the reverse strand, counting down.
AGGGTTCCCATGGCCTCAGGACAGGGAAGGGCAGCCATTTCTTCCCATTTCCCATGGAGGCCTCGTGGATGTGGGCAGGTGTGGGAGGCAGTCCTGGGGCTGCATTCATTGTCCTCAGGGCCCTGGGCACTGGCAGGGGCTGGGGAGAGGCCCTCACAGATTTGAGAATCGGGGATGGGGGCATGGAATTTGAGGAGTCTCGGGTCTAATCCCAGCTCCTCAGCACAAATAAAAGCAATAAACATGCTCATGAGACTTGTCAGTTCCCCACCCCGTGTGGGCTTCCTACCAGAACCGTGAGGAGACGGGGCAGAAATTCCATCCTGAACTGAGAGTGGCACGTCTGACCTTTGAACCTGGCCCCAGCCTCACCCAGAGAGTCTTTGCACTAAAACTTGCAGTCCCCGTTCTCCCCCAGGGGAGGAAGAATGGGCCTCTTGCACGATGGGATGTTAGGAACATGTAGTCTACTCACGAAGCTCTTTCTCTGCTCTTCATTCCACTGTTACAGACTTCTTCGGTCCCTAAAGATTTTATGCCTCCCCAGTCTTCAGCTGAGGCCCGAAGCAGATTGGATGACTTTTATCACGGCCTGATTTTCTTTTGGCTTGTCTTGGTTTCATGGAAACATATTTCTTTTAAAGTGAATTCTGGGCTGGGTGCCATGGCTCACGCCTGTAATCCCAGCACTTTGGGAGGCCGAGGCGGGTGGATCACCTGAGGTCAGGAGTTCGAGACCAGCTTGGCCACATAGCGAAACCCCATCTGTACTAAAAATACAAAAATTAGCCAGGCGTGGTGGCCGGTGCCTGTAGTCCCAGCTACTCAGGAGGCTGAGGCAAGAGAATTGCTTGAACCCAGGAGGTGGAGGTTGCAGTAAGCTGAGATTGCACCACCACACTTCAGCCTGGGTGACAGAATGAGACTGTCTCAAAAAAGAGAGAGAGAGAGGAAAGAAAGAAAGAGAGAGAGAGAAAGAAAGAAGGAAGGAAGGAAGGAAGAAAGAGAGAGAGAGAAAGGAAAGAGAAAGAAAGAGAGAAAGAAAGAAAGAAAGGAAGGAAGAGAGAGAGGGAAAGAAAGAAAGAAGAAAGGAAGGAAGGAAGAAGAAGAAAGAAAAAGAAAGAGAGAGAGAGAGAAAGAAAGAAAGAGAGAGAAAGAAAGAAAGAGAGAGAAAGAAAGAGAGAGAAAGAAAGAAAGAAAAAGAAAGAAAGAAAGAAAGAAAGAAAGAAAGAAAGAAAGAAAGAAAGAAAGAAAGAAAGAAAGAAAGAAAGAAAGAAAGAAGGAAGGAAGGAAAGAAAGAAAGAAAGAAGGAAAGAAAGAAAGAAAGAAAGAAAGAAAAGAGAATTCATTCTGGACCTTTTTTAAATTCATGTTTTTAAAGTGACCCCAAGACCATCATTGCACAGCTCTGCCACAGGGCATCCCAGGCTGCTGGGGTGAAATCTTTGCCATTCTGGCTGCAGTTCTGAGGTCCTCATCTGTGTCCAGGCCCATGGTGTGCAGGAGTCACGTCTTTCTGGAATTCTGCAAGCTGGTTGTTACCCGTTGCTGGCTTGAAATAGGCCACGGTGGGGTATTTACACCATGGGAATTGGCAGATGCTGCAAATCAGGGCTCCCCTCGCCCCCGCTGGAGCCCCTCATCAGCATCTTCTTGCACCAGCCCCATGTTCCATCTTGTCTTTGGAGGGGTTGAGCATTTCCCAACATGTCTGTTGAGTTTTTAACTCTTTTTATGATCTTTTTTATTTCTAGGAGTTCTATTTGGTTCTTTTCCAAGTCAGCTATGTCAGGTTTTAATAGTTTCCTGTCCTTTGCAGATCTTTTCTATCTTGAGGTTTATGTCTTTAAACGAGGTAAGCATAACTGATTTATTACCCAGCTCATGCTTTGCTAATCCCAAGCTGAGTGGGCCAATTTCTATCTCGGTCACTTCAGCTGGTTCTCCTCCCGGGGCTGTCTCTTGTCCTGGTGGGGGTGGGTCTGGTTCGCTTGTCTGCTAGTCATTGACCTTTTATAATCTGTGGGGTTTCCCAAAGCCTGGGATAAAGGTGACCTTGTCCAGAAAGGTTTGCAGCGTTATAGACAAGAGCCACCTTGAACCAAAGCCACAGTCTGAGGTGCCCAGGTCTTCACAGACGCCATGGCTGTAGGGGCCAGAGCTTCTCAGGGTGGGTTCCAGTCCTGCTTTTCCTTCCCTTTCTCTCCTCCTGCTCTGCTGGGCACCCGTATTGGTCCATGGCCTTTTAGGAACCAGGCCCCCCGGCAGGAGGTGAGTGGTGGACGAGCAAGCATTCCTTCCTGAGCTCCGCCTCCTGTCAGACCAGCAGCGATGTTACATTCTCACTGGGCGCCCAAACCCTGTTATGAACAGCGCATGTGAGGGATCTAGATTGTGTGCTCCTTGTGAGAATCTAATGCCTGACGATCAGAGGTGGAACAGTTTTGGCCGGGAGCGGTGGCTCACGCCTGTAATCCCAGCACTTTGGGATGCCGAGGTGGGAGGATCACCTGAGGTCAGGAGTTCGAGACCAGCCTGGCCAACATAGTGAAACCCCGTCTCTACTAAAAATACAAAAATTAGTTGGGCATGATGGCACATGCCTGTAATCCCAGCTCCTCGGGAGGCTGAGGCAGGAGAATTGCTGGAACCTGGGAGGTGGAGGTTGCAGTGAGCTGAGATTACGCCACCGCACTCCAGCCTGGATGACAGAGTGGGACTCTGTCTCAAAAAATAATAATAATAATAATCGAGGGGTGTAACAGTTTCATCCTGAAACCATCCCCCACCCCCAGCATTGTCCTGTGGAAAAATTGACTTCCACAATACCAGTCCTCCCTGGTGCTAAAAAGTCTGGGGACCGCTGTTTCAGGTCATTGAATTTCTTGTTTCTTTTCTTGTGGTATATTCTTTACTATGTATCCTGGGAGGGTTGGTCTGAATAATCTACCACCTTCCACAGAAGCAGGAATGTGAAATGACATTTCTGCTGACTTATCTATCATTTATTTCTTTAACAAGACATCACTGAGCAGGCCTAGGGCCAGACCCCGTGGCAAGGGCTGGGATTAAAGATGTCCACAGCCCAGTCTCTGCCCCATGCTCGGGGAAGAGCAGTGGCGCCTGATCCACCCACGGAGCTGCATTCCTTGGGTCCTCAGCTCGCCTGAGACTCGAGTCTGGAGACTGCGTCAGGATAATGGGGGATGTGTGCTTGCTCCAGAGACAATCCCTCAGCTGTGCTTCATAGCAGCATCCCTGCCATGGGGAGCCAGGTCTTCCTATGCAGTGTGGACGTGCTCAGCAGTAACTGTGGCGTGGGAAATGCCAGGCACGGGCAATGACCTCTCCAGGCAGACCCCTGCCCAGGGACTGAGAGCATCTCCCGTCCTGCCCGCGTGCCCTCTGGAGCCGTGCGGGTGGAGGGTAGGAGTGAGCATTGCAGGGTCAAGGTCAGGCTGAGATCCCTCCACGTCTACTGTTCGTGGGCCTGGGATGAGAGGCTCTGGGCCTTCCCCGCCCCCTCGTCCATATTTACTGAAGTGGACACATCGATAGCTACCAAAAGGTTGGAGAGAAGGTGGATGGGAGTCTGAAAGCCGGGGCTGTCCTAGGCTGGCACAGAGTAGGCGCTTTATAAAGTCGGGTGCCTTCCCTCTGCATTCTCCCTCCCTCAGTGGGTATCCTAGGGACACATCAGTCAGCTAAACAGATAAGCCTGGCTTCAGACCCAGTGTTCCAGCTCCTATCCGTGCTGGAAACTGGTGCCAATGGGGAGAGGCAGGCAGATGCCAGGGCTGCTGAAAACTCGCCTGGTCATGAAGGGCTGACCAAGGATGCGGCACTGGGCATCACATGCCCCAAAAGCCTATTTATGGCAGAGAATGTGAACCCCTTGGGGCAGCCTCCAAGGCTCCTGGTGTCTACCCCCGAGTCCGACGGCAGGAGGATTAGACCACAGCAGCCCCGCGTCCTCGTGGACAGACAGGGTCAGAAGAGGCCTGTGCCTTCCAAATGGGGCCACACGGCTCCCCGCAGGGCTGGGTGTTCTCCTCCTTGGGAGCTGAGGAAGCTGCAAACGGGGAAATGAGGATTTGTCCAGGTGTTCTGTGGGTGCTCAAGGGCCTCCGGGCCCAAACCCCACCGACGATGAGGCTCCTGGGCTTTCCCCTGCACCCAGCCTGGACTGCTGTGCACAGCACACACCCGTGGTTCCTGCCCGATACGGGAGGTGCCTGGACTGCTGTGCATGGCACACCCCCCCCATGGATCCTGCCTGACACGGGAGGTGCTGTCTGGGGAGGCCCCTCTCAGTAGCACTCTGACCTTCAGGCTTCAGCCCTCCAGCACCCCGACGCCATGATTGAGGGCCAGACGTCCATAGTGAACAATGCCCTCCAGGGTATGAAGCGGCCTGTGAGGATCAGGGTAGGTGAGGAAGGAAGCTCACCCCCTAGGAAGACAAGGGCAACCCGAAAACCACCCAGGTCTGACCTTTAGGGGTGCAAACCTTCAAATCTTCTAGCAATTTCGAGCCCACGCTCCAGCTGCGGGGAGTCCCGTCCGTGGCCATGATCAGATGATAGAAGCACGCAGGGCCACAGTGCGGACTGAGGGTCTAGGCCCTCGGGCCACGGGGACTGTAGTGGGGACCCCTCAGCATCCCTGCCCACTGTGTATCCGCCATGGGGACTCACTTGTCCTTTCTGTTTGTGGTTTTCTTCTTCCTTCTGAAATGAAAATGTCAGAAGCAATTCCGGGAAGGTCAGAGTTCTTTTGGGCTGGGTTCAGAGGGAGGTTTCCGCCTGCATAGTTAGTCTCTGCGCTAAGGTCAGCATCTTCTGCCCCCTCTGGTTGGGGGCTATCTGGGGGGCTGACTCTGTCCCCTTGCAGAGCCCCATGGTCTGGCCAGATGGGGCCTCACCACACGCATGGCTGTGGCTCTCGGCCAAGTAGGTTCATGAACCTCAAAGACCCCAGCTTGAGGGCCAAGAGTCGAGGCAGAATGCACTCCTCAGGGCGCTGGCTGGGGGCGAAGGGGACATGGCTGTCACTCCCAGTGTCTTCCTGCTGGGGACAGGCTGTGGTCAGCCCGGGCACCATGCTTTAAAACATCCCACATGTGTTTTTGCCGAACTGGTCCCATGACCCCTTTCCCGAATCTCACCAGATGTTTCCCTGGGAGAGACCCTGTTGCTCATGTAAACAGGGGTGCATGTTTTCCCAGGGAGGCCAGCAGCAGGCACTGGCTCCTTCACCACCATGCAGAAATCCTCATGGACTCAGAGGAATATATTTTGGGTCTTTGCGTGTGAGTGAGCAGAGCCCAGAAATAAATCTGTGTCTGCAACAGGAAAAGACAGGCTCTCCCGCAAGTGGGCTGTCTTTTCTCCTGACTCAGAGGTGCCCCATGAAGTCAGCACTGTTCCTGTGGGTCACCAGGATGGAAGACCTCCACCTCTCCAGCCTCAGTGCCCTCCGTGGCTCCCCAGCACTGAGGAGATGGCTTCAAGCTTCTTGGCCGAAGGAGTCCGTGCTTACGCGGGCAGGGGCTCAGCTGGACCAGGGCTGCCAAGAGCGCTAGAGGCTCCCCTACTGGGAAACAGGTCTTGTAATACCCAGTTTGCAATGAGGAAATGTAGGCTCAGAGAGATTAGATCACTTTGTGGAAACCATACAGGGGCAGGGCAGGATTCCAGCCCAGGCCACTCCGTCCCAGGCCTCTAAGCACAGTGCCCACTCAATCTGCCCCTCGAGGGCCACAGAAGGATCTGGGCTCTGCCTCCTCCAGTTCACGCTGAGATTGTCAGTTATCAGAGGGAGCCCAAACCCACACCTTATGTCCTTCAGCCCTGGGCTCCCCACAAGGGTCCCCACGCCACACATTCTCCAGTCACCGTGCCTGGGGCAGCCTAGTCCTGCTGTCTCCCTGAAGCAGCCTCAAGCCCCCACTGCTGGGTCCATGCTTCTGCAAAGCTCCCCTAACCACTGGGACAGGCCGTTGCACAAAGCCCTGCAGGACCGCGACCTGCAGCTTCAGGGTGGGAGCAGAGGCTGAGTGGTGGCCCCCGATCCGCATGCTCCTGGAGCCTGCGAACGTGGCCTCGTTTGGAAGAAGGGTCTTCGCAGAGGGAATGAAGTTAAACGTCTCTGGATGAGATCATCCTGGATTTAAGGTGGGCCATAAATCCAACAGCAGAGAATGGCAGAGGGAGATTCGAGACCCAGCGAGGAGAGGAGGCCATGCCACCAAGGAGCCAGCAGCTGGAGCGATGTGGCCACAGCCAGGGGATGCCTGGAGCCCCCGGAAGCTGGGAGAGGCAGGAAGGGTCCTCCCCTAGGGCCTTCGGAGGGAGCGCGGCCCTGGAGACACTTTAACTGTGGACTTCAGGCCTCCAGAGCTGAAGGAGGATGAACCTCTGTAGTTTTAAGCCACCCACTTTGGGGTCACGTGTTACAGAAGCTGCAGGAGGATCCCACAATGGCCAGCATGGCACACACCTCAGGGCCTCAGTTTCCCCAGCTGTGAAATGAGGATGATGGCAGGATCTGCCTCACAGGCTTGCGGTGAGGATGAAATGAGTTGATATGCATGGAATGCACGCAGCAGGGACCGGCACGGAACTGACATTGAGTGTATGTCAGCCTCTGTCAACATTACTATTACTATTACTGTATTATTGCCCTTCGTTCGTTCATTCCATAAATATGTGCAAAGCGGCTTCTCTGAGCCTTCCGTGGGCAGCAGGGCAGCACAGAGGAGGCCTGAGCGGCGGTTCTGGGGAGAGGATGGCGTAGGGCAGGCGTGGATGCAGCCGGGGGCCTCACCATCAGCATAAGCGACCACGGTGGGCTTCAGGAGGAGCGATGAGACAGGATTCACCCCATTGCCGTTTGCTTTTCTGTCGGATCAGGAAGAAGCATGGGATGAAGCTGGGGCATCAAGGAGGGTCTCCCTTCCTCGGTGGGTCACCTGAGGTGCCGGGGCCCCGCCTTTAACTCTCTCTGCTGGACCTGAAAGCTTCGCCCAGGCCCCTGGCACCATCGTGTTCACAGGCTTCCACTGAGGCTCTCGCCGGGTACATTGACTTGACCCACTTCAGATTTTGTTTTCTTAAAACTCATCCCCAAGTACACTTTGGGAGGCCGAGGCAGGCAGGTCACCTGAGGTCAGGAGTTCCAGACCAGCCTGGCCAACATGGTGAAACCCCGTCTCTACTAAAAATACAAAAATCAGCCAGGTGTGGTGGTGCACACCTGTAATCCCAGCTACTCAGGAGGCTGAGGTAGGATAATCGCTTGAACTCAGGAGGTGGAGGTTGCAGTGAGCCGAGAACATGCCACTGCACTCCAGCCTGGGCAACAAGAGTGAGACTCCATCACAAAAAAAAAAAAAAATGATTAAAAACCAAAAAAAAAAAAAAAACTCATCCCCCAAGTGACTTTGGCTTCATTGCTTTTTGTGAACAAGCTACAATGAACCTATGTACTTGTGTCAGACACTCAAGGGGTTCAGAACCCAGGCCAGGCCCTGAGCCTGCACCTGGTTGCTCTGCACCCAGAGGGGACGGATGAGGTCCCAGCCGGCACTTGCTCTTCCTCTCGTCTGCCTTTTTGCCAAGACTTCCCATCCCTTCCTTTAAGTCTTAGAATTGTGGAAAGGAGAGGTGGACAGGACCTCAGGCTGGAAGCCTCCATCTGACCCCCAAGCCCTGGGGGACCAAGGCTCCCACAGCCCATAGGCAGCTCTGGCTCAGGGAGACTCGGCGCTGTTTCCCTTCTCGTTGCGTCAGCACCCTGGGCAGCTGGGTGGTGTCAGGGTGACAGGAAGGCCGACTGATGTGACATGTGTCTTTGATGGGGAAATACGTTGTGGCTGCAAAGATGCTGCTCGTTTGCTAAAGGGACTCTATTAAATGCGAAATCCAGAGGGGAGAGGGAAAGCTAGAGACGCTGGGGGCATCGTTGCATCTGATCCCCGATTAAGAGTGGGGAGTCCGGGCAGCGTTGCCTGTGTTTGAGCACAGCTCCACCCTGCTGGCAGCAAGACTGTAGGCTGTGGTGACTTCATCTCCCCCAGCCTCAGTGTTCCCATCTGTAAAGGGGGCCTTTCTCATCAAGCTGGCCATGCAGGTTGATGGAGTCAGTTCTCATGAAGCCCCTAGCTCGTGCCGCATCCGTGCCAGCCAGCCCTCGGTGACTCTCTGCTGTTCACTGTTGTCATTGAGGACCAGAGAGAGGTGACTCGACCAAGCTTGCAGCTGTTTAGGGAGGGCGCTGGACTTGAACTCGGGCCCGCCTTTGAGCCCGTGCGTCAGGCTGCCCATTCTCTTTAGGATGAAGTCAGGGCAGATACAAGGGAACCCGGGCAGTGGACCTGGAGCAGGCAGAGGTGTGGCCCTGACCCACAGGGGAAGATGCCCAGAGCGGGGACCATCTTCAGCCATCCCCTCCTCGGCACTGCTCAGGGACCCACAGGTCCCTGAGTGATTCCAGGTGGAGGCCAAGGGGCCTGGGCTCTGCATCCTGAAAGGTCCTCTTTTGTGGCCTAGCCTGCTTTGGGGGCCCTTGGCTAAACCCTCCTGAAAACTTCCCCGGTGTTTTGGAGTCTATACCCACCGGGGATCCTCCTCTAGACCCTCCTGGCTCTTAAAGGTTCCCGTGTGACCTGGGGGAGCTCCCACAGCCCCCTGCACTTCCTCCCACCTTCTGCTAAAAGGGAATTCTAGCTGCGCCTCAAAGTGTTGTCAACATGGAATGAGGCTGCAGTAAAAGCAGCCATGCACAGTAGCTGCTCGATAAATTGTGGTGGCCTCTGAAGATCAAGGTGGTTTTCCACACAGATACACGCCCCCCCCCAACCCAGAACTTTCCTTGTCTCTCCAGACTAAAATCCACGGAGTCGGGTTTGTGAAAATCCACGCCCCCTGGAACGTGCTGTGCAGAGAGGCCGAGTTTCTGAAACTGAAGATGCCGACGAAGAAGGTTGGTGTTGATGGTTCTGCTCCGAAATGAATCGCCAAGTCTAGAGGTCACTTGGACGCCTGGCAGTGAAACATGCCTACCTCGAGGCCCTGAGTTTTATAAAAAACCCAGTAGGCTTCACGGCTACCCCCGGGAGGACCATGTGGCTCGATGTGACATGGCCCCCAGGCTCCGGGGTCCTGACCGTGGTGAATATGACCCAACGCTGGGTGGTCTTTAGAGACCCCAGACCAAACCCCACCAAGAGATGGTGCAGGCAGAAGAGCCCACCTCTCAGCCCCTGGAGAATTTACTGTACTTGCAGACACCGTTACAGTTCGGGCCCTGGTGCTTTCATGTTTGTGGCATCTCAGCTAATTTATCAGATTCATTTTAATTACATTTTCTGGCTTACTGGGATTTTTCTTTTTAATCTGTGAAAACTTTATATCTAAAAAGCAGTTTGACAGTGTGTTCCCAGAAGCTTAGCTTGGAGTTGGTATTTACTCTGGCAGGCAGATAGGTGAAGCTGGGCTAGGTAGTAAATCAGCCTCCTGCTTCTCACGTCCTGAGACCACTTGGATTACCTCTTTTGAAGCAAAAGTAAAGTTTAGGGGGGAAGTTCTCTGGAATGCATTATAGTTGTGCTTTTGGCTGGGTGCTCCTGAAACTCTGGGCTTTCACTGCGTGGGCGGGGTGGGGCGGTGCATTCTGGCCCACCCAGGCGCTCTGCTCTCAGGACGCACCGTTGCATGGGGTGGGATGGTTCTCTGACCATCCAAGAACAGATTCCACGGATCGTGGTCCAGCAGGGTGACGCGGCTCCCCGGTCCCTTGTCTTATCTGCAGATGTACCACATTAATGAGACCCGTGGCCTTCTGAAAAAAATCAACTCTGTGCTCCAGAAAATCACAGACCCCATCCAGCCCAAAGTGGCTGAGCACAGGCCCCAGACCGTGAAGAGACTCTCCTATCCCTTCTCCCGGGAGAAGCAGCATCTGTAAGTGGGGACCCCCAGCCTGCTCCCCAAGGGGTCCTGTGTGTGAGGATTTAACCTTCTAGCATGAGAAATGCAGATTGATTATCTGTCCCCCAAAGAAGAGCGTGTTCTTGTAAGAGCTTTGTGGTTGCTGAGCCCAGAAGAGGCTGTGGAAATGATTTCTAAGATCACTGTTAACTGACGAGTTAGGGGGACACAGCATCTTGTTCTGCTTGGTGACACAGGAAAAACTTCTTTGGCCTGAGTGAGGGCCCCAAAGCAGTGGTCTAGACATGCCTTCCCACCCCCTCCCCCCCACCCACCGCCACCCCATCCCCCTCCAGGGTCTGGCCAACCAGGCCTCCTACAGCCCAGGCAGCCTCGAGCCCCAGTAAGTCTCACTCCTTGTGGCAGAAATTGAAAAGCATCCCCAGGCAGGAGGCCTGAGGCCCCAGGGACTCACCGCCAGCTGGCTTGCCTGGCAGAGCCACGTCTATTCTGGAAACTTCCCTCCTCCCGAGGGGCAGTGGGGCGTAGCCACCTGGGTCAGCAGTGACTGCAAGGCCTCTGCTGGCCTCACTGGGCAGAGCTGGAGCGTGAGCAGAGGTGGGAATAGAAAGCTTGAGTCATGGGAACCCAGAGGGACTTTGGATGGAAGCTCTGGGGGGCAGGAGGGCCCCTGGACAGTGCTGGCCTCACAGGGTCGGGGGGCATGGAAGAGCAGACAGGGAGGACGAACAAGTGCCTCAGCTCACAGGAGTCGTTGCTTATAAATGTCGTAGGGGTGGAGCCATGAGCATCACTTGCATTTACCAGGTCCTGATTCCTAGAGGGGACAGGACATGCCACCAGAGACAAGGAAGCGACCCCCAAGCCCAGCCCTCTCCTCCAGCTCCAGAACAGGGGCTTGGGGCATTAGAGGAAACCGCCCTCCTTCCAGGACCCCCACCGACCTCTGTTGTCTCTGCCCTGGGTCGACTCTGTCAGCTCTGCTGCCTGGACAGGGCTAGGCTAACCTCCAGGCTCTGTGGAGGTGGAAACTGCCCCAGCCGCCCTCCCCAGCTCTCCCTGAAGTGCCTTGGAGAGTAGGGAGAGCAGGGAGTGTGTTCCCAAGATGCCCTTCCATCCTCAGGAAGCCTCGGGCCATCCCTATGCAGCCCATCAGGACCCAAACCACTGGAAGTACAGGGAGATTGTTTTCAAGGTTGGAGCTGTCTGATGGTGACCGTGATACTGCCTCTGTCCCTGGCCTTGTTGAAGCAGAGGCTTTCAAAACTGCCCGCTAAGGATGTTATCAAAAGGAAGCAGGGATCTTCCGGGGGGCTGTGGGGGGTGGGGGGCTGGAGGGTGGTCTGACCATACTCGCCTCCTAGGTCACTTCCCACCTGTGTGGGTCTCAGGCCTCGCCCAGGTGCGGGGGCGGTGAAATAGTCTGTTCTAAATGCCCAGGGGCAGATGGGTCATACCTGGCGTGCGGACAGAGTTCCGTCCATTTCACAGTCGCCGCTAATGGGGACAGTGTGGTTTCCCAGGGCCTTGAAACCCAGAGAACCATCGGCTCTGGTGAACTGTGTCTTGTTTCCTTCCTGATATTTCCACAGATTTGACCTGTCTGATAAGGATTCCTTTTTCGACAGCAAAACCCGGAGCACAATTGTAAGTATCGCACGCGCCTGGAAACGGCTCACCGGCAAGGTGGCCCTGGGGATCCAGATGATAATTTCATTTTGGTGAAACTCCTCCCGGTGGAAGCCGGCTCTAATTGTCTGTGACAGAAATAATTAGAATAATGAAAGGGAGAGGGCAACAAGGGGCCCAGGGGATGGTCGTGCCCCAGTCTGGGGCAGCTCAGAGGAAGGGAATCAGCACAGAGCTCGGGAAAGCAGGAGGGAAGCCAGACCCCTGGAGTGATTTCAGAGGTTGGTGTTTCTGGATCTGTGCAGCTCCCAGCATGTGTCTCAGAGCCTCCTCGTGATGGGATTGTGAGTGCCTGACCATCAGGCCACGATTTGGGGCTTTTGGGGCAGGCAGGTGTGGACAGGAGGGAGGGGGTGGTGGAGGCAAAGGCGCATGGGTTGAGATCTCTTTCCAGGCCTTTGCCAGAGGAGCCAACTGAGGTTTGAAATCTGACCAGGCCACCCTGCCCTATTCAAGGCACTGGCTTCATGTTTATCCAACCTGTCCACCAGCCAAGCTGGGGCTGTGCATGGCTCAGGACCCAACTTCTATCTAAACAAGAAATTAACCTAGCAGCCAAACTGTTGCTGTTGTTCTCTCTTCCCTGCCCAGAAAGCCCAGCCTGGCCGGGCAGAGACAGAGGGCTGGGAGGAGGCAGCCAGGGTGACCTTGTCCAGATGACCACTCCTCATGACCACCACCTGAGACTGGCAGGCAGCCAGCAGGAGGGCGGTGCAGGTCGTACCAGCATGGGGGGTTCTGAGCCACTGCTGGGACAGGCAGATCTGGGGCAGGGAGGAGGGCATCTCTCTCCCAGAGACCCTGGAGGCCAGTTTCTAAACAGCCAACATGCTCCAAAGAAACTGATAATTCATAGCTTTGGCCTTGGTTAATCGGGCCTAATAGTCATCAAAATCCAACAGCATGCAGGGTTGGCTGAGGTTCTAGGCAAAGGCGTGAAGAACTGACAGCCCTTCCCCACTCCTCTCCTCCACACCATTCACTCTGTCCTGGCATTGGGGTGGTCCAGTGTGCAAGTGGATAGGAGTCAGAGAACAGCAGTACTTGATAGGGAGAGGCACACTGTGCTGGTCTTGGATTTTAGACCTTTGGCCTGTGGGCACTGGGGAGCCACAGAAGGTTGTGGAGATAGGTTGAGGACGTGGTGAGCTCTGTTCTAGAAGGATCACTGCCAGTGGCCAGCTGTGGGAGGGTAGATGACTGGTGGATGAAGGCTCATGGCAGTGGTCATAAACGTGGGCCATAATTGCATGTGGAAGGGAGGAGGTGGTTACAGGAGAATCAGCAAGGTCAGAACCGATTAGATCTGAGGGATGATGGGGAGGGAGCCATTGAGAACAGCTGAGTGGGCGATTCCTTCCTTCATTCAGCAGGGATGTATTGGGCACCTGCTAGGTGGGAGAAAAGAGGCACTGAGGACATTTATAATCCGGCAGGTGGGGAGAGGCAAGCCGAGCTAGAAGACAGAGCCCCCAGGAGGGTGGTGGCTTTAGGGCCTGGTTGTTAAGGGGACCCTGGACCTATTCCGATCTGAAGGGGACAAGTGCTTCTGGGAGAAGGAACAGCCAGAGCGGAGGCCCTGTGGCTGCAGGAGTGGGTTTGGAAAGTGAGAGAGGCAGCCAGGGGGCGGGGTTGTTGGGACAGGTGGGTCCAGTGGAGGCAGCCGGGAAGAGGTCAGATGGCCTGGGCCTGGGGGAACTGGGAGGACGCTGGCCTTGCCTGAGAGAGTGGAGGCAGAATTGGCGTGCTCTGAAATGCACGTCCGCATAGCACGACCAGTTCTTCTCACCCCAGTTTACAGATGGAAAAACTGAGGCCAGGGGTGGTGATGTCGCTGGTCCAAAATCACACAGCTGCAAATGGCGGAGCTGGCACCAGGTTCCAGGCAGACAGACTCCTGAGCCGGAGCTGCCGAGGCCACCAAACAAAACATGTTACTAGTCAAGGGGCAGGCGGCCAGGGTGGGATCCCTTCAGCAGGGCTCTGCCCAGGCACCAGGAACCCAGAGCCCGATGATGGCCACCTCCTGCCACGGTGGGGAATGGATCCCAAGGCCCGCCCCACCACCACCACCCCCGATCCCCCAGAGTCCTAGAACATTCAGGGCTGTGTCCCAGAGTGGTGCTGTTCCAACTCAGCTCTCAGCACGAGGGGACTGTAAACCCACCAGGCAGGGTACGTGGCACAGCTATGACACGGGACACCAGCACTGGGCCCAGGAGGGCACAGCAATGCTTTGCCGGGGCCAGCTGCCATGACTCCCACGTTGGGAGGTGAAAGATGGGAACTGCAGGTGGCACCTGTTTCTCCCTGAGAAGCTCAAGCCTTTGACAGTGTTGAGAATCCGGGGCTGGGTCAACCCTCCCTGAATAAAGGCCATTGTCTTTCCTTGGAAGATAGCACCAAGGAGGTCTTCATGGGTAACGTGTGACCAGGTCCTCTCCAGCCACAGCAGACTGTTCCTGCTCGTGGGAGGTGCCTTACGTAACTGCTCACCCCTCCTTCTTGTCTCTGCAATAGGTCTATGAGATCTTGAAGAGAACGACGTGTACCAAGGCCAAGTACAGCATGGGTAAGCACGTTTTTGGGGCTTGAGATCGGCGTTGGTTTCCAAGTGGGAATCTCACCTCCGAGTCATCTCTGTGGGAGGCAGGCAGCCGACTTGGGGTGTTTACGAGGGTTTTGATTTACGCCTGTGTAACAGTTCCGGACAGGAGGGCTGGGTTGGGAGCATGCAGGGCAGTTTTATGGCCCAGCACTTTTAAACACAAACGTATCCTTCACTTTGGCCTGAGGGGTTTGTGAGCGTGTGGACAGGCTCTCCCTGCAGGGGTGGTAAATCCAGGCTGGAAACAGACCAGCGTTAGGGGTGACCGGGGGATTCCTGGCCCTCTCTTGACCCTCACGATCCAGTGGGAAGTAATCGGGGTTCCAGCCGGGGGGACGTCTCCGTGCGGCTGTTCCGGACCCTTAAAAGCACACCAGGACTTGCTGAAAGCAGTGCCCCCTGACCAGGCACCACTAGGTACAGACAGCCTAATTCCAGAAGCTGCCACAAAACCATCCTGACCAGGCTCCCTGGGTACCAGTTTCCAGAACCCCTTAAGCCATGGATACGAAATATTCCCGATTAAATTGTGTAGCTGGGAACCACCCCCCACAGTGGGTCCCTTGCCCACAGCTGCAGGCAGTTTGTGAAAGCCAGAACATTGCAGAGCAAAGAAATGCCACTTCCAGCCTTTCCTCCCCTCCTTCTTGAGCTGTCTTATGCCCTGCCGAGAGCTGTGCCATAGGGTAGCATCCATCACTCTGTAGAAGCCTCTGAAAGGATGAGGCTCCCAGGGGACACAGCAGGTCTGGTGAGAGCTGGAGTCTGTGCATACAGGAGGGACCATCTTGCTGCCTTGGCTTCCCATGGTGGCAGGAATGCCGTGGGAGGTAAAATGGAGAGCAGTGGGAGTCAAGGGCTGGGAACTGGAATTGCTGAGGTCAGGCCCGGGAGACAGAGAGAAGACGAACTCTCGACAGCTCTGGTGGCTGCTTGGCCCCCGACCATATGGCCTGTGGTCGCTCACAGGGATACTCTTGCAGACCCAAAGTCTCTAAGTCCACGTCCTAAGTCAAGGGGAGTGTAGAGGAGTCCCATCCAGGGTCAAAAGGACTGAGATCCTCTAGAATGGCCAAGCCCTAGTCCACACGACTGCAGTGAGGTCAGGTGGAAAGGAAGGTGATGTTGGGAGTTTGGGTTTTTGAAATTGCTCCTCTAGGTCACCGCTGCCAGGGCACAGCCTTGGAAAGGTCACTAGACGTAGGAGGAGGTGTGGTTCTGGTCTCAGGGCCGGGTCTTGGACCTCGGTTTCCCCCCTGGGTCCCTGCAGTGTTCCTTCCAGTAGAAACGTGTATGGTTGCAATAGAAGTCCAGCGTCTTCGGGCTGCATGGCCCAGGCTGACTCTCTGCTAGGGTGGTCCCTGGAGACACAGGATCTCTGTGTTCCTACCGGTTTTGTGGCGAGGCTGGTTCCCTGCACCTGGTGATGGGGCAGATAGATGTGGGTCCTCCTCTTCAGCCCTGCTTCACCATGGAATGGCACCTTGTCTGAGAGTCGACCCACCTCTAAATTCATCCTCAAGTACAGAGGATTCCCGTCACCCACCAAGTTGTGTCTCATAGTCTTGCAGGATGAGCAGGGTGGGGCTAGCTGGGGGATTTAGGAACTGTGATGAAAGAAGGCCTTCCAGACGGAGGGAGTGGTGCGTGCAAAGGCCCTGCGGCAGGCAGCACCAGGTTAGCAGCATTCCAGCAACAGGAAGGAGGCCAGCAAGCCTGGATCAGGCCCCATGGATCAGGCCCCACGTTCACTTTCTTTTTTTTTTTTTTTTTTTTTTTAAGACAGAGTGTTGCTCTGTCACCCAGGCTGGAGTGCAATGGCACAATCTCAACTCACTGCAACCTCTGCCTCCTGGGTTCAAGCAATTCTCCTGCCTCAGCCTCCCAAGTAGCTGGGACTACAGGTGCCCGCCACCGCGCCTGGCTAATTGTTTGTATTTTTAGTAGAGACGGAGTTTCACTGTGTTAGCCAGGATAGTCTCGATCTCTTGACCTCGTGATCCACCTGCCTTCGCCTCCCAAAGTGCTGGGATTATAGGCGTGAGCCACCGCGCCCGGCCCCCATGTTCACTTTCTATTGCAGACAAACTTTTCACTCACACGTGTGACTTAAGCCCCTTCCTCTGGTTTTGGTTGCTAAGCACCCCTTAGGTCTCCTAATCATTTCAGGTCACTGACCAGAGAGATGGCCCATTTTCAAGAAGATTTCGGGAGGTCATTTTCCCACCGCTATCAGGTGGAGTCTCAGAGGGTGGGCCGCCCAGGCTGCTGTGAAAAACTTAACGCTCTTACTGCCTAGGAAGTCTCTTCAGCCAAGCAGGGGGCTCCATGAGCAGCAAAGGGTCCCATGGAAACGCCCCCGCCCAGCTGGGCCCCCACGATGTATTTGGAGCAAGATCCGATTTCCAGGAAACCCTTCCCCACACGTGGCCCTGGTTCTCCCGTCCTCTCTCGCAGTCTCCTGGGGCTGGGCGCCCGCATGTGCACCTGTTAGGACACACAGGCATGGTGTTTTTATAATGTGCCCAGTGCAGGCCCTGGGGGCCACATAAAAAGGGGCCCCGCCAGCATTCCACTGCCTCCAGGAGCACTGGATGGCCGTGAGTCCACCAGAATCGCTGGCCACCGACGCTTGCTGCCCCAAATGTAGCTTTGATCCTGTCAGGCCCTTCCACCTCACTAATAGCCAATGTATAAACAGGGCAAGGCGAGGGAAGAAAGAAGGACTCCGCCCTTCTAAGTAAAAGGCGGAAATGTGGGAAGTATGGTAAGTGTGGGGCTTTCCCAATCAACCTAAAATCTAATTCCAAATTGTATGTGTGTTTTCTGACACCATCAATTTTTCCATCCATATATTTCCTCATGATTCAGCTTCTCTAACCACTTACAATCCACCTTCTCCATCTGCAGGCTTGCCCTCGGACAGGTGGGGGGAGCCGGTGAATCGGAGGCTTGGGGTGACAGTGAAGCCACGGTCCGCTCACACCACCTGCCTCTGAGACGGAGCCGCCTCTTGGGGTTTTCTCTGTGTCTTCCTAATTCTGCCAATCGAGCATGTGTTTCGTCATCTCCTAGTTGATAGATCAATAACCCAGCTGCACCCTGTCATTCCTGGGGAAGAAACCCCAGAGGTGGCCGGGCTCTGCGTAGTCAGGTTCGTTTCATTTTGAGAAGTTCTTGGTGGCTGAGATGGCCTTGTACCGCTGTGACTTTACAATGTGAAGCGGGAGACCCGCCTGCCCCATAACCTTCTCTCTGCCTCTGTTTTTAAGGCATCACGAGCCTGCTGGCCAATGGTGTGTACGCGGCTGCATACCCACTGCACGATGTAAGTAACCTTGACACACGATTTATCTCTGCGTCATTTGACTCCCCAAATCCAGCCGGGCCACACCCCCCAGGGAGCTGCAATTAACCTGTGGTCACAGCTTCCTGCTTGGCTCTCGCTGTAAATGTCAACTGTACACAGGCCTTCCCTGTTCCCCGGGTGGGGGCCAAGAAGTTACACACAGGGCCATCTTCTCTTGCAGAACAATCCCACCAAAATGGGGGCACAGGTGGCAGCTGCTCCTGCCTCGACTTCTTCTGAACCTCGTAGCCAGCGGGTCCACAGGATGTCTTCCCTGGCCCGGGCTCCCCTACCCACAGCTGGCCCGGGGCTCTGGCAGAATGACCAGGGCTCTGTAAGTGTCTATTTCTGCAGAGCAAGTGGCCAGCTTCCTGAGCTGAATCTCCAGATCCCACTGGTATCCCTTTGACAAATATAGCCCATGTCCGTGGCTGACTTGGGGTGGAGAGAGAGAGAAGATTGTCTTCTGCTTGTTTCTATGGAAACAGGGACTCAAGTTCAGCAGGGCACTGGGAATGGGCCTCCGGGCCTGAGCAGTGTGGGAATCCCGGACAGAGGAGCTCTGAAACTTTGCAAATGTGCAAAGGCCAGGAGCCAAGAAGCAGGAGAGAAGGGACAGGCCTGGGACTAAGGAGACCCAGAATCCAGTCCTGGCCACTTACCTGCTCCTCTGCCTTGAGTGGTGGAGTCAGCCCCTTGTCTCACTGAGCCTCAGTGGGTCAGGAATCATAACTTGTCCTAACTCCTCTTTTCTTTTCTTTTTTTTTTTTCTTGAAACAAGACAGAGTCTCGCTCTGTCACCCAGGCTGGAGTGCAATGGCATGATCTCGGCTCACTGCAACCTCCACCTCTTGGGTTCAAGCAATTCTCCAGCCTCAGCCTCCCAAGTAGCTGGGACTTCAGGCATGCACCACTATACCCAGAAAATTTTTTGTATTGTTAGTAGAGATGGGGTTTCACCATGTTGGCCAGGCTGGTCTCAAACTCCTGACCTCAAGTGATCCGCTCATCTCACCCTCCCAAAGTGCTGGGATTACAGGCGTGAGCCACCACGCCCGGCCTAATTCCTCTCTTCTTGAGGAAGAAACACTGGATTAGACAAACGTAAGGTGCAGGGATCCCGCAGGGCGGTCCGGGGTGTCTTCTCCAGATGGTTGACCCCAAGGGAAGGAGTCTAGGCAGATCTGCTGCCCGTCACCTCGTCACCTCCCTGTCAGGGCCTCCTCCTCACTGTAGGTGCGGGGATTGGGGTGGTTGAGCAGCCCCGTTTCCTCCCTTCGTGCATTCACACATGCTGTTCCTTCTGCCACGGTATTCTTCCCCACCCCACGCCACCCCAGGTGAACAGAAGCACCCACACCACGCCTTCCTGTTGCCTTCCTCCCCAGGACTAGTGGCTTCTTTCTCCCTTCTCTGGGCCTCGGATGGTCCCTGTCCTGCAAAGACACCACCATCTGACCACCTTTAGTTATGTGTGTCATCTCAAGGAAGCCCCAGCACTCAGCACTTAATAGGTGCTCAATAAACGTGGTGTTGATTCAGATTGGATTGAGTCAGTTTGCCTCGGCCAGCGACCTGCTGTCTGGGGAGGTCTCAAGGGCAGGGTTCAGACCCCTAGACCGTGGCAGTGGCTCCGGGTTCCTGCCCTGAAGCCCTGAGTCTGGAGGAGCCCACTCCTCCATTCTGTCAGGCTTTCCTCCAGAGGACCTAGCCGGTCTGGCTGTTCTGCCCCACCCTGTGTAGGCTCCGGCTAGGCGCCAGGAAGGCAGCCCTGCCTGGCACAGCCCATGATCGCAAGAAGGCAGCCTAGAGCTACATCCATGCTCCTGATTGACCTTTAAGCAGGTAATCCCTGCTGAGAGGCTGAGGCACCAAAGCCAAAATATTTCCGGCCCTCCTTGCCTGTTTTGAGTTAGTCCTTTAAGTCTTAAAAGGGAAAGGGGAGAAATGAACGTATCTGAGCACCTACTGTGTGCAGAGCCCTCTGTTTAGAAGGAACTGTACCTCATATAATCTGTGCAGACACAGAGACTCAGAAAGGCTTAGTAACTTGCCTGAGGTCACACAGCCCCTGTGGAGGAGCTGGGGCCAAAAGCCATCCCTAGTGACTCTCTGCAACTCTAGTGCCTCGCTGTGTCCCCACCTCATCCCGTCACGGAGGCCAAATGCGTCCCTCTTCTTGGCAGCCACTACTGCATTTGTCTTAGGGATTGACTGTCAACAGTTTAAATTGACTGGCGCAAAACTCTCTCATCAGCTGGATCTATTTATTGTCAGAGAGCCAGCCTCACAAGAAGCATCCCCAAGATCCATGCAGAGAATCTCCTCTTTCAAAATCTTCATCGTGCCTTATGCAGCCATGTGGGGTCTGTTCCCACCTTCAAGATGGAGAAACAGGCTGGGGGTGCTCAGGCCACTTGCCCAGGGGCGCACAGTCCAGAAGGAGTGGAGCTCGGAAGCCCTGGGCTGTGGGTGGCAGGTATCCTTAGGGAATATGGAAGTTTACAGCCACAGATTTTCCATATGACTGAAGGGCACCCTTGCTGCTAAGTACCAAAGCCGATGTTTAAGCATCTGGGGAGATGACTGGTTCTGGCCTGAGCCTCGTGCATCCATGTCCTTACCCAGAACACTGACCACAGGGAAGTTCAGGCTGGCCTCGGTGGCCATGGTGAGGTTCTCACTGCATGCTATGTAGTTCCGGCTTCACATTTTTACTTCCACCTTCCTCCCCATGAAGCTGTCCTGCATCCTACCCCCTTCCAATCCTGTGCTTACTGCATTCATTCATTCATTCATTCCTCAAGAATATCTGGTTGGTTGGGCACGGTGGCTCGCGCCTGTAATCACAGCACTTTGGGAGGCCAAGATGGGTAGATCACCTGAGGTCAAAAGGTTGAAACCAGCCTGGCCAACATGGCGAAACCTCATCTCTACTGAAAATACAAAAATTAGCTGGGCATGGTGGCACATGCCTGTAATCCCAGCTACTTGGGAGGCTGAGGCAGGAGAATTGCTTGAACTCGGGAGGCAGATAACAACCTGATAGAATTGTGTGTGGGTAAGAGTCACGTGCTCCAAGCGAGACCCTGAGGAAGTCTCCTGGAATCAGAGTGTATCACCTGTACTGAAAGGACTTTGATGTTTATGTTGGCTACTTGGCAGCTTTTTGGCTTTCTTCCTGACTAACATCTCCCTGCTTGAGGTCACCAGCGTAGGGACCTCCGTATAAATGAGGTGCTGCTGGGATCGCGTGGCTGTCTCATCCATGGAAAGAAACTGGGAAACACTAAAAGGAGTCAGGCTTGGGTGGGTGAGGATCCCTTGAAGACTTAGAAGGAAATTAGTTAAACTGCTCTCAGAGCATCTTCGTTCCAAGACCACCCCCATTGGGTTGCTTGCTTGAGTGTGTGGTCAAGTCGTCCCCACCTGGCAGGGGTTAGAAGGGGTCATGGAAGTTGCTGGTGAGGGGAGAGGACACTGGACAGACCCCCAGGAGCACCATAGCTTTGTCTGCCTGGATATTCTTAAAACCCATTGGCCAGGCCAGGCGCAGTGGCTCACACCTGTAATCGCAGCACTTTGGGAGGCCGAGGCGAGCAGATCACTTGAGGTCAGGAGTTTGAGACCAGCCTGGCCAACATAGTGAAACCCCATCTCTACTAAAAATACAAAAATTAGCTGGGTGTGGTGGTGGGCATCCGTAGTCCCGGCTACTTGGGAGGCTGAGGCAGGAGAATCACTTGAACCCAGAAGCGAAGGTTGCAGTGAGCCGAGATCATGCCACTGTACTCCAGCCTGAGCGATAAGAGTGAAACTCCATCTCAAAAACAAAAACAAAATCAAAACAAACAAACAAAAAAAACTATTAGCCAGGCCAAGCCAGCCATGCCCTGAACCTCGACAGAGCCGCTCCCTTGCTGCTCCTCCCCAGTTACCTTTGTCAACTGTAGTTATTTGGAGCTCACTGAATGACAGTTAAGTATCATTTTGAGTGTTTGCGAGGGTAACATGCACGTAGCCATAGGCAGTCTAGACCCATGATGTTCCAAGACGGGCTTTCAACCCTTAGACCCTTCTCTTCCTTTAGGTTTGAAGGTCTGGATCCAAGTCAGGGTCTGACCAAACTTAGCTGTGTGTCCTCAGAAATGTCAGTTTGCTTCTCGGAGCCTCAGTGTTTCCATCTGTAAAATGGGAGTTTTGGACTCACTGATTAGATGACAATGACCATGTCATTTACTGTCCCTCTTGGGATGCTCCATAGTGAAAAGGGAGCAAGACACGGACTGTCCCAGCAGAGAGGGACATATATGCACCCTATTGATACGACTCTTCCTGCCTCCGAAAGCCCCCTTTCATTTGTGTTTCTGGTTCCAAGGACCCGACCGTGGATCCTCTCCTAGAGTCCCCTCTGTGTTGAGGGAAGAGGCGGCTCAGGCTGTCCTGGTGGTGGAGGCCAATGGGGTGGCCAACAGGGACGTGCACGGCCTTTCTATCAGAACAGGGGGCACACCTGGGCAACCTTCATGCTCTGTGTGAAATGTTGCGCCAGGATGATCTTAATTTGTGTCAACGAGGGCTGCTGGGGTTTATGTTTTGAAACATAATGGATGTGAGCGCCTCCAAAGCTCCACTGGATGATAAGAATGTCCCTTTCCTCTTTTTTTAACAGGGAGACTACGAGGGTGAAAACGTCGAGTTCAATGACAGAAAAGTAAGTTGATGGAGCGGAGCAGGAGGCAGCTCTGTTGGAGCCTGGAGGTGTTCTGGGGCGGGGTGGGCCTGCAGCCGGACCTAGGACTTGCCGGCCTCCAGGGCCTCCCCAGGGCACTCGATGCAGGGGGCTGAGAAGCGGGTGTCCCCTCTCGCCTTTTCAGGAGAAAAGTCCGTGAGCTTTGTGTGGCTGGTTTGTTTTCCTCTTTCTGATTCTCAAAAGTGCCCTTGGCAGGTGATCGTGAGCATGGGAAAGGGAAAGCTGTCCTCCCAGAGCCCACTCCTTGCGTGCTGTCCATCCCTTATCTCCTCGGGACAATCTGAACTGTGCCTGGGCCTCCAGCAGTCCTTGCTGGCCTGTGGCCTAATCCCACAGGGCTCCCAGGCAAATAAACTTGGGAAGCACTGAGACCAGGTGCACAGAGAACAATGGCCCCCAGCAGCGCACTGGGGAAACCTGTTTGATGGTGGTCAATGAAGCGTTTCTCAAATTTACCTGACCTGGAACCCTTTTACATGGAGAAGTTGTTGAGCTAGTGTTCACTTTGGGAAACACTGGATGACCCCTTTATTCTTTTTTTTCTTTCTTTCTTTCTTTCTTTCTTTTTTTTTTTTTTTTTTTTTTTGAGATGGAGTCGCACTATGTCACCCAGGCCCTCTGCCTCCCGGGTTCCAGTGATTCTCCTGACTCAGCCTCCAAAGTAGCTTGGATTACAGGTGCCTGCCAGCACACCCAGCTAATTTTTGTATTTTTAGTAGAGACGGGCTTTCGCCATGTTGGCCAGGCTGGTCTTGAACTCCTGGCCTCAAGTCATCCACCCTCCTCGGCCTCCCAAAGCACGGGGATTACAAGCGTGAGTCACCGCACCCGGCCAGCCCCTTTATTCTTTAGTGGCTGTTGCTAATTTCCCTCACTCCCCAAAGCATCGGTCCCCACCCTCTGCCCCTCACTCTGAGCACGGGAACTCCACCCTTCCCACCCAGGCTCCCCAGGAAGCTCTGCTCCTCTACCATGCGCCCCAAAAGAACATGTCCCCATCGCATCCATTTGCTCTTCCCTCCTCTCCCATGGGCCCACACCCAATACCAGCCTTCCCCCTGGGTCTCCACATCAGCCTCTGTTCCCCAAACGTGCCCAGCTTCCCTCCCAGGAAGCAGTCCTTCCTGAACCAGGCATATGCAGCCCTTGCCCCATCTGCTGGTCCTTCCGCAGGTGGTGGGTAGAGATGCTTCCCTGACAACCTCACAATAGTGGCCTTGTCCCAATTCCCAGGGGCCAGGACCTCTGTGTATGGAATGTTTTTCATTTCAGCCTCCCCCACAGGCCCCCATATATGTTTTTAAATCTTTGGTACTTGATACAACTTGCCCGCTCGGGAATCCAGATGAAGATGCTATCTAACTTAGCACAAAAATTACATATTTGGTTATTTTTAGTGTAACATCTGGCATCGTCTGGGACCCCATGACTTGCAGAACTCCCGACTCCAATCCTGTTGGAAAAGGACCATCCCCTCCACAGGCCTGTCCTGACCAATTCCAGCCTCAGAGTCCAGCCCCCTTCATCCCTCCGCACCCCTCTGGCACTTGGCAGATGCCTATCCTCCCCCTAAAAATGCTTCTTCCATGGACACCAGCAGTCCCTTTCTAGCTGAATTTAGTTCTCTGGGTCACAGGCCCCTGAACCCTACCCCCTCTTCCCCCTCCTCCCCCTCCTCCATTCTCCAGCCACACTGGCTGCTTTTCTAGTCTCAGGATTGCTTGGCTGATGGTCACATCAGTGCCAGGACTAGCTCATTCAGTTACTTATTCATTCAAGAAGTACTTACTGGGCACTACTCTGTGCCAGGCCCAGCAAACACAATGAGGGTTTGTCCAGGCCCAGCTGTTTACTCTACCTGGAATGATTCCCACTCCCCATTTAATTTTAGGTCTCAGCAGTGGATACAAGGCCTGGCCCATGGGGGTCGTCAAGGAGTAATGAATGACAGTTCGGTGGATGGATGGATTAATGGATGATGGATGGATAGAGATGGAGATGGATAACTGAATGATGGATAATGGATGGATGGATGGATGGATGGATGGATGGATGGATGGATAAATTATGGATGGGTGAATGGGTAGTTGGATGAATAGATGATTGATGGGTGGGTGGGTGGATGGATGGATGGATGGTGGAGAGATGAATGATGGTTGATGGATGAGTGGGTGGAGGGATGGGTGAATGAGTGGATGGACAGATGGATGGTTGATGGATGGGTAGGTGTGTGGGTGGATGGATGAATGGATGCTGAAGGGATGAATGATGGATGATGGGTGGGTGTGTGGATGGGTGGCTGATGGAAGGATGAATGATGGGTGATGGGTGGGTGAGCGGGTAGGTGGATGGATGGATGCTGGAGGGATGAATAATCAATGATGGATGGATGGGTGATGGGTGGGTGGGTGGGTGAATCGGTAGATGGATGGATGGATGCTGGAGGAATTAATGATAGATGATGGGTGGGTGGATGGATGATGGAAGAATGAATGATGGATGACAGGTGGGTGAGCGGGTAGGTGAATGGATGGATGCTGGAGGGATGAATAATCAATGATGGATGGATGGGTGGATGGATGATGGGTGGGTGGGTGGGTGGATGGATGGATGCTGGAGGAATTAATGATGGATGATGGGTGGGTGGATGGATGATGGAAGGATGAATGATGGATGATGGGTGGGTGGATGAATGATGGATGGATGGGTTGATGGATGATGGGTGGGTGGGTGGGTGAGTGGATGGATGCTGGAGGAATTAATGATGGGTGATGGGTGGGTGGATGGATGATGGAAGGATGAATGATGGATGACGGGTGGGTGGATGAATGATGGATGGATGGGTTGATGGATGATGGGTGGGTGGGTGGGTGGGTGAGTGGATGGATGCTGGAGGAATTAATGATGGGTGATGGGTGGATGGATGATGGAAGGATGAATGATGGATGACGGGTGGGTGGATGAATGATGGATGGATGGGTTGATGGATGATGGGTGGGTGGGTAAGTGAATGGATGGATGCCTGAGGGATGAATAATTAATGATGGATGGATGGATGGCTGATGGAAGAATGAATGATGGATGCTGGAGGAATGAATGATGGATGATGGGTGGGTGGGTGGATGGATGGATGGATAAATGGATGGATGGGTGCTGGAGAAATGAATGATGGATGATGGGTAGGTGGATGGATGGATGCATAAATGGATGGATGGGTGCTGAAGGAATGAATGATGGGTGATGGGTGGGTGGGTGGCTGATGGAAAGATGAATGATGGATGCTGGAGGAATGAATGATGGATGATGGGTGGGTGGATGGATGGATGGATGGATGGACAGGTGCTGGAGGAATTAATGATGGATGATGGGTGGATGGGTGGATGATGGAAGGATGATTGATGGATGATGGGTGGGTGGACGGGTGGGTGAATAGATGGATGCTGGAGGGATGAATAGTTAATGATGGTTGATGGGTGGGTAGGTGGATGATAGATGGATGGGTGGATGGTTGATGGGTGGACGGGTAGGTGAATAGACGGATGCCAGAGGGATGAATAATTAATGATGGATGATGGATGGATGATGGAGGGATGAATGATGGATGCTGGAGGAATGAATAATGGGTGGGTAGATGGATGATGGAAAGAAGAAAAGGAGGGAAGGAGGGAGGATTAGATGGGTGTTTGGGTCCTAACTCAGAGCTGCGGGGAACTCTGCATTCTGCCACGATGGCTCCGCATCACAGCCTGGTGCCGAGTTTTTGCCTTTCCGGTGGCAGATTCCATGGCTTCTCCGTTATTGTTCTCATCAGTGGCAGGAGCCCTGCATGCCTGACCCTGGGTACCTCACAGGGCAGAAATGAAAGTGCAGCCAAGGACACTTTCCTGTGCTGAGCTGGAGGGTGGGTAGAAGAGAGTGTAGGGAAGTTTAAGCAGGAGGCAGGTCTGGGCAGGGCAGCCATCACTCTTGGCCTGATCATGGGACCACAAACATGTAGGAGTACTTGGGAGCCCCTTCCTCCAGGACCATGGGCGAGTTCACACCTACACAGAACTGAACCCCAGGTGAGCAAGGCATCTTCGGATGTGCAGAAGGTGTTCTGGCGGGCAGCTGCTGCCTCCTCCTGCCAGGGCACTGGAAGAGTAGGACCACCTGGGCCCTGTGGGGGAGAGGGGTGGCTTGGGTTGTGGGGGATTGATTCCAGGTGTGGACTGAGGTCTGCTGCATCCCTGGGCTGGACTAGGAGCCACAGAGCCCAACATGTCATTCATCCATCCATTCATCCATTCATTCAACAGTCACTTACTGAAAACCCTCAGACCCTGTTGGAGGCTTGGAGGGTGAGAAGGACCAGACAAACCTGGTCCCTCTGGTGCCTCCGTTCTAGAGGGAAGGGCAACGGGCAAGGACATACACCAATTAAAGACTGCATCCATGTCACCAAGGGCTGGTGACAGCCATGTGAGTCCTGGCAGGGGGTTTCGACAAGAGAGATGCCTGAGGCTTATTGGGATCCCTCCAGGGTCCGGATGCTGGAAGGTTCCCAGGTCACAGTGACTGGAGCCACCTGGCTGGCCTTGTTCTCCAGCCCACAGCCCCCATGCCTGGACACCCCTCTGCCTGCTCACCAGGGCTAAGGTGCCACCTTGGATTCCTTCCAGCACTAACAGTGGAGTCTTCAGTTGGATTTCTTTGCCTTGACAGTGCGGAGTGATTGATGTCGCCTCTTGGCAGGAAGAAAAGTCCACCGAGGTCAAGTGGTTTATGTAGAAAGCTGGGGGTGGGTCCCCTCCACACGTCTGTCAGAAGGTGGTGGGAGCCACTGAGGGCGGGTCCCTCCTCCCCCGGTGCAGAGCTTTGTCCTTTCTCCCTGTCCCTGTCTCGCTCCCTCCCTCCTTCTCTCCCCATCTCCCTCCCCCAACCTCTCTCTGTCCATCTCTCTATCTCTGTCTCTCCATGTGCCTCTGTCTCTGTCTCTCTCTCCATCTCCCCCACGTCTCTCTGTCTCTTTGTCTCTGTCTCTCCATCTGCCTCTGTCTCTGTCTCTCTCCCCGTCTCCCTCCCCCACCTCTCTCTGTCTGTCTCTCTGTCTCTGTCTCTCCATCTGCCTATGTCTCTGTCTCTCTCCCCGTCTCCCTCCCCCACCTCTCTCTGTCTGTTTCTGTTTCTGTCTCTCCATCTGCCTCTGTCTCTGTCTCTCTCTCCATCTCCCCCACCTCTCTCTGTCTCCCTGTCTCTGTCTCTCCATCTGCCTCTGTCTCTCTCTCTCCATCTCCCCCACCTCTCTGTCTGTCTCTCTATCTCTGTCTCTCCATCTGCCTCTGTCTCTGTCTCTCTCTCCATCTCCCCCACCTCTCTCTGTCTCTGTCTCAGTCTCTCTCCCTTTCCCTCCCTCCCCCTTCTCTCTCTCTGTCTCTGTCTCTCTCTCCCTCTCCCCTACCTCTCTCTGTCTCTCTCGCTGCCTCCCTCCTTCTCTGTCTCTCCAGCTGTCTCTGTCTCCCCCCTTCCTCCCTCTGTCTCCTCCTTCCCTCCCCCTCCCTCTCTGCCGCATCTTCCACCTATCTATGGCATAAATCAGCGGCTTGACTCTAGGTGAGAGGAGGAAGCTGCCCAGGTTAGCGATGGCTGCTTTGCTTTTGCAGAGGTGTGGCTCTGCTTCATCAAGGTTTGCTGGCCGAGGCTTCCCTATGTACACAGTAAAACTGGCCTTTTCATCGTTATCTGCCTATGGAAATGCACTGATGCAGAACCACCCTGTACCTTTCACACATCACTAACTGGCATGAGCCCATCTGCCTTCTCTCCGTGCCCTGGGAGGAGAGATCGGATCCT
Organism: Pongo abelii; assembly: GCF_028885655.2. Lineage (NCBI taxonomy): Eukaryota > Metazoa > Chordata > Mammalia > Primates > Hominidae > Pongo > Pongo abelii. The sequence continues at coordinate 4,760,553 of NC_071994.2, read as the reverse complement.
TCAGTGTAAAGGAGGAGACAGGGATGGGGGAAGGGGTCTGCCCAGGACTCTCGATTCAAGGTTGGGGGAACCTGCCCAGGGCCACAGACAAGTCACAAGCCCCTCCAACCGTGGCCATGCTCAGCTGCAGGTGACGCTGGTGGCTTCGAGGGGCTGTGCAGCCGCAGGCGGCCCCTCTGTGGATCTCAGGAATACGCCCTCCACCTGTGAGTTTGGGTGGGGGCAGCCGTGGGTACACCTGCGCTGTTTCCCCCTCCCTGTTTGTCAGTGGGGAGGTCTCTATAGTGCACAGCCCCAGTGTTACCCCAGAGGAGATGCTCAGGCACGCGAAGCTATGCCAGCTATGGAGATGGCTCACACTCACTTCCCGCCCTCCAGGCACTGGAAGAGTTATGGAGGCTCCAAGGGGTTCCCTTGTCCCCCAGCCATGACCTTGACTCTGAGTTTGGGAGGCAGTTTGGCCCCAGAATGGGCTCTGAGCTGAGGAAGAGGGCAGCTGCCCCACCTCTGGCTCCTGGTGGGCAGCTGCTCTGTCCCGGGACAGCCTCTGGGCCCCTCGAGGTACCTGCATCCTGCCCTCCCTGAGTGCGACCCTGTAGCTGGGCGGGCGTGATGTATGAGCCTGGGCTTTGAGTTGAGGTCTGTAAAGCATTAACCACCCTCATGCGTGGGTTTATTTTTTTATTTTTTTACCAGCAGTCCTAACCCAGAGTCTTCCTCAGCACACCCTTTACATGTTCACACAAGGCTTGCAATCCACCAAACTCATTACCTTCCCTGCCCAAAGCCTGGGGGAGGGTAACAGGGTGTGTGTCAATTTCATTTATTTCACGAAGTGCTGTTAATCAGACAGCCCATCTCAGGAGATAAACCTCGAGTATCTTTGCATCCCATGAGAGTTTTTAAAATTTCACCACTGGTATTTCTTTGCTCAAAACCCTGGTGGTTTTGTGCCCTTTATGAAGAGTGGTTTGGTGTCTGACGGGGATGACCAAAAACCCTAAAGGTGAGAAGCTGTACAGCGTCCGGCCCATTTAGATCAATTCCAGGTCAAATCACGAAGGGCTCACATTCCATAACCTGCCAGAAGCTTCCTTCCCATCCCCACGTTCACCTACAAAGGGAGGCCCGCTCTTGCCAGCACACAGCCCACTCTCAAAAAGTGTTTGTGGGATGAATGAATGATGTCACGGAGGCTCAATCCCTGCAGCTCTGCGTTCCGGGGAGCAACCTCGGAGTGCCACATCATCACCAACCCCACTGCTTCCTCCCCCTCAGCTCCTGTACGAAGAGTGGGCGTGCTATGGAGTCTTCTATAAGTACCAGCCCATCGACCTCGTCAGGTGAGAATGTGCCATGTGCCACAGACTTCGGGAATCAAGTCCCTAGTCCAATGGCAGTTGGATAACGTCCCTGTGGGTTTCAACCACTCTGAATGTTCAGTACCTGGGAACGTGTTTGAACTCGAAGAGCTTGTGTAGGAAGACCCAAAATGTCCCTGCAGGGCTGAAAGCCTGAGCCAGCGTTAGTTGAAGCAGTTTATTCAAATTCCCTGGAGGGCGGGCCCTTTTCAGTCACATTTACCATCTCCTAAATTCATTGCCTGGCCTGGCCTCGCTGGACGGCTGGAGGGGTTTCCGGCTTTGAGATGTGGAGGGGAAGGAAAGAGCTGCCTCAAATGTGGAAGGATTTCTCCTCTCCCAAGAAGATCTCTGTCCTCACAGGGCAGGAAGGAGGGGCGGACCAGGTTAGGCAACTTGCCCACCAGAGCTCGGCCGGTAGAAATCCATTCAAGCCATCAAGGTGCCAACCACGCTTAATATGAGGAGCAATTGGTTTTCTTGGCACCTCCCGGCCGAGGTTCTTTGCAGTCCTTATGCTGAACAGGGCTTGAAATGGAGCCCACAGCCTCAGGGGAAGTATGCCACCAGCACGGGCCATCGCACACGGAAACGCGCCCATCTTCCCAAGGCACCACAGAGAAGTGGGAGCCGGGCACAGTGGCTCACGCCTGAAATCCCAGCACTTTGGGAGGCTGAGGCAGGTGGATTACTTGAGGTCAGGAGTTCGAGACCAGCCTGGCCAACATGGGGAAACCCCGTCTCTACTCAAAATACAAATTTAGCTGGCAGTGGTGGCACATGCCTATAGTCCCAGCACTTTGGGAGGCTGAGGCAGGTGGATTACTTGAGGTCAGGAGTTCGAGACCAGCCTGGCCAACATGGTGAAACCCCGTCTCTACTCAGAATACAAAAGTTAGCTGGCAGTGGTGGTGCATGCCTATAGTCCCAGCTACTAGGGAGGCTGAGGCAGGAGAATAGCTTGAACCTGGGAGGCGGAGGTTGCAGTGAGCCGAGATTGCGCCACTGCACTGCAGCCTGGGCAACAGAGCAAGACTCCATCTCAAAATAAATAAATAAGTAAATGCAATGGGCGTGGTGGCGGGCGGCTGTAGTCCCAGCTACTCGGGAGGCTGAGGCAGGAGAATCGCTTGAACCCGAGAGGCGGAGGTTGCAGTGAGCCGAGATCGTGCCACTGCACTCCAGCCTGGGCAACAGGAGCAAAACTCTGTCTCAAAAAAAAAAAAGAAAAGAAAAGAAAAGAAAAAAAAAGAGAAGAGGCCGGGCGAGGTGGCTCACGCCTGTAATCCCAGCACTTTGGGAGGCCAAGGGGGGCGGATCACGAGGTCAGGAGATCGAGACCATCCTGGCCAACACGGCGAAACCCCGTCTGTACTAAAAATACAAAAAATTAGCCGGGCGTGGTCACGGGTGCCTGTAGTCCCAGCTACTCGGGAGGCTGAGGCAGGAGAATGGCGTGGACGCGGGAGGTGGAGCCAGCCTGGGCGACAGAGCGAGACTCTGTCTCAATAAAAAGAAAAGAAAAGAAAGAGAAGAGGGGAGGGCTTCAGAAAAGGAGAGAGCACCCCCAACCTGATGGGGCGGCCCAGGACTCCACTCTCTGCTTCTCGGATGAGGGAACCAGTGCCCCCTGTTTTGAGTTGCTCCTTGCTGGGGAAGGCTGGTGTCATGTTTCCCTGCTAGTGTTGAATGACAGTCGGCTTGACTCTGCTCTGCTCCCCTGGTATAGGAAGTATTTTGGGGAGAAGATCGGCCTGTACTTCGCCTGGCTGGGCGTGTACACCCAGATGCTCATCCCTGCCTCCATCGTGGGAATCATTGTCTTCCTGTACGGATGCGCCACCATGGATGAAAACATCCCCAGGTAGGCGGCAGCCCACCCCACCACTCTGCGGCACACCCCCACCACCCCACGGCACACACCAGGGAGCCCTCTCCTGCCATCCCAGCTGCACAATTCATTGGGACACTGGTCTCTTACACCAATTCCTGTACACATGAAACTTCACGCCAAGCCACCAGCCATCAGGAGGAAAGGACACGGTTCGAAGCCATCTAGGAGTCTGGGTGTCCTTCTCAGGCCCATCTGTGCTAGGCTACGTTTTATTGTTAAGAGAAAGGCATAAAAGAAACATCTGACCATTTTCATTCTTTGAAGGTTGTTATGGTTTGCTTGTTCTTTTTCATTGTTTGTCATTATGTGACAAGAGAGTTATCTGTTTCCTTGTGTGGCTGGGAGGAGAGGCATGAATGCTAGGGGCCTCAGTGTAGGCTGGTACTTGCGGGAGGTGAGACATGGATGCCAGAGGCCTCGGTGCAGGCTGGTGCTTGTGGGAGGTGAGCATGAATGCTAGGCTTCGGTGCAGGCTGGCACTTGCGGGAGGTGAGACGTGAATGCCAGAGGCCTCGGTGCAGGCTGGCGCTCGCGGGAGGTGAGACGTCAATGCTAGAGGCCTCGGTGCAGGCTGGCGCTCACGGGAGGTGAGACGTCAATGCTAGTGGCCTCGGTGCAGGCTGGTGCTCCCGGGAGGCGAGACGTCAATGCTAGAGGCCTCGGTGCAGGCTGGTGCTCCCGGGAGATGAGACGTGAATGCTAGTGGCCTCGGTGCAGGCTGGTGCTCCTGGGAGGTGAGACGTGAATGCTAGTGGCCTCGGTGCAGGCTGGTGCTCCCGGGAGGTGAGATGTCAATGCTAGAGACCTCAGTGCAGGCTGGTGCTCCCGGGAGGTGAGACATGAATGCTAGTGGCCTCGGTGCAGGCTGGTGCTCCCGGGAGGTGAGACGTGAATGCTAGAGGCCTCGGTGCAGGCTGGTGCTCCCGGGAGGTGAGACGTGAATGCTAGTGGCCTCGGTGCAGGCTGGTGCTCGCGGGAGGTGAGACGTGAACGCTAGAGGCCTCGGCGCTAGAGGCCTGGTGCTCCCAGGAGGTAAGACGTGAACACTAGAGGCCTCGGTGCAGGCTGGTGCTCCCGGGAGGTGAGACGTGAATGCTAGTGGCCTCAGTGCAGGCTGGTGCTCGTGGGCTGTACAGTAGGTTCCACCTGCCCAGCTTCCTAAGGCTGCCTGCTTCCCTCATCTGCACAGCCCCAGGAAATTCTGCAGGAACTGTTCCATAAGGGAGGATCGCATCCCACAGCATAGGCAGGCATCTGAATGTAGATCCGATGTGCCTTCTGCTGTTCACCGAGGGTATGTCAGACGTCAGGGAACTCGGAAAAGAAGGCCCAGACCTGAGACAGCCTCGCCTTGCTCAGGGGCCCGGTTCCCCATGTGACTCCAGAACAAGAGTCCAGTTTTGCCCGGTGCGGTGGCACATGCCTGTAATCCCAACACGTTGAGAGGCTAAGGTTGGAGGATCCCTTGAGCCCGGGAGGTCAAGGCCACAGTGAGCCATGGTCTCACCACTGCACTCCAGCCTGGGAGAACAGAGTGAGGCCCTGTAGCCAAAGAAAAAAAAGAGGCAAGTTTTGAGAAGCTCAGCCTCGGTGTGAAGAGTACCTCTGGTGCTTTTGTAGCTGTTTCTTAGATCTCCTGACACGAACCTAAGGATAATTCCAGGCTCCCAACCTCTGGCAGGGTCTCTATGCCGACAGGCAGTGCCTTCAGTGTGCAAATCACTCGGCCAGGGAATTGACTATAAAGGGGAATTTGGGCTGGCCCTGCCCTGTGGGGACTCGAAGTCTCAGAAAAGCCCTAAAATGTTAGTTTGGTTATTTTTCGAACCACTCCTGCCAAGTATCTCTAAAGCAGAGGTATAGTTTAGAAAATTTATCAACTGAGCCTGTCTGTAAAGACCCAATCAGTCTTAGGAAAGAAACTGACTCTTAGCAGCACAAAAAGACCATATCTGGTCAATTTTTGTTTTAAGTGATGTTTTGATACATGAATAACAGCTAAAATATTCCACCCCCCGCCCCCCGGAATCAAAGCTCTGAGGAATCTGGCTTATCTCCCCTTTGGTGTTAATTTGGTCCTAGGCAGGAGAAAGGTTTCCCTTTGTTTGCTAATATGATATGAGGTCCTGGGCACTTGAGTTTGGCTGTGGTAAAGATCCAGGTAGCCCAGACTTGGTGGGGATTGTAAGGCTGGCTTTAGGCTAGGAGCTCAAAGCTAGAGGGAAATGGTGAGTGCAAGGTGAGGATTCTCCCCATGAGCCCCTGGAGGAAGCCTGGGGGACCTCCATCTTCCTTCCTTCCTCCCCTTGGAGGGTGGCCTCAGCAGGGAGGCTCTGCCAGCCCAGGGGTTGGCCATGCCAGCTCGGCCCTTCCACCACATGGTCAGAAATGCAAACAACAGTTTCTCAGGATTCAGCCACTGTGGGTGGAGAAGAGGCCAAAGCCAAGGCCTCTGCCCAGTAGGCGACCTGGAGCAAAGCGAGAGGTGCGTGGTCCCTGCAGCTTCTGCCCCATCCCCACCAAGCTTGCAGGGAAGCCCCAGCGTGGAGCCCCCTGCCACCCTTGCACCTCTGGTCCTCTCTGAAGAAGAGAGCTTCCTGCTCTTTGTATTTTGGCTAAAGGCGGTGAAGTGAGAGGCGGAGGGGGATTTAAAACCAGCAGAAAAAGGCATCTTGTCGGGCTGATGGTGTTTGTGCGAGAAGCTGAGGTGAGCAGGGAGGAGAGCCAAGGAGAGCCGTAGGGCTCACGGGCAGGCCGTTGGTGTACGCCTTGGCCCTCCCTGTCCCCAGTCCCACCACTGTGGACTCCAGGCCACCCTCAGGCCAGGTGGTCACTGTGGCCTGGGCCACATGCTGGCTGTGACGGGGATGGCCTTTCACATGCCTGGTCTCTGGGAGAGGGGCTCGTGTTGTGCCCAACTGGGGATGTCCTGCCCCCCACCCCCCAACATGCTGCTTTCTTGTGCCCTCGAGAGGCCCTCAGAAGAGAGGAGGCTGAGTGAGAGGCATGAGATAAACCCCGAAAGGCCGGCTCCTGGCTCGTGTTTAAAACTCACTGCTGCTGCAAAGCGCTTGGCTATTGCATAATAATGACAGCAGCGTTGGTGACCACGTGATGGCCGAGGGGTGCCAGGCACTGTTCCAAGGGCCATACTCGTGTTGGTAGTTGGTGGTTTAGTCCTCCTGACAACCTGTTAACACGGCTCCTCTTCACTATCAGCAACCCCATTCTGCAGCCGGGAAGAGTAAGGCCACACGGATCCCAAAATGCAAGAGCTGAGACACAAACCCAGAGCTAGCTGACCGTGGAGTGCAGGTTCTCCCAACGCCTGTGTGCGCCTGCCCACCCCACCCGACCCTTGCTCCCAAGCACACACACACGCACACACACACACACACGCACTTCCTCCATGCTCCAGGCCGTGGCCGTGGCTGCAATGAATTGTTCTTAACCTATCCATCTTTTGTGCCAGATACATGCAGTACCTACACCCTCCCCGCCACTTTTTTTTTTTTTTTGACACAGAGTCTCACTCTGTCGCCCAGGCTGGGGTACAGTGGTGTGATCTTGGCTCACTGCAACCTCCGCCTCCCGGGTTCAAGCGATTCTCCTGCCTCAGCCTCCCGAGTAGCTGGGATTACAGGCGTGTGCCACCACGCCAGGCTAATTTTTGTATTTTTAGTAGAGATAGGGTTTCACCATGTTGGCCAGGCTGGTCTCAAACTCCTGACCTCGAGAGATCTGCCTGCCTCGGCCTCCCGGTGCTGGGATTACAGGCATGAGCCACCGTGCCTGGCCCTACACCACTTTTTAATAAATGTTTAGGGACTGTGCCTGAAGGAGGAGAATTGAACCAGAATGCCCATGATGCTGGGCACAGAGGAGGCCCCTCAGAGCCTTGCAGGGGACGTTTATTAAGCACCAGCGGCTGTGGACCAGGCATGATTCTGCACATAAGTTCAGTGTATCCAGAAAGTCAGAAAACAAACACCCACTTCAGCGTCCTCCCAGATCACCCTCCGACCCAACCAGCCGAGGTGTGTACTTAGAGCCCAGAGCCTTGTCCAAGGCAGCAGAAAGGAGAAAGTTCAAAGCAGGCCAGAGCAGGAAGGACCTTATTCTGACCCCTCCTCATTTTCCAGAACGAAAAACTGAATCTGAGGCTAAAGGACTTGGCCAGGGCCACAGAGGGTACGAGTAGCCAGTTGAGGGCCCAGGTCAGGCCACCCAACTGCCACAAGGAGCCCCCCCACAGCCCTTGTGCAGTAGATGAGAGCTGGCAGTGCTTGGGCTTTGAAGATACACGGACCAGGATGCCATTCCCACTCTGCCGTGTGGCCCTGAACAAGTTACTTCCCGTCTCTGGGCCCTGGGATTGCAACAGTCCCCAGTGTTGGTCCAAGTGAGGTGGAACATCTGTGCCGGCCAGTAATGAGGCTCCTGCTCTCGCCGCCGATAGCCTGGAAGTATTGATATTTTCTAATATTAGTGGGAGTGAGTCAGTGCTGGGGAGGAGGCAGAGATGAGTCTCAGGCATCACGAAGATCCTCCCTCCTGGCTGCAGTGGTTGGGATCTGGCCCCAGGCTCGCCTGTGCTCAGCAAAGCAGAAGCCTGCACTGAGCGGGACCCATCGTCCCTGGCAGGACCCCCCTGGCTTCCCGAGTGAGCCTACAGGGTGGGCCTCCGCTGTGCCAGGCAGCTGGGAACCTATTCCTTCCGGCCCAGCCCCCGGTCTCCCAGAGAGGAGTCCTGGGATCCCCGTTTCTCCACCTCATGTATCCAGAGCACCCAGGCCACGTCCAAGGCAGCCGCCCCATCAGGTAGATGGAGATGCTGTGTGAACCACTCGTAGACGGCGCCTGGCACAGAGCAAGGGCCCTCGTCATCTCACCGTTTTCCAGGGCCTTATAACATAAAGACGTGGCTAGCATTTGCTATTGGCACAAGCCTTGACCGTGCCTGCTGATTAGATGGGGGCAGGCTAGGAACTCTGCCTCTCCTAGAAGTGGCTCGAGGACAGGCTGCAGAGGCTGCTGCCTCAGGGTCACCCCAGAGGTGAATGTTTCGGGGTCCATCTACCACAAAGCAGGTCTGGGTGAGTCCACCTCCAGGGCCGGCAACAGAGGTTGCAGGGCCCCATGCAAGAAGAAAATGCAGGTCCCTAGTTCAAAAATAATTGTGTGTGTATGTGTGTGTGTATGGGGGGGTGTGTGTGTGTGTGCGCATGTGTGTTGAGATGGAGTCTCACTCCGTCACCCGGCCTGGAGTGCAGTGACGTGATCTCGGCTCACTGCAACCTCTGCCTCCAGGGTTCAAGCGATTCTTCTGCCTCAGCCTCCCAAGTAGCTGGGATCACAGGCGCATGCCATCGTGCCCAGCTAATTTTTGTATTTTTAGTAGAGACGGGGTTTCACCATATTGACCAGGCTGGTCTTGAACCCCTGACCTCAGGTGATCCGCCCACCTTGGCCTCCCAAAGTACTGGGATTACAGGCGTGAGCCACCGCGCCCGGCCCATTGTGTGTTTTAAGACAGCAACAGGGGAGCATTAAACGAAGCATGAGGCCCTGCTGATCTCAGGGCTGGTGCAACAGCATATGGGTCACACGCCTGTGAAGCTGCCCTGGATGGCAAGGAGGGACAGGGCATGGCTAAGCACCCCGCTTATGTCCACTATGGCAGGGACCTGAGGGACCCTCGCCAACCCCCAGCTCGGGCCCAGCGCTTTCTCCCAGGCCAGCTCGGCACCCAGGAGGCACTCCATCATGGCCCAACAAGGCGACTCCAGGGCTGCCCCCTCTCTTGCAGCATGGAGATGTGTGACCAGAGACACAATATCACCATGTGCCCGCTTTGCGACAAGACCTGCAGCTACTGGAAGATGAGCTCAGCCTGCGCCACGGCCCGCGCCAGCCACCTCTTCGACAACCCCGCCACGGTTTTCTTCTCTGTTTTCATGGCCCTCTGGGGTAAGCAGGGCTCCAGAGCACTGGGTTTTTGGGCAGTAGTGAGTCTGAGTGGTACCTACGCTTCTTCTGTCTGTCTTCGTGAAATCATCCTCAGGCAGGGGTTGTCGGGAAAAAACATAGAGGGAGGGGGCTGGCGGAAATGACCCCTGTTTTGTGTTCAGGTTACTGGGGTCTGCACTGCATCAGGAGAGACACACGGGTTCTCCTGACCCAGCAAAGAGTCCCTTAGGAAAAGCCTAGGAGGGACATTTTGCTCTGAGAAATCCTGACACCAGGGTGTGTTGGCCTGTGAAGGACAGCTGATTTAGGGCAGGGAGGCCCGAGGGTCCTGCCTCCATCCCTGCTGCTGCTGGTGACCACCACACCCTGAAGGAAAGCTGACCTGGGCCAGGTCCTGGAGGCACCGTGTCTCCCTAGAGCCCTCAGCATCCCTGCAGGCTTCATGTGCCCATTTACGGATAAAGAGGCGAAGGCCTAAGAGAGTTGGGAATCGCCTGGGGTCACTCAGCTCCTGATTGCCACTGGGCTCCACTGCCATGCAAACCTAAGGCACTGGGCTCCTCCTCCAGGAAGATTCCCTGACCCCAGTCCTACCCAACACCCAACTCCAGCTTTTGGGGCTTGGGAGGTTGGTAAGTGGTGGCTGAATGCATTTCTACAGAGGTTTTGGGTGAGCAAGCAGGTCTGTTCTGTCCTCTGCAGCCCTGTGTCACAGCCTGTGCCACCTTTGAGTTGCCCACAGTGGGCAGCCTGTGCTGAGCCATCTCCCAGGCCTGGCCCCATGCCGAGCACTTAAGCCCCCTTCCTTACCTGTGAGCTCCCACCTTGTAGGAGATGGGGCCAGGCACAGACACGGCACAGGAGGGAGTTCAGGAGGGCTTTCTGGAAGAGGTGTGAGGCCCTTCAGCTGAGTTGACATGGGTGTAGGGGAGGGAGCATTTGTGGCAGAGAGACCAGGCATAGAGACAGAGGGGCCTCTCGGTCCCACCTCATACCGCTGCTTGGGGCAGGCTCCCGGGGCCGGAATAGCACCACCTCACCTGCAGCTGTATCTGCTCGGCACTGCCCTGTGTGCTCCGTGGGTAGGCAAGGGGCAAACGCGGACTGAAAAGGCAATTGTTTGACCAGTGAGGACGGAGGCCAGCCAGGTGCGGGGCTCTGTGTGGCCCTCACCCGCCGGCGTGCTGATCCTGAATATCAGACCTAGGATTCAGTACCGTGCCCCATCAGTAAGCAGAGCATTGGCTGGCATTGCCAAAGCCATGCCAGCATCCTCCATGGAGAGCACCTCGAAGTATGGCCTGTGATTCCGGCTCAGGCACCTCCTGACCAAGGAGCAGCTGCTCGGAGGAGGCTGGAAACCTAGAGGAGGTTCGGAGGATGAAGGCAGAGCCGGGTCTCTGGCCTGCACAGAAGCACCCAACAGGTTGGGCAGAGAGGGACTGAAGCGCCGGCACCCAGCTCTGGGGTCCGCATGCTCCTCCCCTCTTCACCCTTATGGTGCCTCCGTTCTCTCCAGGCCCGAGCCCTGTCCCTACACAGCTCGGCAGCCTCCTCCCCTGCTCTGGAGGCTGCATTCAGGGCTGGTGTTGTCTCCGACAGTGTATAAGAGAATTCCCCACAAGGCTGAGGAAGCCGACGGGCTCAGGTTATCCTCCTGCTTGGCGTAGACATCCTGCAGCTGGGACTCAGGGTTTGGCTGAGCCTGTGTGATTTGCGTGTGGGTGTGCACAGCAGAGCTGAGGGATGTATCAGGTGAGGTGAGGGAGGGGAGGCCTGACCCACCCTCTGCAGCTCCTGCTCCAGCCTGGGCAGCTGGACCGGGTCTTCTTGCCTCGGCTCACCGCCACTCTATCTCATTCCTACTGTTCCGGAGACCTGGGACAGAGGCTGCCAGCTCTGAGCGTGGGTGCCGGCAAGGGTGAGAGTTGGAGCTTCTCCGTTTAGATGCTACGTGGACGGCCACCTCCCTCAAGACTCTCCTCACCCTGGAATCTTATTGGGCAGCTCCGTGTCCTTAGCAGAGTTCCCTCCGCAGAGGCCTCGGCCCCGAGGCACCTCACCGCAGCCCCCACCCGCTGTGTGCCCAGCTGGAAGGGCCCGGCTATCAGGAACGCTTCCTCCACGCGGTCGCCAGCAGCTCTGTTTCCTCATTTGGGACCCCTGGGCCTGTGCAGACACTGAGGCAGTACTTCTGGTGGTCCACAGCATGACCCACAAATAAGTGTGACCCCTGTAGCACTGAGCCCCCTGAGCCACTTAGAAGATTGTTCAGTGCCGCCTTCTGTGGTCAGCCCTGCTGCCCCGTGTGCATTTCTACAGCCCCCCGGGGCTCAGACTCCCACTCTGCCAGTCCCCACCTCACTGCTCTAAACCTCAGCTTCCTCATCTGCAGAATGAGGCTGCATGAGGATCAGAGGCGGCGGACATGAACTCTCAGCCGAGGCTTAGCACGTAGCTTACTCTAAATAGGTGGTCACTGCCGTCTTACCACGTTGGAGCATGTGAAAACCAAAGAAAACCTACATGAGAGTGTGCCTGCTCCTGGTGTGTGGGAGGTACTCATCGGCCACGTGTACTGAACACGTGTCCCACCTGCATGAGAGTGTGCACGTGCCTGGTGTGTGGGAGGTACTCATCGGCCCATGTGTACTGAGCGCAGTGTGTGTCCCACACTGTGACAGGCCCCAGGGGAACCACGGGAAGCAAACCTGATGTATCTGCTGCTCTAAAAGCTGCAGCATAGGTTTCAAGAGAAGGCCCCATGGGAAGGGTGCGGGACTGTGGCAGGAGCTCCAGGTGCAGGGACCAGGTGGGAGGGGTGTCAGAGCACCCGGAGAGGTCAGCAAGGACACGCTGAGAAGAACTTAGTGTGCTCCCGCGGAGGAATCAGAACTCAGTGCCGTCGGCTGCTGTGTCAAAGACGCTTTCCTGTCTTATGCTCGAGCCGGAGACTGCAAGTCTAAGAGGGAGCTTGTGCAGTGATTAAGAGAGGGGTGCCATGGTGGGGGCCCAGCTCCAGGAAGGGCACCTATGGGAAGGTGTGAGAGAAGCTATTGGGAGCCTCATGGCACTCCCCCCTCCCTGGCCCTGGGGCCCCTGATTTCATCCGTCTGTTTCCTCTTTCCCTGCTGAAATCCCTGGGAGGAATTCAGCGCTTAGACTCCCTGTAGCCACTTCTCCAAAGAAAGGGCCTCCGATGGAAAAGACAGACTTTAGATTATTCCAAAGGACTCCACACTTTGTTTTAGCTCTCATGCTATTCCCGTGAGTTAAGGAGACGCTGGCGGGCTTGGCCGAGCTGGTCTCATCTGACACACAGGGTTATGAATTACAGCTCCCACACTTGACCATGAATAAAAGGCTTTTAAGGGCCCTGGAGAAAGCGGCCACCACGTCCTTCCACCCCACGCTCTGCCCATCCCTGGCATCACCTTAGGATCCAGGAGGGCACAGCCATCTGAGAGCCCCTGGCTGGTGTTGTTCTCTACTGCGGACTCCAAAGGCACCCACTTTTGTGGGACTCTCCAAACGTCCAGTAATTCCTGGGTGCACGGAATTGGGCCTCCCTCCTCCACAGAGAAAGAAGGATGTGGTGTTTCATTTTCTCCTTCTCCAATTACAGGCATGCCCAGTAAGAGCACATTCCCAGGGGAAGGGAGCAGAGAGGCTAGAAGGAGCCCGGATGAAGAAAGAAGCCGTCTTGGGCTGTAATTATCCCATTTCGAGCTTAACACGCCAGGTGATAAGAGATCTCTGTGATAAGCGCCTGTTGCGGCTCTTGTTTTGGGAGCCCAAAGCGCTACGTGGCATTCTGGTCACTGCAAATTCCTTCTTCTGCGTGCCAGGGCATCACCCAGTCACGCCTTCCAGGTCACCTGTGGGAGTGCCTACTGGGCAGGCATGGGTGCCGCAGCCACAGAACGAGCCTCTCCCCACAGGCCTCCCTCCTTCTTGGAGTTCCTGCTGCAAGGCCGTCCTTTGAGAGGATGCAGGCAGCACAGATTGGTCAACACCCTGGTTGTTTGGGGAGAAACTCTCAAGGCTCTGGTCCCTCATGCGTTGGGCTGGCTAGCAGCCCTGTGGCCCCCAGGCCTGTGGACCCTCCAAGACTAGAGTGTCCAGGGCTGGCTGACCCTGCTGGAGGCTCTAGGCCTGGGCCTACTTCCCAGGGGGCAGCAGCTCTGGGTTTGTCAGTCCCCTGTAGTTCTCAAACTTGGTCCCACAGGCCTCTGCAGGATCCCGCACCAATCAAGAGGTTTAAGTGCAAGGGAGGGATGCCTGGGTACAGCATGGAAGTTGGCATCTTGTCTTAGGTGCCCAGGACCCTGAGAGTGAGTGTCGTGGGACCTGCAGCACCAGCGCCTCCCTCGCCTCACCCTGGTCTCAGTCCTGATTTAAATGAACATCGTCCTTTGGCCGATTTCACGTTTGGGGCTTCTGCCTGGAGTTTGTTAGGGGAAGACGGGAGTTCCTCTGCTGAGGTTTGAAGGCTCAGCCAGGGCCTACAAGCCTCTGTGAGCAAGCGAGGGCCCAGGGAGAATCAGGAGAGGCCTTTCCTGGTGAGGTCAGGTACCTGTCGTCGGCGTCTGCACTTGCCTGGCAGCCGCCCTCAGACACGCTCAGCTCCACCACACGAGGGTGTGGGCAGAGCAATGTGAGGGGCAGGTCTTGCCTTCCCGGGATTCCAGTCACAAGTGGGGACAGAAATCAGCACAGCCTCGAGATAAATGCAGTTGTTTCTCTTCGTGGACAAAGGCGTTCGATTTTCCAGAGGAGGCCAAGAATGGGAGCCGTGGGTCCGTAGCTCGGTGTAGGGCGTGAGTTCCAGTGGTGAGCAGTGAGACACGCTGAGCTGGGCTGGCCAGGGAGGGGGTGAGTTCCCCGTGCTGGGAAGCATTCAAGCTGAGGTTGGAGGACTTTTTGCTGGGGCAACTGCAGAGCATTGGGAGGTGATGTCTATGTGTGATCCAAGGCCACGTGGCTTATGGGAAGATTCCCAGGCCTACAGCCCAGCTCTGGTTTTTAATTTGGGGATGAAAATGTATCATAAATTTAGAATTATAAAATGTAGGGTCAGCAGCAGTCTGTCACCGCTGAAGTGCACGTGCCAGAGCTCCCCGTTGTTTATCACACCGTATCCGAATAGCTGCGAACCTGTCCCCATTTCACAGAGGAGGAAAGTGAGGCTCCATTGGCGCAGCCAGGAACTGAAGCCACATCTCTCTGAGCCTGTCCTCGCTCCCCTCCCTGCCCCTCCCTGCCTCCCTGGACCCTGCGTCCATCAGGAACTATCTCCCCAACCCCCACCCGCTCCGCCGCCGTCACCGCTCTCTGCTGCTCCTTCCCTCCCTCGCTTTCCTAGAGACCTCAGCACTGGTCAGATCCCTCCCTGTCTCCCTCTCTTTGATCGTGACCCAGGAGGCTGTGACTCCCCAGCCTCCTGATGCCCCTGCTCCAGGCTGGGAAGATCCACCCAGCAGGGCCCGGCCTGCCCTGGTGGCCCACTTGAGGGTTTGGCTTCACTGGATTACTCAGGCTGGCTTGGCTGCGTAGTAGGACGGTTAGATACAGTCAAGGGGTCCACAGTGCCAGCTCCGGGGCCTGGCTCAGGTTCAAATCCCAGCTCTGTCACCTGCCAGCCCTGTGACCTGAGAACTTGCTTCTACTCTCTGGGTCCCAGGTTCGCATCTGTAGAACGGAGACACAGTCCCACCCCACAGGGTTGCTGGGAACATGGAAGGAGTCACTGCATGCAAAGTTCTTAGGGCCATGCCTGGCTTGTGCCTGGTGCCAGTTGCTACGTTGCACTGGCTGTTAAAAGTGAGCTGTTGCTTTTCGGAAAATTTGAAAACATAGCCTTGGGTCTTAGGAGATTGAGCTTAAACCTAACCTCTCACCTTGTGCTTGGTGGCCTCTGTCCATTCAGTGACTTCTTCTCCTTCAGAAAAGAATAACAGCTGGCCGGGCGCGGCGGCTCACGCCTGGAATCCAGCACTTTGGGAGGCCAAGGCGGGCGGATCACCTGAGGTCAGGAGTTCAAGACCAGTCTGGCCAACATGGTGAAACCCCATCTCTACTAAAAATACAAAATTAGCGCGGCATGGCGGCGTGCACCTGTAGTCCCAGCTACTTGGGAGTCTGAGGCAGGAGAATCACTTGAACCCGGGAGGCAGAGGTTGCAGTGAGCCGAGATCACGCCACTGCATTCCAGCCTGGACAAAAAGAGTGAAACTCCATCTCAACAACAACAACAACAACAAAAAGGCTGGGCGCAGTGGCTCACGCCTGTAATCTCAGGAGACTGAGGCAGGAGAATCACTTGAACCCAGGAGGCGGAGGTTGCAGTGAGCCAAGATCACGCCATTGCACTCCAGCCTGGGCAAAAAGAGTGAAAGTCCATCTCAAAAAAGAAAAGAAAAGAAAAGAATCACAGCTGAAGGTAGGTGAGCCTTATTTTGTGCCAGACACTGTCATGAGCATCTTCTGTGTGCTGACTCACTAACTCCCCCGAAGGAGGTAAATAGCTCTATGACCCCATCTGGCAGATGAACAAACTAGGGCAACCTTCCCAAACTTACACCAGCTCGTAAGCAGGGCTTGAACCCCAGAATTCTGGTTTCTGAGCCCCAGATACTTTTTCATAGCTTTTTTTTTTTTAGTTGCAGTTTTTTTTCTTTCCAACTTTTATTTTAGGCTCAGAGGTTACATGTGCAGATCTGTTACATGGGTAAACTGCGTGTCGTTGGTTTGTTGTACAGATTATTTTGTCACCCAGATAACCAGCACAGTACCCGACAGATAGTTTTTCCATCCTCACCCTCCTCCCACCCTCCACCCTCGAGTAGGCCTCGGTGTCTCCTGTCCCCTGCTTTGTGTCCCTGTGTACTCAATGTTTAGCTCCCACTTAAAGGTGAGAACATGTGGCATTTGGTTTTCTGTTCCTGCATTAGTTTAGTCCACTTAGGATAATGATCTCTAGCTCCATCCATGTTGCTGCAAAGCCCTTCTTTTTATGACCGCGTAGTGTTCCATGGTGTATACGGACCACATATTCTTTTTTATTTTTTATCTTGAGACAGAGTGTCTGTCGCCCAGGCTGGAGTGCAGTGGCACGATCTCGGCTCACTGCAAACTCCACCTCCCATGTTCAAGTGATTCTCCTGCCTCAGCTTCCTGAGTAGCTGGCATTACAGGCACCTGCCACCATGCCCGGCTAATTTTTCTATTTTTAGTGGAGACGGTGTTTCACTCTTGTCGTCCAGGCTGGAGTGCAGTGGCGCGATCTCAGCTCACTGCAACCTCCGCCTCCCATGTTCAAGCGATTCTCCTGCCTCAGCCTCCCAAATAGCTGGGATTGTAGCCGCCCGCCACCACACCCAGCTAATCTTTGTATTTTTAGCAGAGACAGGGTTTCACCATGTTGGCCAGGCTGGTCTCGAACTCCTGACCTCAGGTGATCTGCCCACCTCAGCCTCCCAAAGTGCTAGGATTACACTTGTGAGCCACCACACCCGGCCTGCACCAAATATTCTTTACCCAGTTAACCATTGATGGGCATCTTTGTTGATTCCATGTCTTTGCTCTCATAAATGCTGCTGCAGTAAACATATGCATACATGTGTCTTTATGGTAGAACAACTGATATTCCTTTGGGCATATACCCAGTAATGGCATTGCTGAGTTAAATGATACTTCTGTTTTAAGTTATTTGAGAAGTCTCCATCTTGAGCCCCAAATACCTGACTCTAGGCCCTACTCCGCAGGCATTACTAACTGGCTCCGGCTGGCGTGTGTGCTGAACGCGTGCCTTGCTTGTTCCTGACTGGATTACCTCCAAGTTTTTCTCTCACCTAGAGTAGTTTCCCCGTCTGTCTCCACGAAAATACACCTCCTTCCCTTTGGGAGCTGTGCTGAGGACTGCCTCCGTGCCAGGCCCCGGGTAAGGGCTCTGCACCGGCTCTCTCTGTAACCCCACAGCAGACCAAGGCTCTGTTCTTTTCTCTGTTGAAGATGCTAAAGTGTTCCCAGAAAGGGGACTTGATCCACACCCCAGGAGAGGGGTTTTTGGATCTCACACAAGAAGGAATTCAGGGTGAGTCCACAGTCTAAAGTGAAAGCAAGTTTATTAAGAAAGTAAAGGAGTGGCCAGGCTCAGTGACTCACACCAGTAATCTCAGCACTTTGGGAGGCCAAGGTGGGTGGATCACCTGAGGTCACGAGTACAAGACCAGCCCGGCCAACATGATGAAACCCCTCTCTACTAAGAATACAAAAAATTAGCTGAGCATGGTGGCAGGTACCTGTAATCCCATCTACTCAGGAGGCTGAGGCAGGAGAATCGCTTGAACCCAGGAGGCAGAGGTTGCAGTGAGCCGAGATCGCACCATTGCACTCCAGCCCGGGTGACAAGAGCAAGACTCTGTCTCAAGGAAAAAAAAAAAGAAGAAGAAGAAGAAGAAAGAAAGTAAAGGAGTGAAAGAATGGCTACAGAATAGGGCATTCCGAAAGTCAGAGGAGGACCGTGCCTACCCTAGGTACAGTGCTTGTTTATATAGAAGATAACAAAGAAAATCATAGTGAGATATAATCTCGTATGAGGGTCTGTGATAAAGGATTAATTGTCTTAATTGCTATATTTTGCGAGAGTCAATATTATTATCTCTAAAGCAAAATTAGGAATGCTTTTGTTCTCAACATCTCGGGATATCAGGACATTCCTGAGTCTGGGTCTGTTTAGTAAACGTTATCAATCTGTTCCCTTAACGTAAACATCTAGAGGCTGGGAATACCTCACTTTCTGGGAATGCAGCCCGGCAAGCCCCAGCCTCATTTTTCCCAGTCCTCACTCAAGATGGAGTCACAGCAAGTCCCAGCCTCATTTTTCCCAGTCTTCACTCAAGATGGAGTCGCAGCAAGCCCCAGCCTCATTTTTCCCAGTCCTCACTCAAGATGGAGTCCCAGCAAGCCCCAGCCTCATTTTTCCCAGTCCTCACTCAAGATGGAGTCGCAGCAAGCCCCAGCCTCATTTTTCCCAGTCCTCACTCAAGATGGAGTCGCAGCAAGCCCCAGCCTCATTTTTCCCAGTCCTCACTCAAGATGGAGTCCCAGCAAGCCCCAGCCTCATTTTTCCCAGTCCTCTCTCAAGATGGAGTCCCAGCAAGCCCCAGCCTCATTTTTCCCAGTCCTCACTCAAGATGGAGTCGCAGCAAGCCCCAGCCTCATTTTTCCCAGTCCTCACTCAAGATGGAGTCCCAGCAAGCCCCAGCCTCATTTTTCCCAGTCCTCTCTCAAGATGGAGTCCCAGCAAGCCCCAGCCTCATTTTTCCCAGTCCTCACTCAAGATGGAGTCCCAGCAAGCCCCAGCCTCATTTTCCCCAGTCCTCACTCAAGATGGAGTCCCAGCAAGCCCCAGCCTCATTTTTCCCAGTCCTCACTCAAGATGGAGTCCCAGCAAGCCCCAGCCTCATTTTCCCCAGTCCTCACTCAAGATGGAGTCCCAGCAAGCCCCAGCCTCATTTTTCCCAGTCCTCACTCAAGATGGAGTCCCAGCAAGTCCCAGCCTCATTTTTCCTAGTCCTCACTCAAGATGGAGTCGCTCTGGTTGGAATGCCTCTGATAGAAGCACAGAGAGGGTAAGCGACTTGCCCAAAATCACACAGCTAACAGGTCCCTAACAGATGTCTCAGATGCGCACCCCAGCCCATCTGCCTCCAAGGTTTCAGCACATGCCCTGGTCCCACCTCTCTGTCCAAACATTCCCCAGGCCCTCATCCAGGGCCCTCTTGGGGTGGCAGAAATGTACCGTGAGCCAATAGCGGGGGATATGTAGGCGTAGTGCTGCTGAGCGCGCTGGCCCCCATGGGCTGTGGCCGTTCATTCGGTGACCCTGTTTCATGAAGCCAGCCTGCCTGTTTTGCAATTTTTCACTGCACACCTAGTGCCTTGCGCCCCAAGAGCTGCGGGCCAGCCCCTTCCTAGCAGATGGCTGCATTCCTCCGACTCTGGGAGTGGGGGACTCTGTGCCTGCTGACCCCGCGGGAGGCTTTGCTGCTTGTCTCACCCCTCCCTAGCTCCACTTCAGCCCTGGGAGACAACAAATGTGCCCTGACTGTCAAATAGAGTCAAGTACAAGTTCCGTCTGCACACTCCTATTTTGAGCAGGGGCGGGGGGAATTCACAAAAAAGCCAGGCCACTCCCACGAAGCACTTGCTTTAGAGAAAAGGAGCTTATTCTAAATCAAGACAGGAACAACAGGAAGGAACCCACTGTGGCTGAGAGGTGTGAGCGGAAAGGGGAGGGACAAAGCCCCCATCCCGAGCCCTTTTCACACTGGCTGTCAAGGGCAATTACCAGGGATCTCTCCTTGTGTGTTTTTTAATCCCTTATTCAATTATTTGTTCTTTACCCTCTAAGGGATTATTTTCCCTCTGGTGTTTCTTCTCCCCTTGTGTCCTTTCTTTTCCTGCCTCCAGCTGTTCACATTTCTGCTCCCACAATGGCAAGGAGACATAAACCTGTTACTGCCTGGCAGCCGGGAGCCTGGTCGTAGCCACCCGCCCGCCGGGGTGTGGGGCTCCGTATTCACAGTGGATGAATCACCTCCAGCCTGCTGTTTTAATCTTTGCTTCCACTGCACCGTGGGGTCCAGCTTTCCTGGAGCTGACACGTTGGCCCCAGAGACTTCAGCTTGCTGCTGTCTGGGATTTCTGACATTTGAAAGCCTCAAATAAGATGTCTCATTAAGCAGCGTTGAGCCCTATTTAGCTATTCACTTGGATCCATTTTCTGAAATTATAGCATAATAATGGGGTTTTAACTGCTTGTCAGTTCCACGAAGAGCAAAGGAGTTTATCTGATTTGAGCCTGGCTGCAAAAAGCCAGAGAAAGATGGTCCCAACTTTAATGAAATGTCAGAGATGGAACTGGAACTCCTCCCAGGGGCTGGGCCTGAGATTTTACATGGAGTTGACAAGTCACCCAGCTGAGTCACTCCCAGCTAGGTGGGGACGAAGGGGATGCACTGTGATCGTCTGCGGGAACTAAACTTGTTCCAGGGATAAATAGGTAGGGTGCCTGGTGACTCAGAGCGAAAGGGGAGGCTGGAGGCCTTTGTGCCCCACCCATCTCTACCAAGCGCTCACATGCAGGACCAGAGCGCTGCCCCCGCCCTGCCACTCCCCAGGAGACCCCTCTCTAACCTCTAGTTCATGGAAATGGAGTCTGCACTAAGCAAACATTGCACTTCTTGGGAACTGGAGGTTAGCAAAGGGTGGTTTCTATTCCCGGGGGTGGGTGTCTTAGTCTGCTCCAGCTGCCATAACCAAATACCACGGACAGGTGCCTGCAACAACAGGCATGCATTTCCCACAGTTCTGAGTATGGAGAAGTCCAAGATCAAGGTGCCAGCTGATTTGGCCCACGCCTTGGCTTTCAGACAGCCACCTTCTCCCTGTGTCCTCAGGTGGCAAAGGGAGAGACAGGAAGCCCGTTCTCTGCTGTCTCCTCTTCCAAGGGCACGAATCCCATCACGGGGACCCCACTCTCATGACCTCAGCTAAACCCAATCAGCCTCCAAAGGCCCCATCTTCAAATACCATCACCTGGGGGGTCAGGGCTTCCATGTGAATTTGGGGGGATGTAAGTCAGGCCAGAGCAGGGGGTCACATTTCAAGGAGGGGAATGGATAGGGACCCCACATGCACAGTCCAAGCAGGATGCACCCCTGCTCTGTGGTCGTGTGTGACTGTGCCCTGCCTGCTTCCCAGAGCTGGTGGGCTCAGGGGTGGAGGGCAGAGGCTTGGAAGACACGACCCCTGCCTGTGAGGAGCGTGGATCTCACCGGAGAGATGGGGCTGTCCACTGGGCAGCTGCAGAGCGGGTTGCAGCTCGCTCAGGGGAACCAAGAGAGCGTCAGATGAAGCGCCTGAGATTGTGCCCTGGTTTGGGCAACAACATCTCAGGGGAGAGAGAGCTCAGAAAGGGAGTCCGCCAGCCAGCTAAGGAGGCGCCGCGGAATTAGGGAAATTGGAGTGAGGCCTGAGTAGTAGAGACACTGGGATAGGTCGAGGCGGGGTGGGAGGCAGCCTGGGAGGAGAGGCGGCTAACCTGATGGATGGAGGGATGGTTGGAGAAGGACGGCAGAAAGACAGAGGGGTCGGTACTTCCAGATGCCTGCGGGCAGCCTGTGGAGCTTGTTCAGAATGCAGATTCCGGGGACCCTGGGTGACTCTCTAGGTCAGACATCTGCATTTTAACAAGCTCCCTGGGGAGATTCGTAAACACCCCAGATTCCCAGACCCACACTGAGAAATCCCGGAGGAAATGGACAGCTTGCCCCCCACCACAGGTAACCACACATGTGTGTGTCCCTCCGGCCCATTCTCCTATGATTCTTCCAAGATGTGGCAGGTGCATATTAACACATAAGGGGAATCTATGCTCATCATTCTATCATTAGCTTTTTGTAAATTGCAGTGAAATTCACACAACATAAAATTAACCATTTTAGGTGCACAATTCAGTGGCATTTAGCACATGTTATGCATCCACGCCTCTGTCTGATCCCAGAACATTTTCATGACCTCAAAGGGAAACCCTATCCCCATGAAGCAGTCGGTCCCCCTTTCCCCCAACCCCAGACCCTGGCAACTACCAATCTGCTTTCTGTCTCTCCGGATTTACCTGAATCTATGGATTCAGATTTCAGGGGGTTGGGCTCCTTCAATGCTCCAGAGCAGCTACATAAAAACTTACCATAAATATTTATATTTATTTATATATATATATTTATATATATATTTACCATAAATATTCTGGGTATTTTATACAAATGGGGTGTTACAAAATGTAGCCTCTGTCCTGTGCTGAGCCTCTAAAGGGGACATGTGGAGATCCCCACGACCGAGCCGGGCTGTAAGAGCAGTCCTCTGTCAAGCCCTTACAGAGATGCGGGCCCTGCCCTGAGCACCGCTTGTGAATGAAGTCAGGGACACCCTGTGATAGACCCTCTCAGGCAGGCGCTGGTAACAAGCCCATTTCTCAGATGTGGAGACTGAGGTTGGCAGCAGTGTGGTCAGCCGCCCACGCTCACCCCGATGAGATCCCACGTAGACCTAGAGTCTTTCGCTCAACTGCTGCCTCTGGACGCCTCTGTGAGGAATTTGTGTGACTCTGTGCTGTGAAAATCAATGTGGGAAGGTACCGTAGCCCAACCACCCACTCCCGCCAGGCCTGGCTTCTCGCTCGCTGCCACCCTCTGTGCTGTGTGCTGTGGTGACTCCTGGGCTCCAGATTTCAGGAGGATGGGCTTGTCCCTTTGGCCACCTTGTAAGGCTGCTGCACTCAAGGCTGTTTCTTCATTGTACACTCGTGTGGGTGGGAAGCTCCGTCCCTAATGCCAGCCTATCTGGGTGTCGGAAGGCCTGGGTCCAGGTTTCTGCCCTTACTTGATGAGTCCCCTGACGTCTCAGAACCTCAGCTATGTGTCTATAAAATGGAATGCGTTGTCCCTGTGTGGAGGGGGCCGGGGCAGGATCCGGGGGGATCAGGCGTGGGAAAGCACCGTGTCCAGCGCCTGGCAGCAGCTGGGTATTATACAACATTTGCATGAGGTGGTTGGCACATTGGCAAGGAGGACCAGGATTGGGAGCCTCGGAGGGCAGGAATCGGAGCTCGCGTGGGTGAGGAGGGTGGGCTCAGGAGCAGGAGAATTACTTGAGGAGGACGGAGCTCAGGGTTCTTCCTGCCTTCGCTCACTCTGCTAGAAGGTGGTTCTTCACACTGCTCACAATGCCAGCTTTGAGGACTGGCCACCAGGTGCAGCATGAGCCTCCACATTCCTTTCCTGCTCGTGAAGCCTGGACTCCACAGCTCCACCCCCACGCTCAGTGCCCACAAAACCAGACAATAGGGCACGGTGGGGTCTGTGGCCAAGTGGAAAGGTGTGCCCAAGTTTTCACAAAGGGATGATCATTGCTCAGCTCCAGCCTTCCGCTGCCAATGCTTCTGGCTTTTAAAGGAGAAGCAGGAAAGGCATAATTTTTATGTCAAATGTCTTTACTTTTTAAACGTGTCTGAGCCAAACAAGCCACATCTTTGTATCATCTTCACCCTCCACCCCACCCCCAGCCACCAGGTTACATTCTAGGCTCCAGTCTGGGTCCTGGCCCATCTACAGACACCTCCAGGACAGGGCCTTTGCTTCTATCTGAAGACACAGTACAAATTTTAGAGCAAGAATACCATGGTTCAATGCCGGGTGCAGTGGCTCATAACTGCAATCCCAGCACTTTGGGAGGCCGAAGCAGGCAGATCACTTGAGGCCAGGAGTTCAAGACCAGCCTGGCCAATATGGTGAAACCCTGTCTCTGCTAAAACTACAAAAATTAGCCGGGCGTGGTGGCATGTACCTGTAGTCCCAGCTACTTGGGAGGCTGAGGCCGGAGAATTACTTGAACTCAGGAGGCAGAGGTTGCAGTGAGCTGAGATCACACCACTGCACTCCAGCCTGGGCAACAGAGAGAGACTCCTTCTCAAAAAAAAAAAAAAAAAGAAAGAAAGAAAGAATACCAGGGTTCAATACCAGCCACCAAGCTCTGTGACCTTAGGCAAGTTACTTAACCTCTCTGTGCCCCCATTTCCTCATCCATAAGATGGTATGCTTTAATAATCAGATTTGTGATGCTACAGCTATTATTTCCTTAAGGAAAGTTAAACATCTGCACAGAGAGTCGGTCCAGTATCATGGTTCTGTGAAGACTCTGGAGTCAAAGAGAATGAGGTTCGAATCCAACAGCTGCTGCTCCCCTGCACCTGACCTTGGGCACAGCACTCCGGCCTCTGAATCTCAGTTTTGTAAATGGTCTCCGCTTTGTAAATCTATGAATGGGAATCTTCCTGCCTGCCTGCGGTCGTTGTGAGGATGAGAATGACTGATATCTGTAAAATGCTAGTACACGGGTACGTCCTCGTTAACTGGTGACTTGTTATGCTGCAAGCTGGCAAGGGCAGAGAGGGCAAGCCAGGGCGGTAGTGGGGCAAGTGTCATAATGGAGGCCAAGTCTGGGAAAGAGGAGGAGCTGGGGAGGCCGGGACAGGGAAGGTGCGTGAGTCAGCGTTCTCTGGAAGGACAGAACTAATAGGATATTGTACGTATGAAAGGGAGTTTATTCAGGAGAATCGACTACTCACACCATCACAAGGTCAAGCCCCACAACAGGCCGTCTGCAAGTGGAGGAGAAGGGAAACCAGTAGTGGATCAGTCTGAGTCCCAAAACCCCAAAAGTAGGGAAGCCGACAGTGCAGCCTTCAGTCTATGGTTGAAGGCGTGAGAGCCCCCGACAAACCACTAGTGTAAGTCCCAAGAGTCCAAAAGCTGAAGAACTCAGTCTGATGTTCAAGGGCAGGAAGCATCCAACATGGGAGAAAGATGAAGGCCGGAAGACTCAGCAAGTCTGCTCTTCCACCTTCCCCTGCCTGCTTTTTCTAGCCGCGCCGGCAGCAGAGGGGATGGTGCCCACCCAGATGAAGGGTGGGTCTGCCTCTCCCCCTCCACTGACTCAAATGCTAATCTCCTCTAGCAACACCTTCACAGACACACCCAGAAACAATACTTTGCATCCTTCAATCCAATCAAGTTGACGCTCATACTAACCATCACGGCAGGTAAACAGGCCAACTCTGCAGGTGTGCCTGGAGCCAGCCCTCCTGGGCAGTGCTCAGCCCCAAAAAGCGTCATAAAAGGGCGTTGTTGCCCTGGGTGGGCAGAGGAGGACAGAAAGAGGCAGCTTTCATAGCACAGTGGAGGAGCCATCGGGGGCCTTGCAGACCAGGCAGAGACCAGGGAACGGCTGGCCTCCTCCACTGCTCCAGAGCAGCTACAGGGGCCAAAGGACATCTTCAAAGAGGCAGAGACCTCCCCGCATTGCCTCCTGGGGAGGGTGCCCACCGCAGACAGGCCGCTCCCACCGTCTGCCTCCTGAGGGTCAGGGGCCCCTGGAGGTTGGGGGCATCCTGCTGGGCCCCCTGTGGCCCTCCTCACCAGCCATGGTGCTCAATGCGTGTCTGCTGAGTGGCTGGGTTTCCAGCAGGTGTTTCAGCGATAGCCGTTCCCTCGCCAGCTCAGCTCTGCATCTTGGGGAGCCACGTTCTCCAGGCTCCCGGGTCTCCCTCTTCCCAGTAGGTTCAGCCAGTGGGAAGCCCTTTTGGGAAATCAGAAGGTGGGAGGAAGGGAGCAGCAGAGATATTGCTCCCCATCCCCCTCCACTTCCTGGGACATCCCCAGCAATGACTGCGTCTTCTCCAGGCTCTGACTTCCCCTGGGAAGCCCTTCCTCCATGATCCCAGCTTCTTCTGGGCAGCTGCAATTTCTGGCTCCAGCATTGGCGCTGAGCACCTCCTACTGTCCTGCCATCCTGAAACGGATGCCAGCTCCTGCTGTGGGTCATCTCTGGGTGGTCCCACCATCCCCTGTGTGGCTTCTCAGCTTTTCCATTGCCTATACGAGCAAGTCTCAGGATTAAATTACTCCACTGTGAAAAGACCTGGGTGGGGGGGGGGGGGGGGTTCCTATTTCCAGGCTGGGCCAGCTGATACAGTAGCCATCCTAGACAAACCCGTGCATCCTCAGAAGCCCCATTCGCACCTCGCCTTAATGGGAATGGGGTGTGTTATGCATAGATTCACACCCTCTGAACCAAGTTCACACCCATGACTTTCGTTCTTTCCTGCCACACGTTGCCTTCAGTTAAGGGCCACATTTGTGAATTCACTCTGCACGGTCACCGTCGCACAGCCCCTTTTATCTGCACGTCAATGCTGCTGCTTCTTGGATAAGCCATTTGATCCCTCTGAGCCTCAGTTTCCCCCTCTGTAAAATGGAGGGGATGGGAATAGCGCCTCCCTCCTATGATCACCGTGAGGCTTAAATAACACTGATAGTTCCTCACTGATACTCCAAGTCTGATTATTAGAGGGCACCATTTTATGGATGAGGAAGCAGAGGCACAGAGAGGCTAAATAACTTGCCCAAGGTCACAGAGCTCAGTGGCTGGTATTGAACTCTGGTATTATTGCCCTAAAATTTGTACTAAGCATCTTCAGACAGATGCAACGGCCCTGTCCTAGAGGGGTCTGTAGATTGACCAGCTCCCAACAGTGCCTGGCAAGGAACAGCTCAAGAATGGTGAGCTCTGAGGAACTCTGCGGCCTTCCTATTCCTCTGCCCCTCAGCCTCTGCTGATTTTCTTCTGCAGGGAGAAGCGTTCAGGATAAACAGTTCAGCCAAGGGCATCTCCTTTTGCAAGCTGTGTGCTCGCAAAAGTCACTCATTCGGTGCCCACTCGAGCACCTGTCTGTCCCAGGCACCTGTGGGAACTGGGGACCCAGGGGAACGAGGCCCCATCCCTGCCTCACACACAAGTCACGGGATGGGGATCCTGATGGAAGGCAGCACTGACACCGTGGGCAAGACAGATGCAGGCTGAGGAAGGTCCCGAGAGGAGCTGGGTTTTTCTCACATTGAGGGGGATGATCGGTGGCTTCCTGGAGGAGGCGGCATTTGAACCATGCTCTGTCTGTTGGGAATATGAAGCTGAATGCAACAGCTGCCAGTGCGGTTCAGCAGGCATACCCCTGGGGTGGTTTGAAGCCCAAGTGAGTGAGTGGCCTGGGCTCAACCCTCGTTCCTCCTGACCTCCGAACCAGGGTTCCCGAGAGCAATGGGGGAGGATGGTTGAGGCACGGGCTCTCGGACCATGCTGCCCGTCCCTCACTGACTAGCTGGGTAACCTCGGTCAGGACTTGAGTGTCCTGTGCCTCAGTTGCCTCATCTGTAAAAAGGGAGAATGATGGCTCTTGCCTCACAGGATTGGTGGGAGGGCTGAACACGTGAATTCACAAGAAGTTCTCAGCCCAGTATATCACCCTTGCTCACCAAACACTGATAAAGAAAAGAATGCCTTGGCTGGGCGCGGTGGCTCACGCCTGTAGTCCCCACACTTTGGGAGGCCAAGGCAGGTGGATCACCTGAGGTCAGAAGTTCGAGACCAGCCTGGCCAACATGGTGAAACCCTGTCTCTACTAAAAATACAAAGATTAGCTGTGTGCGGTGGTGCATGCCTGTAATCCCAGCTCCTCGGGAGGCTGAGGCAGGAGAATCGCTTGAACCCAGGAGGTGAGATTGCAGTGGGCAGAGATTGCGCCATTGCACTACAGCCTGGGCAACAAGAGCAAAACTCCATCTCAAAAAAAAAAAAAAAATGCCTTTATGTCATCAGAGACTCTGGTTTTGCCCCTGCCCGCAGCTGCCACCTTCATGGAGCACTGGAAGCGGAAACAGATGCGACTCAACTACCGCTGGGACCTCACGGGCTTCGAGGAGGAGGAGGTCAGTGGGTTTGCCGCCGTGCACGTCACGCCCTTCCCTCATGCTCCCCCTACCCCAGGACCTCCTTGGGACTTTCACGGAGGCCGAGGTCAGAAAGCGCTCCTGGTCCAAGCTGAGGCAAGGCTGCCCCCCGCCCCCGGCCCCCTGCCTGCCTCGCCACTCAACACCCTGGTGTTCCGAACATCCTCCATAGCCAAAGTGACCACTCCCTGTCTGCTGAAGTGTTTCCATCCCCATGCTCACATGGACACCCCAGCCACCAGCGTGGTCTCAGGCACAGGCCAGGGCTCACCACACTGACCTCATCGCGTCTGGGGGCTGCCCGGGCTGTCAGCACCACCCA
Source organism: Pongo abelii (assembly GCF_028885655.2). Lineage (NCBI taxonomy): Eukaryota > Metazoa > Chordata > Mammalia > Primates > Hominidae > Pongo > Pongo abelii. The sequence continues at coordinate 4,732,596 of NC_071994.2, read as the reverse complement.
TGGGGGTGGAGAGGAAATGGACACTGCCCATGGGTCTCCAAAAGTGGCCGTGAGTGTCTGCCTCCCCGGGTGCCAAACCTGCGTTCCCCAGAGCCAGCTCTGTGCCTGCAGCTGGGCGTGGCTGACGAGAGGGAACGCATCCTTTACTAACGTAGAGGGAAAGCCAGTGTTGGGCATCTTCGTGCTCCAGAGAGAGGGACATTCAATATTACGTGGCCCTTGGGATGCCAGGTGAACCGTACTCCCAGGGATCCCAAGTCCAGCAGGAATTCCCTTCAGGGTAAGTGGGAATGAAAAGGAGTAACAGTCCCCACAATTAGCCTTGGTGCACAACAGAGGTGACCTCATGTACGCGCTGTGAGGCGGAACCACGCTGACCACTATTTAATTTTGTAAAACATGCTCCCCCCTTTTTGGGAGACAGGGTCTCCCTCTGTCACCTAAGCTGTGGTGCAATGGCATGATCATAGCTCACTGTAGCCTTGACCTCCCGGGCTCAAGCCCTCCTCCCATTTCAGCCTCCCAAGTAGCTGGGGCTACAGGCACACACAACCATGCCTGGCGAATTGTTTAATTTTTTGTAAGAGTCAGGTTCTTGCTATGTTGCCCAGGCTACATATGCTCCCTTTTAAAAAGAGAACCTTTTCATGCATTTTTATTGGAATGTGGACATTTCTTTTTAAAGATATTTTTCTTTTAAAGGCTTTTTTTCTTTAAAAAAAATTTTTTAACTTTTCTATTGTATTTTCTCACACAATCTGCTCCCTCTCAGACTGAACCCATGGGTCAGTCTTCAAAAAATGTGCCAGCTTTGGGCTGACAATATTGTCAACAGACAAGCGGATTAGAGTTTTCTGGGAGAGGCACGGCAGCTCACAGGGTACAAGACGGGCCTCTGGGGCCAGGCTGCCAGAGTTCCATCCAGATTCGGCACCAGCCTTGCTGTGTGACCCCAGGCAAATTGCTTAACATCTCTGTACCTCAGTGTCCTCAGTTGATGGCATTTGTAGGGTCTCAATGGGTCAATAGATATAAAGCACTTAGAACTTGACCTAGCACACAGTCAGTGCCCCATAAATGGCTGCCCGGCTAGTGGCCACTGGGCGACACCTTTACCTGCCCAGACAGCAGCCTCCACCCTCTTCCTTAGCCGATCTCATTATCCTGTCCACAAATGACCAGACAGAGATCAATGCAACCTGTCCACAGCACACAGCTCTGCAGGGCGGAGCGGGGACAGAGCCCAGAGCCCTGTCCATGGCGGGGGCTCTCTGGGTGTTCTCTTCCCTTGCCCTTTCAATTAGAAAGATTCAAATAGAAAAAAAAGCAGTCACCGTCTCGTTCAGAAGTCAATTTCAAATGTCCCGTCTGTGATGTCCCTGTGGCTGGGGAAAGTTGGTGGTGAGGCCCAGTCCCCTTTGTTCAACCCCTTGGGGTCCCATTCCCTGATCTCCTGAACCCGATGGCTTGGGATCTTGATTTTGGGGGTGACGACCGAAGTCACTGGGCACACGCGGTGCCAAGGGGCCTGAATGAATTTCCCAAAGTGAGCCACTCGCACCCCTCAGCGGCTGGTCAGGGCCTCCTTTGGGAGTAATAACCTCAGGCGACGGGGGCCGCCCCTCCACATAGCTTGAACCCCAGACTTTGGTACAGAAGCAGAAGGACAATTGTGTCCTATCGTGTGGCCCATGTGTGCCTTAGCTGAGTCTGAGACGTTTCAGTCCAGCACTGAAATTTGGAAATTTGGGGAATTTCCAAAACCATGGGAAAGGCCACAGCCGGCCCACAGTCACCCTCAAGCAGCAGCGAACCTAATGGAACCCAGGGTCACCCACCCATCCCGGCTCACCTGTATCCATTTACCTTCATCCTAGTTTTTAAGAAAGTTGTCTTTAAGGCCGGGCGCGGCAGCTCACGCCTGTAACCCCAGCACTTTGGGAGGCTGAGGAGGGCGGATCACAAGATCAGGAGATCGAAACCATCCTGGTGAACATGGTGAAATCCCATCTCTACTAAAAATACAAAAAATTAACCAGGCCTGGTGGCGGGCACCTGTAGTCCCAGCTACTCGGGAGGCTGAGGCAGGAGAATCACTTGAACCCGGGAGGCAGAGCTTGCAGTGAGCCGAGATCGTGCCATTGCATTCCAGCCTGAGCAATAGAGCAAGACTCCATCTCAAAAAAAAAAGAAAGAAAGTTGTCTTTAGTGGACAGGTCCTATTTCTAAAATAACAACCTAAGTAATGACATCTTTGTGTTTTTGTTTTTACTTTTCTGGTTCCCTGAAGGAGGCTGTCAAGGTTTGGAACTTTTTGTCGCTCCTCTATCTTCCCATGGCCTGTCTCCCTGGGAGAGGGACCTTCTCTTGCACCTAATTAATCTCTTTCTACCACGAAGTTCCCGCGGTCCCTCCACGTGGGCGGGGTCTCTGCTTTCTCCCCACCTCCGGTCTCTCCTAACCCGTTCTTCCCTTCCAGCACCCTTCGCTGACCTGTGCTGAGCTCCCCAAGGCCTGGCACCTCTGGGCTTCCTGCGCTTGCCGACACTTACTGCGTCTCTTCCGACCCCCACAGCTCCTCTGTAGAATGTTCGCAGGGCCAGTTCATGGCTGGGTGTTCACTGCAGCCTGGTACAGGCTTCTCTACCTCCAGGAGGACACAGAGGCCAGATTCGGTGGCCCTCCCAATGGGCTGGGGTTCCCCACAAGTGGGATGATCCTGGGTCACTATCCAGACCACAAACGGGGGGATTACACTGGAAGTATTCAGCAGCCAACTATGAACTGGACCCAAAGGGTGCCCGAGGCTAATACATGGACTGATTTGCCGAGTATGCTGACGCTGAGGAGCTCAGACTCACAATTAACAAGGACTCTGTCTTGACTTGGTTTCATTCACAGGATCATCCCAGAGCTGAATACGAAGCCAGAGTCTTGGAGAAGTCTCTGAAGAAAGAGTCCAGAAACAAAGAGGTATGGTGGCCACTGCGGGTTAACTTTCCCAGCAATAAAACACTGTGTTCATCAACAATGTAGACCTGGGATCAGCCCAGAGAACAAATATTGTAGGCTCTGTAATCCCATGTTGCAGCTGCTCAACTCTGCCATGGTAGCAGCAAAAGGAGCCATAGACAGTAGGTAAACACATGGGCCTGTGTTCCATACACTGTGTTCCAATAAAACTTTATTTGCAAAAACAGACAGGGGGCCAGATTTGGCCGAAGGACTATAGTTTATCAAACCTCTTCTAGATCCCTCATCTTGATGTATCCTGAGGGTGATCTCAAATTTCAGCAAGCACTTCAACCAGAAGAACCATGTGGCTTTGAAGCTTCAAAGCTTTTTCACAGTACATCCCTCCTGTTCTATGCCGAACAACGAAACAGAAGCCTTTGCCAAACCAGCGCCCCTGAGCAAATGGCCAGTTCCTTGTTTCACTCAGACTGTGAGAATGAGAGTGAAACATGTTTTGCAATGTTCTTGAGGTCATCGTCTTTTTATAATAATTGCTTTTCTTTTTCCCCAAACGTCTCATTCAAATTAAGTCATATGTGCAGCCAGGATTCTCGAAGACCTCCAGAGGTGCTTGCCGGCTTTGTTTGTTTGTTTGTTTTTTGAGACAGAGTCTCTCTCTCTCTGTCGCTCAGGATGGAGTGCAATGGCGTGATCTCGGCTCACTGCAACCCCCACCTCCCAGGTTCAAGCAATTCTCATGCCTCAGCCTCCCAGGTACCTGGGACTACAGGCGTGCACCACCGTGCCCAGCTAATTTTTTTGTATTTTAATAGAGATGGGGTTTCACTATGTTGCCCAGGCTGGTCTCGAACACCTGACCCCAAGAGATCCGCCCACCTTGGCCTCCCAAAGTGCTGGGATTACAGACGTGAGCCACCGTGCCCAGCAAAGTTTTTTAATGGTGTTTTTCACATGATGTGGGACAAGCAGGCATAGAGCTCCTGGCCTTGTCAGCCTCTAACGGAGGGTGGAGACGCCCGCATTGACCCCTGGAGGGATGAGGGCAGTGGAGGGAGCTCTCACAGGTCCTGACCTTGTGTCATATCTGCACTTTCAGCCTTGAGGACTGATCAGGACAAACCCCTGGGTTTGTCTTTCCTTGTCAATGTGTCAGGGCACAGTGGTCACAGGTTCAAAGTGGCCGGGGGTTACAGTTGCCAAAATCCCATCTGGAGGGTAAAGTGGGTGCTCTAGAAAGCCTCCTCCCAAGGCCCAGCTCTTCAAATACAGTGAGAATCTGGGGTACAGCTTGGTCCTCCTATAGCTAGGAAGGAAGTATGTCTTTTTTTTTTTTTTTTTTTTTTGAGACGGAGTCTCGCTTGTAGCCCAGGCTGGAGTGCAGTGGCGCGATCTCCGCTCACTGCAAACTCCGCCTCCCAGGTTCACACCATTCTCCTGCCTCAACCTCCCGAGTAGCTGGGACTACAGGTGCCCACCACCACGCCCGGCTAATTTTTTGTATTTTTAGTAGAGACAGCGTTTCACCCTGTTAGCCAGGATGGTCACGATCTCCTGACCTCGTGATCCACCCACCTCGGCCTCCCAAAGTGCTGGGATTACAGGTGTGAGCCACCATGCCCGGCCAGAAGTATGTCTTTTTAAACACCCCTGAGGGTCTGAGCAGGACTCAAAGATGTGCAGAATACAACTATAAAAGCAGGAGTTATCGCCCTAAAATAAAGAGACTGTCTGTCTGACTTAACACATTGGATGTGCATGCCCGGGTGCCAGCTGCCCTCTGCCCCGGCCCTTCGGGCCCTCTGCCCCTCATTCCCTCCTGGGAAAGCAAAAGGCCTGGATGCCACCATCTCTAAGGCCCTGCAGGCATCTAGCGTGTTTTCAGGGCGGCGTCCCAGCCCCCAAGCCTGGGTGAAGATGTCTCAGGAGTCAGTGTGTGGCCCCCAAGACAGCCCACCCTGTAGTTGTGTGGTCGCACCTCTTAGAGTGAGCATCGATGGGTATTTCATTCCTTCCTAAGGGGCAGAAAAGGGCTTTTGTGGCACACACTATGTCCATTTAAGGCAAGGGACCTAACCAAGCCACAACAGCGAATCTGGGCAACGGGTGCCGGAAGGAAGCCACCTCTTGGATACAGGGTCCCTCCACCTCTGTGGCCTGTGGCTTGGTTTCAGCCCAGACTCTCTGATCACATGAAAGCAACAGAGGCATGGGGGTTTATTTTTGCAGAGCTCAGAGGCACCCCCAGGCCCTGTCTGCTTCTGACAGGCTGTACCCTTTATTTCCTCCTCCATTTCATTTGGCTCCCAGTGGCTGCTCTATGGTTTTGATTTCCCTCCAGCTATGGCACTGAATTCGTTTATGGAAAGAGACCCACCACCTAACTGGCGGATGAGCTTGGGCTTCTGGGTGTGGCTTCCTTCTTGCTGTCATAAGATGCTGGTGGTGACCTGCGCCTTTGGCCACTACCTCCCGCTGGAATCCAGCCACCGTCTGTGAGATGGGGCATGACGCGGTCCAGTGGAGGGTGCGTGCTGGAGTCTCTCCTGTCTCCACCACCTTTGTTACAGATGTTCTTTCCGAACGTGGGTCTCTGCCATCTCTTACTTGTTTAAAACACCCAGAACCCGAGTCAGCCTTGGCAGTGAGCGTATGGCCGGCACCAGGAGGGGCCAGCCTGCTGCCAAGATGGGGACGGTTCCCTGGGCCCCGCGGTCTGTGGTGCCGCCTCCCGCTTCACCGCATGGTGCTCTCTTTCCCCCCACCCGCCCTCAGAAGCGCCGGCATATTCCAGAGGAGTCAACAAACAAATGGAAGCAGAGGGTTAAGACAGCCATGGCGGGGGTGAAATTGGTACTTTTCTATTTTGCGGGCAACGCGCGTCTTGACTGTTTGCAGGCAATCAAAGTCGATTGTGTTTTTCCTCAACAAACTTCTGTATTTTTTTTTTAACATTCACATCCGTGTTTCTCTGTCTTCCTTCGGCACCCAGTGAGCCCGGCGTGTTGCGATGGCACTGCATGGCTATGGTGGGTCTGCGGTGGCGGGGGCGGGGGTGGGGCTCTGGCTTGATTTGGAGCTCGTGAAACGTGCTTGTCACCATTGCCTGCAAGTGTTTCTTGGTCTTCTCGTTAACACGCATGCCGTCCACCCCTGGAACGAGTGGCCTCCGGTGTCGTGCCCCCGTCTGCATTCTGTGAGCTAATACATGCATTTTCCCATGGAAAAATCCACCCCCATTTGAAACCTCCCGGGTTAGTGATGAGCTTCTACCTAGGGTTTCTCCAGACCAAGCCAACCTTGGGTTCTGAGAGCCTTCAGGCCATGTGTCACCGCAGACGACGTTTTAACTTGTAGTGCTAGCTGCTTGTTTCAACTTGCTCCACAAAGGAAAAATAACTATTATGGTCTGGGTGGCACTGGGAAAACATCTTCCATCTTCCAAGACCTAGAAGTGAGACTTTTAGCTGAAGAAATGGACTCCAAGTCCAGGTTTCTCCCAGATGTGGTCCAACAGTCTTTAGAAAGGCAGCTGGCATTACAACGTCCCATACACAGAGGAATCACAGTGTTAAACGGCTCTTACTCCCGTTATCCTGTGACATAGGTGATAAACCCCCAAATGCTTCTTGGAGCCCTATGCGTTTGCACTGGCTCATCGCCTGTGGGCATTTTTGAAGGTTTTTCTGAGTATTTCTGTTGTTCAAGTTGTCCCCGGGCCCACGCACGCACGCACACGCACCCACGCTGACACACAGACATGTCTCATCATGATGGTTCCAGACAGTGACCAGCATTCTTTTGTGTTGTAGACTGACAAAGTGAAGCTGACCTGGAGAGATCGGTTCCCAGCCTACCTCACCAACTTGGTCTCCATCATCTTCATGGTAAGTTCCAGAAGGTTAAGGCCGGAGGAAGTCAGGGGAAACCACAAGGAAGTGATTGGCTTCAGCCGGGCGTGGTGGTTCACGACTGTAATCCCAGCACTTTGGGAGGCCGAGGCAGGCAGATCACTTGAGGTCAGGAGTTCGAGACCAGCCTGGCCAATATGGTGAAACCCCGTCTCTTACTAAAAATGCAAAAATTAGCTGGTGTGGTGGTGCATGCCTGTAATCCCAGCTACTCAGGAGGCTGAGGCAGGACAATTGCTTGAACCCAGGAGGCAGAGGTTGCAGGGAGCCGAGATCACACCACTGCACTCCAGCCTGGGCAACAGAGCAAGACTCTGTCTCAAAAAAAAAAAAAAAGGATGTGATTGGTGTCCTCCAAGACCTGATTCAGCCCTTCAAGCGGCAGTGCCATTGGTCCCAGTGTGCGCCGGCCCCATCTCCTCTGGGCAGTGGGTGGGTGGGGAAGACTCCCCACTACCCCTACAATGGGAAGAGACCAGGGTTCCCAAGTGACCCCCAGTTAGGACTTCACACGCCAGGGAGTACATGAGATGATTTCTGTGGTGCCTGATACACAGCTTTCATTTTGAGAGACACACTTATTTGAGTATCTAGTAATTCAAGCCTGGAATTCAAAGATATCATTTAAGATGAAACTGAAGACTTTTTAAGAAAACCATTAAATGGGCCAGGTGCAGTGGCTCACACCTGTATTCCCAGCACTTTGGGAGGCCAAGGCAGGAGGATTGCTTGAGCTTAGGAGTTTGAGACCAGCCTAGGCCACATGGCAAAACCAAAAATACAAAAATTAACTGGGGTGGTGGTGCACGCCTGTGGTCCCAGCTATGCGGGAGGCTGTAGTGGGAAAATTGCTGGAACCTGAGAAGTCGAGGCTGCAGTGAGCTGTGGTCGTGCCACTGCACTCCAGCCTGGGCGACAGAGCAAGACCCTGTCTCAAAAAATAACACCTGTTTGTTTATTTTGTGATCAAAACATGACTTGAGCCCTGATACAGGCATCAGCATTAAAATAAGTAAAAACAAATTTTAAAAAATTTTAAAAAAGAAAACTATTAAATAAATAACATGCAGACAGGACACGATAGTGCTACTCAGGGACCGCAAGTCTGTGACGTGGCTTGTGGGCAAACATCTTGTGGCTTTTAGGGGGTTTCAGTCCCAGGGACTTCAACCCCCAATGGATTCGGCCTTGGCCGCCTGCTAGCTGTGTTTCCATCACCCCCCAAGTGCTCGGAGCCAGCTGTGGTCATGTTACAAATGACCCTGCCCTCGTCCAGCCCAACAGTTTGAAGGCAGCGCCTCCTGTGGCCACCTAGCCCCGAGTCCTGGTACTCGAGCCCAGGTTGGCAGCTGTGCACTGAGGGCCTCACCAGAGCGTCTCGTCACTGGCCAGTCCTGGTACCATCCCCCTCCTGCTCATACAGAAACTAAAGCCAGAAGGCTGCATCCTCTCCTCCATTGCCAGCCAGAGGCAGTGGCTGTGGTCACCATGTAGTCACTGGCATATGCCTGCAGAAGCTGGTGCCAGTCGGACTGTCTGCTCCAAGATCCATGCCATTCTGTAGGAACTTGGAGAGACAGAGGCAGGGGACTGTCTTTGTTTTCTGGGTTGAGTGAGGGGCCAAGGGCCCCCTGACCAAGTCATGGAAGCAGCAGGAAGATCCAATGTCCCCTCATGCTCTTAGGTACAGTAAGAGGGACCCCGGCCGACATAAAGAAGTCCAGAGGATGGTGGCCTCAGTGGTGGGGCCTGCTCATCCCCCTTACCTGGAGAAGGGGAGCCCCTCGGTGGGGGCTGGGGGCTGGGGGCTGTTGTGCTCTCCAGCAACTTGGTGGGAGGACACCCGGCCTCGTGTTGAGGGGATCTGTCCCCTCTGGCCAGGCGCCAGGTTAGGGGGCTGGGAGATAACCAGAGCCTCCCCATCCCTCACCCAGCAGAGGCTAGCCTGAGGTTCAGCCACTCCCACTGCAGAAGCAGCAGCATTGTCACAGAAGGGCCAATGCGGGGCTGGGGAGGAGGTGCCGTCTAGGGCTGGTCTGGTGGCCCCACAATGCCATCAGAGTGACTGGCTTCTCTGACCTTCTGCTCGCCTGTCCTAGGAGTGGGTCACCTCTTAGTGACAACATGGCTGCTGCACCTCCAGCATCACTTTCACTCTCCAGGCTGGAAGAAGGGGAAGGGTGGGGGAAGAGATGGGCCAGGGGTGGCAACCCCTATCTGAAGGTGCTTTTGCAGAAGACCCACCACACCTCTGCTTGCATCTCATTGGTCAGAACTGTTTCACGTGGCCACCTCCTCTGCAGGGAGGCTCAGGAATGAGCACACACTGCCGTCTCAGCAAGGCGGGATGGTGGAGGAAAGACAGAGGATATTGGATAGGGAAGTAGCCGACTCTTTTCCCAGTCTTGATATCCTGGTAAACCCCTGTCCCAAGGGCTTCATAGGGTTGAAGAGGACACAGCTTTGTCTTCAACTTGGGAGTTTCATTCAGCGAACAAACGTTGGTTGAGCACCTAGGATGTGCCCCACACGCCCCTGGTCCTGGGGATGCAGGGGACACGGACCAGGGAGACTGGAAGGGAGCCTGCTGCAGGGCGTGCCTGTCATGGGCCCGACTGCCCCGTGGCAGGGCAGGGGACGCGCCCGCTGGGGTGGAGGGCCTCCCTCGCTGAGTCACCCACAGGCCCGGCGCTCCAGCTGCACCTCCGCATGCTGGCACGGGGACAGACATCCTGGAGGCCTCTTGGCAGGACTGAGGGGTTTTCCAAGGAAAGCCCTCATTCCCCAGAGCTGGCCAGGGAGTGGTCCCCACGCCTCACAGCAGGGCTGCTCCTTTGTCAGGGTGTGGTGAGGGCTGCAGGCGTTTTCCTGGGCAGGGTGTAGTCACCATGTGTCACTGGCAGATGCCTGCAGAAGCCGGTGGTAACAGCCCAGAATGTGAAATAAGAGCTTTTCTAGGTTTCTGAAAGCTGCAGACTCCCTCTGGGGCAAACAGACCCATCCCAAGCTGCAACTGGGAGACACATAGGGCAGCCCCAGGCCTCCTGGGCCTGTCCTCGGAACCACCCGTGACCGTGCTAGCAGGGACGGGACCTGCCCTCTGCACCCTTGCATGGGAGCAAATATACGATTTCCTGGAACGCGGGGACACAGGGTGACAAGACAGAGCCTATGTCCTGCGGGTGGTTTCACGCCTGGGTAAGGAGCCTGGCTTTGTTATGTGCTTCTCCTGCCCAGCCCTCGGTCCATCCATCCTGAATGAGGGCCCAGAGTGGGGCATCCACACCCCTGGGCAGGGCAGGGCAGAGCAGGGCAGGGTGAGGGAGCCCAGACAGACAGACAGACAGACAGAGGTGTGTGGAACAATCTTGTCATTGTAGCCAGCTCCCATCACGGTTTCTCAGGCAACCGCCAACCCAAGTTTTATGGAATGTTCTGGTCCCACGGTAGGTTTGGCAAGAGGAGGGGCTCACTGTGGTGGGAGAGCTAGAAGGGTGCTGCTGGCTGGGAGAAGGGACCCAAAGCATCTCCAGCCAGACCCAAAGCCCTGCCCCATCCCAGGCCGCACCTGCCTCCTTTACCTGGGGAGTCCCTGGGAGGTGGCTGTGAGGGAGGCACACCTCAGCCCTGCACCACCTGAGGATGTCCCTGAGCTCACCATGGGTTCGGGGGAAAGCCCCATCCTGCAGTCAGCCTGCTCTGGGACCAGCCACTGGCATGGCGGCCATACTGTGTCCTGGGCGCTGTGCTTGAGGACGGTGCCTGGGCTCTGGGAAGATGGTAGTGCAAAGATCTTGTGAACTGCAGGCTTGGGCAGACTGCCTGGTAAATCCCAGCTCCTGAGCTGGGTGACCTGGCCTGTCTACGTAACCTCTCTGAACCTCAGTGTCCTCGTCCATGGAACAGAAACTAGCCCCTCGTCCATCTGTCTCTGGTGGGTTAACGCACAGAAAGCCCCTGGCATTTGGCTGGTGCCCAAGAAATGTCAGTGCTTGTTTTGAAGCAGAAGAGCAGGAAGGTTGGGGGACAGCTGGGCTGAGGAAGCAGATGGGGCAGGCCCAGGAAGGTCCTGGGTGGGCCTCCAACCAAGAGTGTCCCTTTCCCCCCTGCAGATTGCAGTGACGTTTGCCATCGTCCTCGGCGTCATCATCTACAGAATCTCCATGGCCGCCGCCTTGGCCATGAACTCCTCCCCCTCTGTGCGGTCCAACATCCGGGTCACAGTCACAGCCACCGCAGTCATCATCAATCTAGTGGTCATCATCCTCCTGGACGAGGTGTACGGCTGCATAGCCCGGTGGCTCACCAAGATCGGTGAGTGCCCACGTTCCAGGTACCCGTGGCCTGGACTCGGGCAGCTGGAGTCGCCTGCCTCTTGCTGTGCATCCTTGAGTTTGTTGCTTAACCTCTCTGGGCCCCAACTCCCTGGTTCTCAATGGGGATCCTGAGCACAGGCCCTGGCGCGCCTACGAGAGCCGACTGAGTGACTGTGCCAGTGGCCAGCCGGAAGCTGGACCAGGCTGTTGGGGGCCATCCCAGCCACAGCCTCAGTATCATCCTACCCCTCTCTCTAGAGGTCCCAAAGACGGAGAAAAGCTTTGAGGAGAGGCTGATCTTCAAGGCTTTCCTGCTGAAGTTTGTGAACTCCTACACCCCCATCTTTTACGTGGCGTTCTTCAAAGGCCGGTAGGGACATCTTCAGCCTTTCCCTCACCTCGCTTCTCCCAGGTCCAGGAGAGGGCTCTCCCTCCCCACAGGTGGGGGGCACCTGGAGCCCAGGGGGGCAAGGCAGACACCGTGGCACCCGCAGCCAAAGAGGGTCAGGGAGAAGGCCTGGGCCCTGCTGAGGCTCCAGAGCAGCGGGACCCTGGGCAGCAGGGAGCCCAGGTGGCAGGGAACCCGAGCAGTGGGGACCCCAGGCAGTGAGGACCCAGGAGTGAGGGCCCTGGGCAGTGAGGACCCCAGGCAGTGGGGACCCCAGGCAGTGAGGACCCCGGGCAGTGAGGACTCTGGGCAGTGAGGACCCCGGGCAGTGGGGACCCCAGGCAGTGAGGACTGGGGAGTGAGGACCCGGGAGTGAGGACCCTGGGCAGAGGGGACCCCAGGGACTCCAGGCAGTGGGAAGCTCCAGCAGCAGGGAGTCTGGGCAGAGAACCGCAGAAGCCAGCTGCAGGTGCTCCCACGGCAGGTAGGGAGGAGTCCACGTAGGGAGGAGTCCACAGAGTGGGGACAAGGAGAGAGGAGGGCGTGGAAATGCGGCTGCTGGCCACTTGAGCCCTCTTCACAGCTCCTGGTGGGGTGAAACCTTCCGTGCCTGGACCCTCTGGAGCCATCCCAGGCTGTGGTGGGGCCTGCGGCCCACCCACAATGATGCCCCCCACCCCCACCACCACTTCTGCAAGGGACTGGCTGGTCTGATCTCAGAGCCTCCCAAAAGGCTGCCTCCTCCACATCAAGTGATTCACCAGTGCCATGCCCGCCCTCCTGGCCCAGGGTCCCAGGGCCCCGTCAAGGGGTCCAGTGCCCGCCGAGCGCATTCAGGAAGGAGCAGGCTCTTGGAAGCCTCCACGCCCCACACCAGCTCCTAGAAGGCTGAGAGGCTGTCTATCCCCACCCAGGGTGGCCTTTGGCCACCACCTGCCCCAGCTGCCCGAGGTCCCCAGAGTGCTTCTGTGCCAGCTGTCCACGGACCCCACCGTGCCAGCGGCACGTCCTGAGTCCCGGGCAGCTAGTGCAGCAGCTTGCAGTCTTCAGGCCGAGGTGGTCTTTGCCTTAATCCCCTCCTGGGCCCCTTCCCGCTGCCTCTCAGTCTCGTGGCCTCTCATTGAAGAAGTTCCTTTTTCTGACCCCTCTCTGGGTTTGGGAATCCAACCTTTGACCAATGAAAACCACTGTAGTCATCTTTTAGCAGATGCGCCCAGGCAGGGAGAGCCGCCTGTAGATACCCCTGAGGCTCGGCCTACAGGACTCACACGAGGCACAGTCCCCACTTGGGGGTCTCTCCCCGAGCTGAGCCAGGGGCTCATCTTCTCTCTAACGACCTCCCCCATCATTTCAGGTTTGTCGGACGCCCGGGCGACTACGTGTACATTTTCCGTTCCTTCCGAATGGAAGAGGTAACCGAAATTTTATTTATCTCTGGCCGCCCCTTCTGTTTTGCTTACGATTTGTCTACACTATGCACTTGGGAGAAGCAGCTGCAGCACATTTGTTCAGCAAAGAGCAGCGGTTTCTTTCCTTCCTGCTGGCAACTTTTCTGTTCCCCTGACATGGTGGGGTGCACTTTGATCTTATTTGGTGTGTTCATATAGAATCACCTAAAAGGATAAAGTTGCTGTAGAGTTAATGAAAGAAAAACACGACATCTGGTTTTCTCTTCTTTTCTTTTTTTGTGAGACTATTTCTCTTCTGGTTAAGAAGAATTAATGAGGGCTGGGCGCAGTGGCTCATGCTTGTAATCCCAGCACTTTGGGAGGCCAAGACTGGTGGATCACCTGAGGTCAGGAGTTCGAGAGCAGCCTGGCCATCATGGTGAAACCCCATCTCTACTAAAAACGCAAAAAAATTAGCTGGGTGTGGTGGTGCCTGCCTGTAATCCCACCTACTCGGGAGGCTGAGGCATGAGACTCGCTTGAACCTAGAAGATGGAGGTTGCAGTGACCTGAGATTTCGCCACTGCACTTCATCCTGGGTGACAGAGCAAGGAACCGTTTCAAAAAAAAAAAAAAAAAAAAAGATGAATTAATGAGGACAAAACAGAACTTGGCTAACTTTTTTTTTTTTACTTGACATTGAAATGCTTGTCTCTTTACCCTCAAACACCGTGCCGGTGGCATGTGGTTTCTGCCCAGCGATCCTGGCCATAGAAGGTCTGGTTGTGCCAGCCTGGTTCAGCCTCTGTCACGGCCCATGGACTTGCTCCACTGTTTGTCCCACAACCAGGGGCTCCATCAGACCAAGCCGGGGCTTCAGGGCCTATCAGTGGTTCTGGTCTCAGCATTTCCAACCCACAGAGTAATTCAGCTTATCAGAAAATAAGAGGGTGAGTCTTCTTGATAAAGACCCTGTGGAATAAGGTATCGAGGATGAGGTGGACATCAGGTACAGGGTGATCTAGCTGTCTGGAGTGCAGCCTAGAGGTTCAGCTACCTGAATGCAGGCCCCTGGGCAGCCCAAGACACGGGCCTCCTCCACAGTAATGGGCATCTGCGCCAAGCTTCTGAAATGCTCTTTCCTTTTTACATGATGATCCCCTGTCACACTCGTCCCAGGTCAGAGAAGTCATATAATAAAGCAGATGGTGTAACTGCTTTTTCTGAAAGCATGGCTCTCCAAGACAAGTATGGGGTTTGTTAGATTTTATTTGGAATGCGGAACAAGTTTACTGTGCCTCAGGGGTCACCATGCATCACTGGTGTTCCCTTTGCTTGGACAAGTTAAACTTCCAGCCCACATAGGTTTCTGACTGTCACCTGCTTGCTCGGTCCCTGGCCTAAGGTGGCAAACGCCCACTGAGTCAGGGGCATTAGGCCTCAGAGGGGTGGCTGCTGCCTCCCGTGGGGCTCAGCCTGCCATGGTGGTGCAGAGCTGGTGGATGCTGACTGGTGCATGGGACCGGCCAGTGGCCCTAGGAAAAAGGAGGAGCCCTGAGGCCCTGCCCCACCCCTGCCTACTCCCTCCCAATGCGCTCCCCGCTCCCAGCTGCAGCCCCAAGCGCAGCAGCCTGCAGGTGGGGTGTGTCAGTTTCCTGGGGCTGCCGCAACTCAATCCCACAGACTTAAAGTAACAGAGATGGGGGTCTCACAGTTCTGAAGGTCGGAAGTGCAACATCCAGGTGTTAGCTGGGCTGTGTTCCCTTCAAGGGTTCTAGGGGAGGACCTGCCTTGCCTCTCCCAGCTTCTGGGGACTACGGAAGCCCTCATGGTTCCTTTACTTGCCGCTCCACCCTCTGCCGTCATCTTCACGCGGCCTCTTCCCTCTGTGCTCGCGCCTTCTCTTTTTCTGAGCACATCAGTCCTCAGATGGGCGCCCACCCTACCCCAGCATGAAAACACCCTGACTTGATTACATTTGCAAAGACCCTTTTTGCAAATAAGGCCACGTTCCCAGGTGGCGGGGATTAGAACCTGAGCGTCTTTTTTTGGAGGACGCAGGTCAACCCACCGCATGAGGGTGGGCCTCCCTGCAGGGCTGCGGTCCCTCTCTCGGTGTCCCTGTGGCGGGGCTGATGCTGCTCTCTGTCCACAGTGTGCACCAGGGGGCTGCCTGATGGAGCTATGCATCCAGCTCAGCATCATCATGCTGGGGAAACAGCTGATCCAGAACAACCTGTTCGAGATCGGCATCCCGTGAGTGTGCTGCAGCGGGTTAGAGTGGCAGACGCGGGGCGGGGCGGAGGGATGTGTGGGTGGCTCCTGTGGGGGTCTGGGCGGACGCGGGGCCTCAACCAAGATGGGGGCACTAGAAACAGGGAGAGAAGGAGGACACAGAGGGAAGATGGGGCAAAAGCCACCCCAGGCCGGGCATGGTGGCTGACACCTGTAATCCCAGCACTTTGGGAAGCTGAGGCAGAAGGACCATTTGAGCCTGGGAAATCAAGACCAGCCTGGGCACAAAGCGAGACTGCACCTCTACAAAAAATAAAAAGTTAGCCAGGTGTGGTGGTGCGTGCCTGTAGTCCCAGCTACTCAGGAGGCTGAGGCCGGAGGATCGCTGGAGCCCAGGAGTTGCAGGTTGTAGTGAGCTATGATTATACCACTGCACTCTAGCATGGGCCACACAGCGAGACCCTGTTTTAAAAAATAAAAACAGGGCCGTGCACAGTGGTTCATAACCGTAATCCCAGCACCCTGGGAGGCTGAGGCAGGTGGATCACTTGAGGTCAAGAATTGGAGACCAGCCTGGCCAACATGGTGAAACCCCGTCTCTACTAAAAATACAAAAATTAGCCGGGCGTGGTGGCGGGCGCCTGTAGTCCCAGCTACTTGGGAGGCTGAGGCAGGAGAACCCCTTGAACCCAGGAGGTGGAGGTTGCAGTGAGCTGAGATCGCACCACTGCACTCCAGCCTGGGTGACAGACCGAGACTACGTCTCAAAAAAATAAATAAATAATAAAAACATTAAAAAATAAAGCCACCCCATTTTGGATGAAGGAGGGAGAGGAAGTCAGAATAACACCCCACTCCCCATGCTGGCTGAGGATGGGGGGTACCACCAGGTGCCCCCAAGCCCAATGCTGGCTCCCCAGGGTTTCCAGACAGAGGCTGGGGGACTCGGCCTCCTTGTTACCTTGTACCCTTCGGAAATCCGTGTCCCATTCCCACCTGCCCAACAGCTACTGGGTCTCTGGAGTCAGGAACTTGTCGGGCCATTTTCCATGATCTGTGTCCTTCCCCAAGAGTCCACTTGGGCATGACCAGCCTCCACTGTTCTTGTGTCCCTGATGCCTGCTGGGCCCTCCTGTGGTTCACAAGTGGCCGTTTGCCCTCCCTGCACCTCCGTTTCCTTCTGTAGCCAGCAAAGCCATGACGCTTGCCCCCTGCTTTTTGGGGAAAGGGCAGAGGAGATCATCGATAAAGAAATGATGGCAAACAAGTGAATTCTGGATTTAAAGCAGAAACTTAGAAATATCACTAGAGGCCAGGCGCGGTGGCCCATGCCTATAATCCTAGTACTTTGGGAGGCAGAGACGGGCGAATTGCCTGAGCTCAGGAGTTCAAGACCAGCCTGGGAAACACTGTGAAACCCCATCTCTAATTAAAATACAAAAAATTAGCCAGGCGTGGCAGCATGTGCCTGTAGTCCCAGCTACTCGGGAGGCTGAGGCAAGAGAATTGCTTGAACCAAGGAGGCAGAGGTTGCAGTGAGCTGAGACAGGGCCACTGCACTCCAGCCTGAGCAAAAAGAGCAAAACTCTGTCTCAAAAAGAAAAAGACACATCACTAGAGGTGCCAGACCTAAGCCCCCAAGTTCACCTTCCTGCAAACCTAACTGCGTGATGTCTCATCTCTCAGGAAGATGAAGAAGCTCATCCGCTACCTGAAGCTGAAGCGGCAGAGCCCCCCTGACCACGAGGAGTGTGTGAAGAGGAAGCAGCGGTACGAGGTGGATTACAACCTGGAGCCCTTCGCGGGCCTCACCCCAGAGTACATGGAAATGAGTGAGTGATGGCCGGGGCAGGCAGGTGACATCAGGATAGAAACAGGCCAGCATGCCACCTGGAGTGGGGAAGGGCTGCAGGGACGTGATGCCCCCGACCCCACGGTGCCCAGTGTCCCTCCATAAGCATCAGGCAGGGAGAAGGGAGATGCAGACCGTGGGATCCTAGTGCTGCCACCCCCTTGGGTCAGTGAGCATGGCTGCTCTGGATGGAGTCCTGTCTTCCAGAGGCCCAGGTCAAGCAGCCACGGTCCCCAGCCACGGTCTCCAGGCACGGTCCCCAGGCACGGTCCCCAGCCACGGTCCCCAGCCACAGTCCCCAGGCACGGTCCCCAGCCACGGTCCCCAGGCACGGTCCCCAGGCACGGTCCCCAGGCACTATCCCCAGCCACGGTCCCCAGGCACGGTCCCCATCAGCGCAGCCCGACACGGCCTGGGCTGTGCAGCTCTTCCTCCTCCCTCAGTCTCCTCACCAGCCGAGGGCCCAGCCCTGCTAAGCTGCAAGATCGTCCTCACTTGAAAGCCCCCACAATCCGACGTCCCTCCTTTCAGCTCCAAGGCCCTTCAAGCATCCTACTTTGGTTCCATGACTTATCTCCCCTTCCTGGCGGTGAGCTCCTGAGTTGCAGGAGCCAGGACTTGCTCACCCGTGGGCTGGTGACAGCTGCCCCCAGCACAGAGCAGGCGCTCAAAGGAGACCCAGGGATCGAGCCTTACCCCCCTCAATCATGTGGCTGGCCAGGAGGATGCCGAGAGGTGGCACATACCTTTTGGGGGTGGCCAAGGAGAACTGGGAAGAGACCAGGTGTGGTCCACACAGCTCTGGACTCTCCCTGACCTGGTCACTTACCTCTCCCTCCTGCCTCCTGCACTCCGCACGTGCTGGCCTCCTTGCTGCTCCCCAGCCCCATGGAGCTCAGGCCGCCCCAGGGCCTTTGCACTAGATGTGCCCTGCTGGAATGCCCTCCCCCAAATACCTGCATGGCTCACTCTCTCCCTGCCTCCCGGGCTCTACTCAGAACGTCCCCCAACAGAGGAGTCTTCCCCGACCACTGTGTTTGAAAGGGGCAGCCCTTCCCCGACAAGGCCACGACCCCCACCCCTCCTCTGCTTGGTGTTTCTGCTCCCCAGCAGACAGCCTCACCCCGTCATCCCTCTTCTGTTTCCCCCCGGTAGGACGGCAGCCTCACCCTCTCTTGTTCCTCATCCCATAGCCCTACCCCTAGAGCAGGTCCAGGTATACAGTGGGTGCTCAGTGTGTGTTTGCTGACTGAATGGATGAGCAAAGGCAGTCAGGAAGACTCCTGCAGAGGGGGGGTCCCAGCATGCAGTGCCCCGGCCACTAAGGTCAGCTTCTTTAAAATGCCCGTTCCCAGGCAGGTTTGTTCCTGGTCTGCTCGAGGTGAGACCTGGCAGGCTGCATTTTTAAAAAGGGCCTGGGGGTAAGGGTACCTTAGAGGGTGGGGAGCGTTTCTGTTTAATTTCACCACAAGTGCTGCCCTGTGCCCCTCCTGTTAGCCGAATTGTCCACATATGTCGCTCCTGGCTCCCCAGACAATCGTGCAAGGAGCACCTTGCCATTGACTCAGGAGGAGAGGAATCTTAAGTGTGGCGTTCTGTGGCTCCTGTCTGTTTTCTCCTGGAATAAGGTCCAAGCTGAACCAGGGTCAGGCCGGTGGGCAGACAGACAGCTCCCAGCCGTTTAAACTCAGCATTGGCCACGTGGCCAGGAGGGACGGGGTCTGGGAGGTGGCTTCCCCTGCCTGTAGGGTCGCTCCTTCCACAGGAAACCCTAGGGAGAATAGAGCCCAAGACACCAGCACAACCTGCAGTGGGCCACGAGAGTGGCAGCCCCTTCCCTGGATTTATTTTCCTAGTGGCTGAACGTCACGTCCCAAGTTCCTGACAGGTTTGGACAAAGGGGATTTCTGGAGCAGGCGCCTCCTGCCCACATACACAGGGAGTGGCTCACTCGTGCTCCACGCTGCCCCCACTGACCAAGGCACATTTCCACACCCACTGACTTTCTCCCCACCCCATGGGCTGCCAGTGTGCTCCTTCAAGGAAGTCTCAAGCCACAGATGTGGATAGATGGGGAGAGCAAGCTCATCTGGAAATGCCTCACCTCCTGGCCCCCCTGCACCCTCCCTCCCTGGCCCCAGCCCTGGCAGTGTCTCCAGCTCCCTGGTCACACCCTTAGTGCCAGAGTAGGCAGCGCCTCCCAGAAGTGAGGAAGCTCACCCTGGTGAGTGACCCAAGGCCTCAGGCCTCAGCAGCCCCCAGCCCTCATGCACAGCACACACCGCCCCACATAAGCAATGCCTCATCCCCTCCAGGGACCTCAGACAGGACCAGAGGCCTCCCACTCAGCCCACCTTGCCAGGGCGAGCAAGACAGCCCAGTGAGAGAACTTGCAGAGCATTCCCCGCCGTGGCCCATCCTACCTGCTAACAGTGCTCACACTCAGAGCACCCCGCACTGCCCACCCCACGTGCTAACAATGCCCACACTCAGCCCACCAGGCACATGGTGACATTCTGCCGGCTTCCTTGTTTACTGCCTGGCACCAAACGCCCTTGGACTGGGTCCTGCTGCGCAGTTCCCGAACCCGCTTTCCTGCTCAGTTCCACTCAGCAACCTTTTCCTGACCTTCTGCTAGGAGCCCAGCCCCATGCTGGATGTGGCATCCAAAGCCAGAGAAGCCCCAGAGGCAGCTCCTGGGTGGGACGATCCCCAGGGGGAGGGCTGCAGGGGCGGAGGCGAGGGACTGTCCTGGGCAGTGGGTCCCCACCTGGATCCAGGAGTCCTGATGCAAGGGGAAGTTTGGGGCTCTGGAAGATGCAGCCACACAGGCAGGTCCCCCAGGTCCCAGGGAGCCCCCATGATGGAAGCAGCAGGGCCACTGCCACATCCCTTCCCAGCACAGGCAGGGGGATGACCACAGGCTGGGCCTTTGAGCTCATAATGGTCCTTTTCCTTTTGGCGATGATTTTTTAAAATTTGACATAGGCTGCCGAGGTGGCCCATGCCTGGAATCCCAGCACTTTGGGTGGATGACTTGAGCTCAGGAGTTTGAGACCAGCCCAGGCAACATAGCAAAATCCCAGCTCTACAAAAAATACAAAAATTAAGCAGTCATAGTGGTGCATGCCTGTGGTCCCAGTTACTCGGGAGGCTGAGGTGGGAGGATTCATTGAGCCTGGGAGGTCAAGGCTGCAGTGAGCCATGGTTGTGCCACTGTACTCCAGCCTGGTGACAGATCGAGACTATCTCACAAAAGATTAGCCATAGATAAGTGAGCATTCCCATTATTCAAGAGTCAAACACTGAGATTCACAGCAAAATTTGGAATTCTGCCTTCAGCCCACTCCTGGCCTGGAGGTCATCCAGGGTCATGGAGGGTCCATCCCAAAAGGTCCCCTAATGCATCTGCAGGTGGGGTCCATGCAGGTGGGCTCGTTGGAGGTGGGGCGGCAGCCAGACCTGTGTGGCTCAGCACATGGGGTGGTGGAGTCCCCCCTTATGGGCTGTGGCTCATGGGGTGCTGACTGGCACTGGGCTCTTTCTGCAGTCATCCAGTTTGGCTTTGTCACCCTGTTTGTCGCCTCCTTCCCCCTGGCCCCGCTGTTTGCGCTGCTGAACAACATCATTGAGATCCGCCTGGACGCCAAAAAGTTTGTCACTGAGCTCCGAAGGCCGGTAGCTGTCAGAGCCAAAGACATCGGTGAGTGACCCCACGGGCCGGCAGGACCGGTTCCAAGTGTGTGCTGGGTTTGGGGAGGGGGTTGCTGCTCTCCAGAAGCCAGAGCCAGAGCTGGCCAGGTGTCCCTCCTGGGGCTCTTCACTCAGCCTTTGCCGGGTGGAGCCTGGAAGGCAGGTGACACAAGACGTGGAGGCTCGCTTAGCCCTGTCCCCACCCTTCCCCTCCTAAGATGCGTTGGTCACAGAGGACATTTGGAAAGAGTGGGTCCCAGACATCTGAATGTCTCAACAACCTGCTGCTTTAGGAGGTACAAGAGACTACATTTCCTCTCTGATGGCTGGCGACACCTACCTGTAGCAATTGTGTGACCCCAGAGCCAGGGCGAGACCAATAGGAAAGGAGTGTTGGCTGTTCAGCAAGTGCCCTCCTACATTGCATGTCATGGCATCATTTAATGTTCACAAAAGAGAAAAGGAAGGAAGGAGCCCCCATCTGTAGACAGGGAAGAACAGTCCCAGTCATTGCATGGCTTGCCTGTAGGGATCAAAGCCAAGTTGCAACTCAACTCCAGCTTTTTAACCCCATCACTAAGGCACCTCGACCATGTGGAGAAGGGGTGTGAGTTTGGGAGAATGTATATTTAAGGTCAGCGTAAAGAATAACTTGGGCTGAGCACCGTGGCTCACTCCTGTAATCCCAGTGCTTTGGGAGGCCCAGGAGGATACATAGCTTGAGCTCAGGAGTTCAAAACCGGCCTAGGCAACATGGTGAAACCCTGTCTCTACAAAAAAATACAAAAATTAGCTGGGCGTGATGGTGCGTTCCTGTAGTCCCAGCTACTCAGGAGGCTGAGGTGGGAGGATGAGTGAGCCCACGTAGGTTGTGGCTGCAGTGAGCCATGCCCACGCCTGGGCAACAGAGTGAGACCCTGTCTCAAAAAAATAAGTAAAATTAGCTGGATGTGGTGGCGCAGACCTGTGGTCCCAGCTACTTGGGAGGCTGAGGCAGGAGAATCGTGTGAGCCCAGGAGGTCAAGGCTGCAGTGAGACATGATCATGCCACTACACTCCAGCCTGGGCAACAGAGAGAGACTCTGTCTAAAAAAAAAAAAAAGGAAAAGAAGGGCAGGGCGGGGTGGCTCACGCCTGTAATCCCAGCACTTTGGGAGGCCGAGGCGGGCCGAGGTCGGGAGTTTGAGACCTGACCAACATGGAGAAACCCCATCTCTACTAAAAATACAAAATTAGCCGGGAGTGGTGATGCATGCCTGTAATCTCAGCTACTTGAGAGACTGAGGCACGAGAATCACTTGAACCCGGGAGGTGGAGGTTGCGGTGAGCAGAGATCGTGCCATTGCACTCCAGCCTAGGCAACAACAGTGAAACTCTGTCTCGAAAAAAGAAAAAGAAAAGAAAAAGAGTAACTTTAATAGTCAGAGGAGTCAAAAACAGAGCAGACTTCCTTGTGGGTTAGAGAGCTCCCTGTTACCAGAGGCATTTAAGCAGAGACAGGGTGCCGATCTGTCCAGGAGGGTGAAGGGTATGAGAGCCCCACGCAGGCCTCCACCAGAGCCAGCCCTCACAGGAAGGGTGATCCCATCTTGTCTTATAGTAGGGCCAATTTTCAGGGTGAAAACAAAATTACAAAAATACATTCATTTTATCTCAAATTTAACACAATTTTAGTTAGAATAGCACCTTTGTACTAATTATTGGAGTAAACAAAAGGTTGAATTACATACTGGGGATATCACCTTGCTGAAATAAAGATTCCATACTAGCTTGATAAGATAGCTTTGGGTTGGGCTTTTGTAGGCCAAACATAATCTTACAAAAATGTGGGAAACTGACCAGGCACAGTGGCTCATGCCTGTAATCCCAGCACTTTGGGAGGCAGAAGCAGGTAGATCACCTGAGGTCAGAAGTTCGAGACCAGCCTGACCAACATGGTGAAACCCTGTCTCTACTAAAAATACAAAATTAGCCAGGTGTGGTGGTGGGAGCCTGTAATCCCAGCTACTCAGGAGGCTGAGGCAGGAGAATTCCTTGATTCTGGGAGGCAGAGGTTGCAGTGAGCCGAGATCATGCCATTGTACTCCAGCCTGGGTGACAGCGTGAGACTCCATCTCAAAAAAAAAAAAATGTGGGAAGCTTTATCAGTTGTTCCAAGGGCTTCTCCAGTCCTTGGTATTTGTGTGATTCTCATTGGAAGCACCCTTCAGATCATCTCACCCCAGTCTGTGTTTTCTCCTTAAGTTGTTAGCGGCTCTGTCTTGGCTGGAAGCTCCTTGGTCCACACCTTGGCCCCTAGTGGCAAGCCCAGCATCCACTGGTGACCAAATCCGCCAGTCCTCCACTGTCTGGTTCCAAGATAACTTCAACTCTGGCTTCTCTTACGCTTGGCTGTCTTATAGACTAAAACAGATGAAATCGTCATTTTCACAGGTCAAAGACCATCAGATAGCAGTGATTCACCCGGCAGCTTCACATTTGCACTGCGTAAGGCCCTGGCTTTGAAAGGGGTCTGGAAACATCGGTGCTTTGTAGGGAGGGACATCCCAGGGCTCCTGGGTAAGAGGTCATGGCACTGTGTTTAGACACTTTTGCTTCCCTATATCACCTCTTCTCTGGGTGACCCAGGTAATGAAGACTCAGAACACAGACACTCTATATTAGACTGCCCTGTGAGATTTTGTTTAAAAATTTCAAAGGCTTTAAAAGCCATGAGCTAACCAACCCTCCGAAGATCCCGCTAACCACCAGCATCCCTGCTCTCCCTCTGCTGAGGCCATGGGTGAGCCCCTTGCCCCTCATACCACAGCCCTCCATGGCCAGAGGTGGAGCAAGCCTGGAGTGCTGATTTGCCGGTGCTCTAGGTCAGAGGTCTGCACTTGTTTTCTGTAAAGAGCCAGAGAGTGAACGTTTTAGGCTTCCTGGACCCAGAGACGATGTCCTCAAGTCTTAGGCAATGGTTCTCACCCAAAGGCTACGCTTTTCATACATTTTTCATTTCACACTTAAAAAGGCCAGGGCCGGGCGCAGTGGCTCACGCCTGTAATCCCAGCACTTTGGGAGGCCGATGCAGGTGGATCACCTGAGGTCAGGAGTTTGAGACCAGCCTGGCCAATATGGTGAAACTCTGTCTCTACTAAAAATACAAAAATTAGCCCGGTATGCCAATTTTTGTGGTGGCACTTTTAATTTTTTTTTTTTTTTTTTTGATACAGTGTCTCGCTCTGTTGCCCAGGCTGGAGTGCAGTGGCATGATCTCGGCTCACTGCAAGCTCCGCCTCCCGGATTCATGCCATTCTCCTGCCTCAGCCTCCCGAGTAGCTGGGACTACAGGCACCCGCCACCACGCCAGGCTGATTTTTTTGTATTTTTTTTAGTAGAGACGGGGTTTCACCGTGTTAGCCAGGATGGTCTCAATCTCCTGACCTCATGATCCACCCATCTCGGCCTCCCAAAGTGCTGGGATTACAGGTGTGAGCCACCGTGCCCGGCCAAGGCATTCTTAATTTTTAATGTTGGCATGCACCTGTAGTCCCAGCTACTCGGGAGGCTAAGGCAGGAGAATCGCTTGAACCCGGGAGGCGGAGGTTGCAGTGAGCCGAGATCGCGCCACTACACTCCAGCCTGGACAACACAGTGAGACTCCACCTAAAAAATAAAAAATTTAAAAAGCCATTTTTAGCTTTTAGGGACAAGTGAGAAAGAGGCTATCGAAAAACAGGCCACCATGGCCGTCTTTGCACACCCGCTCTCAAGAGCAAGGCGAGATTGCACCCCAGGCTGTGCCTCAGCATAGCGCTGCTTTGAAGATCCCCATCACAGAGCTGCCTCCAACATGAACTTTCCTCAGAACCTCAGCCTGTGTGTCCTCCAGGGAACCCCGGGAGGAAGCCTGGGTGAATCCTTCCTCAGTCCCACTTTCCAGATAGGAGGCCGAGGCCCAGGCGATAACAGTGCCGAGCAGGAACAGGAGAGCTCAAGCCCTGGGCCTCGTGCATGCGTAGAGGGTTTGTCTCTGAAAACCTCACCCTGTATACCGAAGACCCCAAAAGGGGACCCCGGGTCCGCTCACCAGGTTCTCCCTGCAGTCCTTGGAAATTCCGGAGCTCCCTGTCCCATGGCAATAAAGAAAAGAGTGCCATCCCATTCCAGCAGGTACAGCTAAAAAAAAAAAAGAAAAGAAAAAAGAAAAGAAGAGTGCAGCCCACACTGAGTCCTCACAAAGGCCTGATGCTCAGGCACCCGACAGTACCCCACCCCTGCCCGCCACCTGCCGCATCACAGTGCGTGTGTGTTTGCTCTGGCACCCTCTGCTTCAAGAAGCTCTGGCTGTCCCCAGATGGTGGCTAAATGAAGCTTGCAAACCCACCAGGGTGAAAGGGAGCAGCAGCTCAGTGGCCCTGGCTTCCCGCAGTCCCTCTGCAGGCATTGGCGTCCCCACCAGCAGCAGGCCTTCCGCGTGCCTCTTTGGACTCTTTGCACCTGGCTGGTTTTTGCTCAGTTCTTACGGATCAGCTACTCACTTCCTCGTTCCTGTTCGGTTGGCTGAAGGCATAATCTGCCCTCCTTTCACGAGTTTGTTTATGGGTTCCTTAACCATAACCTTTCCTTGAAGAGGCTTTTGTATTCCTTCTGTGATCCGTGCAGGGCCCCCAGGCGAGCCCCCTGAGAGGACAGAGAGGGCCCCTGTGACCTGCGCCCCTGAGGCCCTGGGTGGCTGGGGGAAGCTGTGCCACAAAGCGCAGGTGCCTTCATCACCCTGCCATCCAGCGGGTCACAGCAGGGACCCAGCCCGTGCGTGGGAATCCGCTCCAGCTCCCCAGCCCTGCTTTCGACTTCCCGTTCTCTTCCTGGTTCTTCAGAGCCTGCTGGTGGGAAAGTGCAGCCTCCATTCAGCTCCCGGGCACTGCGTGTGGGCAGGAGTGGTGGCCTCGCCAAGTACCTGGCTTTATCCAAATACCTCCCTGTTCTGTTCCAGGAAATGGGGCTTAGCATCCCCTAGAGTGGGAAAAATTCCTTGGGAAAGAAACCAAGGAATTTACTTGGGGAAGTAAAAATGAGGCAATTTTCCCCAACAGGACTTCCATAAAAGAAGCCCACCCAGAGAATATTCTAAAAGCACAGCATCCCCTTTTACTTAGAGATGTCAATGAAAAGAGTCAAACTCTGTCAAATATTTGAAGAGATTTATTCTGAGCCATGAGTGACCATGGCTTATGACACAGCCCTCAGGAGGTCCTGAGAACGTGGTCCCAAGGTGGCCGTGGTACAGCTTGGTTTTATACATTTTAGGGAGACATGAAACATCAATCAGATACATCTAAGATATACATTGGTTTGGTCCAGAAAGGGGGGACAGGGTGGGGTGACTTCCAGATTATGGGTATATATATATATATATATATATATATATATATATACTTTTTTTTTTTTTTGGAGACAAGAGTTTCACTCTTGACACCCAGGCTGAAGTGCAACGGCATGATGCAACCTCCACCTCCTGGGTTCAAGTGATTCTCCTGCCTCAGCCTCCTGAGTAGCTGGAATTGCAGGTGTGTGCCACCAGATTTGGCTAATTTTGTATTTTTAGTAGATACAAGGTTTCACCATGTTGGCCAGGCTGGTCTCCAACTCCTGACCTCAGGTGATCTGCCCTCCTCTGCCTCCCAAAGTGCTGTGGTTACAGGCGTGAGCCACTGCACCCGGCCTATTTTTTAAATTTCTGATTGTCAATTGGTTGAGTTACTATCAATAGAAAGTCTGGGTTATGATAAGGGGTTTTGGAAACCAAGGTTTTATCGAGCAGATGAAGCCTCCAGGTAACAGGCTTCAGAGAGAATAGACTGTAAATGTTTATCAGACTTAAGGTCTGTGTTGATGTTCATGCTGGTCGGCTTTTGTTGAATTCCAAAAGGGAGGAGGGCATGAGGAGGCCTGTCCGACCCTCCCCCGGCCGCCTGCTTCCTGTCATGGCCTGAACCAGTCTTTCAGGTTAACTTGGGGGTGCCCTGGCCGAGATGATGGACCCCATTCAGATGGTTCGGGGGACCCTTAGAATTTTATTTTTGGTTTACAGAGATCCTTAGAGCAGTGAGTGTCACCCTGGAATGTGCGTCAGAATAACTGGGGGTTCCCAGCCCCACCCCAGGAGAGGAGGATTCTGTGGGCTGGGGCTGGGGTGCCGGTTCTGCATTTCTCTAACACACCCCGCGGATATGCAGGACCACACGGAGGGCCATCCACCTGGACGCAGATATCCCGCAGACCTGTCAGGACAGGCTCCATCGGGGCCCGGAAGCGAGGAAGACCCCGCTCCCGGCTCCATCTCATCCCCGCCTCATCCCTCCATTTCCTGTTGTCTCTCTGGGCCGGTTGGGCGATCACCTGGGCAGACCCCCTTGCCTGCCTGAGTCCTGCCCTTCGACGGCCCTGAGCTCAGGAGCCACGTCCCTTGGGAGCCCCAAAGACTTCAACCTCCACCCCAGGCCCACCGCACCTCAGCACCCCACTTCGGAGATCTCAAACTCAGCACCCCAAGGGCCAGGTGGGCCACACGCGCAAGTGAGACTAAGTCCTGGGAGTGTTCTTCATGGCCACAGAGCAGTGTGCCTGTTCCCACATTTCTTGAAACGTTCAACTCTCTAGTGGGGGTCTGGGTTTGGATGCTAAGTGGCCATAATGGAGGTCGGAGGTCGCCGGGAGGCCTCAGCAGAGACAGCAGAGCTGCGGTGCACAGCCCAGCCTGCAGGGGATGCCCCCGGGCACCACAGCCAGCTGTTGCCAAGGAGACGCACCAGCCAGCCAGGACCAGAGCCAAGGAGTCAAGATTTGTTTTTTCTTCTTCTTCTTTTTTTTTTTTTTTTTTGAGACAGAGTCTCGCTCATTCTCCCAGGCTGGAGTGAAGTGGCGCGATCTGGGCTCACTGCAACCTCCGCCTCCCAGGTTCAAGCGATTCTCCTGCCTCAGCCTCCTGAGTAGCTGGGATTACAGGCGCCCGCCACCACACCCGGCTAATTTTTGTATTTTTAGTAGAGCGGGGCTTCGCCATGTTGGCCAGGCTGATCTCAAACTCCCGGCCTCAGGTGATCCACCCGCCTCAGCCTCCCAAAGTGCTAGGATTACAGGCGTGAGCCAACACGCCCAGCCTTGATTTTTTACAATACGTTTTCCCAGTTTTTAAGCATCCGTCTGCATTTTTAAGCAGTAGGCAGGCACAACAAAATGGCCATGCAGCCTGGATGGGGCTTACCTGCCACCGCTTTGCAGCCTCTGCTCCGGCACCAGAATCTGGTTGGAAAGGGCTTTCTGCGCTCGTGCAGTCACTCGGCAAACATTTACCCAGCAGCACCCACCTCATGTGCCAGACGCCAAGCTAGACCCAGAAGCTACAGGGATGTGCAATTAGCAGCCTGCCCTAGGAGCTCGGAGTCCACGGAGGGCCCTCAGCCCTGACACCCAGCCAGGAGAAGCCGGGTGGGAAGCGTTTCCACTCCTGAGGGAGTGCTTCAGTGCCGACTTTGTAGGGCTGTGCCATCCAACCCTCACCTGCGTTCCCAGGTGCTTTATTCAGGATGGGGTGGCCCTAGGACTGCTAGTGGGCAGAGCCCATGTGACTGCCCCACCACCTGCTCCAGCAGAAAAATAAACTGAGGACCGCTGCACTCGTGCAAAAGATCAAATGGAGCTACAATAAACTCCTCGTCTGGGATTAGGCGATGGTCCCCATGGCCCGAGGACTGGAGACAGGGGTCAGGGAAGTGTGACTGTCACTTCTTAAATTGCCCACCAGCAATGGGTTGCAGTGGGTATTTCTCTTTTTTTGTGAGACAGAACCTTTCTCTGTTGCCCATGCTGGAGTGCAGTGGCGTGATCTTGGCTCACCATAACCTCCGCCTCCCTGGCTCAAACTATTCTCGTGCCTCAGCCTTCCGAGTAGCTGGGATTACAGGCATGTGCCACCACGCCTGGCTAATTTTTGTATTTTTAGTAGAGATGGGGTTTTGCCATATTGGCGAGGCTGGTCTCGAACTCCTGGCTTCAAGTCATCTGCCCACCTCAGCCTCCCAAAATGCTGGGATTATAAGCGTGAGCCACCGCACCCAGCCCGCAGTGGGCATTTCTGATTGACGATGATTGTGACCGTGGTCTGTCATTGAATTGACACTGGCTGGGGCCAGGGAGCAAGAGATCTTGGTCTCAGAGGTTTTGTCTGAGCCTGTGGTTTCTAGCTCTGGGCCACGCAGGGCCTGAACTCTTGCTGCCTTTGCAGACCACCAGCATGCACCCCAAAAACGGGGACTGGGAGGCTCCCCTCAGCTACTAGGGCAGAAGCGCTGTGTACAGCTCTCCCTGCAGCCCCCCGCACAGGCGGAAAGTCCACCTGCTCCGTCCTAGCCCTTTCTGACTAGTGCTAGTTATCACCCATCTCAGAGCTGGCTCAGGGCACAGAGAGCAGGCCCCAGGATTGTGCTCCCAGCCGAACCGCTGCACACAACATTGCTGGGCATGATAGGGTGCAGTTAGGGTGAGGCAGGAGTCAGCCCGGGACACTGGACCATTTCCAGGAATTGCAACACTGAGGCCCAGCTTCCTGGGCCATTGAGGGCCTCCTTCCTGGGCCCTGCTAGTTCTCATGGCCGCTGGGAAGACGAATAGAGAGACCAGCATGGCCCCGGGGCGCTGTGTTGTGATTCTCTTGTTCATCTGCGATTTGGTGCAACCCTGGGTGTTGGAATAAAGGGAGCAAAGGGGTGTCCAGATGGGGAATGGTTCGACCTGCACTGCTGTGGACTCGGTGCCACCAGCCAGGGGCCCTGGCACTGTTCTTCAACGGCAAAGCCATGTCTGGCCTAGCCCTAAATACAGGTATCCTCCGCCAGAGCTTTAGGAGGTGCACCCCAATTGAAGCTTGGTCAGTTTAGGAATAAAATAAGGTTTCATCTAAGCCAACTAGCATTTAAACAGGTGCATGGGGAGATTGTGCAGAACCACTGAGGGAGCAGCTGTCTTTAAGCACCTCTTTTAGAAGCTGGTGAGCTTGTCAGAAAGGGCTGGTACACACCAGGCCCTGGCACTGACCTGGCTCCCTCAGGACCTGAGCAAATGACTCTTGGTTGCCGTAAGCCTCTGACTGCTGTGAGAAAGCCTGGCCACTGCAAGGTGCCTTCTCTCCTAGGAGTGTGCTGTTCTGGCCCCCAGGCACTCTCCTTCAGCTGCCAGGGTGCTGAGAGGAGCACCCACGACCCTGCAACATTCACTCAGCATGCCAAGGCTGTGCGGCTATGGTCCCTGCCAGGGGCAGTGGCACGTGGCCAGGGCCCAGTGTGGCTGTGGAAGGGTCACCCCCTGTTGCGGCCGGCCCTTCTGCGCCCAGGCTCAGGGGACGTGACAGTGAGGGGGACCCCCAGCCACTCAGACTGCTGCCTGGTAGCTGGAACGACTGAGAGTGTAGGGCTCTTTAAAACTCTGACTTCTTCTTCCCCCAGGAATCTGGTACAATATCCTCAGAGGCATTGGGAAGCTTGCTGTCATCATCAATGTAAGTGACATCAGGGACCTTGGCGGAATGGAAGTCCTGGCTGAACTGTCAGGTGGCCGGGGCCCCGTGGAGAAGGAGCTGGGCATGGGTCTTTTGCCTCTAGCCACGGTGCAACCCCAGGCTGCCCGGATTCTCTAGTTATAAATGTCCCTTGACCGCATGGGGCAGGGAGGATGCACTCTGGGGAGGCATAACAAATTCTCTTCAACCTTTTTCTGCAAATTTTGTTTTGTTTGTTTTTGTTTTTTTGAATCAGAGTTTCACTCTGTGGTCCAGGCTGGAGTACAGTGGTGTGATCTCAGCTCACTACAACCTCCGCCTCCCGGGTTCAAGCGATTCTCATGCCTCAGTCTCCCAAGTAGCTGGGATTACAGGCGCCCACCACCACACCCGGCTAACTTTTATATTTTTAATAGAGATGGGGTTTTGACATGTTGACCAGGCTGGTCTCAAACTCCTGACCTCAGGTGATCCGCCCTCCTCGGCCTCCCAAAGTGCTGGGATCACATTCATGGGCCACTGCGCCCAGCCTTTCTGCAAGCTTTGAGCAAAATTCTCCACCATGCCCAGCTTGGCCCCTAAGTCCACTGAGAATAAACAAGAGACAGACATAGGAGGGAAGACAGACAGAGGGAGAGAAACACAGAGATTCCTTATTGGCAATCTCTCTGTTCTCTTATTTAAAGAAAAAAGTTTATTTTTCTCCTTAATCTGAAACATATGGCTGTTCTGCAGGGAAGGTTTGAGAGATGCTGAAATGGGGCGAGAAGGGAGCACTCATCAGCCTCACACACGGCTCTGCTAAGGATCAGGGCTCCAGGCCCCCAGCCTCCTCCCTCATCAGCCTCACACACAGCTCTGCTAAGGATCAGGGCTCCAGGCCCCCAGCCTCCTCCCCAGCATGGCAGCCCCTTCCAGCCTCTCCTATCCCCAGGCCTGCACGCTAGGATGGCCCGGCCCTCAGTCTTCCCCATCAGGGTCTGTCTGACTCTACCCATGGCCTGGATCTCCCCGGGTTTAGCTGTGCCCAGCTGTCCCCAGCACATACTTCAAGCCCAAGGCTGCATCCTAGACATGAGAACCCGAGGCAGCCACGGGGAGTCTGCTGTGCCAAGGGCCCATGGCTCTCGTCCCTTCCACCCTCTGGCTGAGCCCAATCCTCCCCGCCAAAAGTTGACACCGTGCACATGGGGGACACGGGGCGGCTCCCCAAAGCTGACTGTCAATGCCCCTGCAGGGCCGTGATGCTAAGTCAGGGTCTCAGCAGGCCCTGGGACTCAGTCCCCACAGAGGGCAGGGGGTGACACTCAGCACTGGAGAAGGGCCCCTCAGAGCCCTCTGACAGTGCCCTTTCCCGGTGGGCAACCCTTTCTGCCAGGCACACGCTCCCACCAGATTACAGGAAGGCTGCAGGCAGAGTGTGCACACCGGGCACGCGCTGCCACCAGATTACAGGAAGGCTGCAGGCAGAGTGTGCACACCGGGATGGCTCTTTATCCCACCCAGACAAGGGAGCACAGGGCCCTGAGGCAGGGCCCACACTGTGCTGGAGTGGATGGAGCTGGGAACAGAGGTACATCCTGTCTGCAACAAGTGGGTGCTGTGAGCAGCTGCGGAGCACAGTGGGCATCTCCTGAGGACAACAGCAGCAACAACAATAACAGCAGGCTGGGCATGGTGGTTCACACCTGTAATCCCAGCACTTTGGGAGGCCAAGGTGGGAGGATCACTTGAGGTGAGGAATTCAAGACCAGCCTGGCCAACATAAACATAATGAAACACAGTGAGACCGTGTGTCTCTCTCTTAAAAAAAAAAAAAAGATAGTAGCAGGTAACATTCACGAGGCACCTAGAATGTTCTAGAAACTTCTAGGCTCTTTCCACACACTAGCCCACTAGTCTGCACACAGCCCTTGGAGGCGAGGACTGTCATGGCCCCATCTTACAGGTAAGATACCAGAGGCACAGAGAGGTTAGGTGATTTGCCCAAGGCCACACAGCCATGTGAGAGGCAGCCGTTGGGCCTTGGTTTCCTCTCTTGTAAGGGCACCAGCCAGAGCCAGTGCTATAATAGAACAAGCCGGGTGAGGACTTGAGAGTTTGCAAAGCACTTTTCCTTCCTGCCTCATTTCCTTCTCCAACAAGCCCAGAGGCACAGTGCATACATGGTGTGGGTGTTGTTAGCCCTGTTTTGACAAGAAGAAAATGGAGGCACAGAGAGGTTGGGTGATTTGCCCAAGGCCACACAGCCAGCGAGAGGCGGCCAGCGTCTGCCTGGTGCCTTCTCTCCCAGGAGTATGCTGTTCTGGCCCCTGGGCACTCTCCTTCAGCTGCCAGGGTGCTGAGAGGAGCACCCGCAACCCTGCAACATTGACTCAGCATGCCAAGGCTGTGCGGCTATGATCCCCGCCAGGGGCAGTGGCACATGGCCAGGGCCCAGTGTGGCTGTGGAAGGGTCACCCCCTGTTGCGGCCGGCCCTTCTGCGCCCAGGCTGGGGGTCCCCCTCACTGCCACATCCCCTGCACAGGCCTTCGTGATCTCCTTCACGTCTGACTTCATCCCGCGCCTGGTGTACCTCTACATGTACAGTAAGAACGGGACCATGCATGGCTTCGTCAACCACACCCTCTCCTCCTTCAACGTCAGTGACTTCCAGAACGGCACAGCCCCCAATGACCCCCTGGACTTGGGTTATGAGGTGCAGATCTGCAGGTACTGCTCTCTGCTCCCCTCTTTGAAAAGCCACATTTATTGGGTTTCTGGGAGAGCCCGGGTTTGGATGGGGCTCAAATCAGGGGCAAGTCATGAAAAACGCAAACTTGCTTAAAAAGAAGAAGAAAAAAAAAAAGGCTGGTGCAATGGCTCACACCCGTAATCCCAGCACTTCGGGAGGGCCAGGCAGGAGGATCACTTGAGCTCAGGAGTTAAAGAGACCAGCCTGAGCCACATAGTGAGACCTCATCTCTACAAAAAATTTTTTTAAATAGCCGGGCCTTGTGGCATGCACCTGTAGTTCTAGCTACTCGGGAGGCTGAGGTGGGAGGATCAGTTGAGCCTAGGAATTTGAGGCTGCAGAGAGCTATGATCGCACCACTGCACTCCAGCCTGGGCAACAGAGTGAGACCCTATCTATAAACAAATAAATAAATGCCTAAGGGGAGGAAATTAGAGGTGATTTACCAGTTCCCGTAACTAAGAAGCCCAGGATAGCTTCAGGCATGGCTGGATCCAGGAGCTACAGTTTGCCATCAGGCTCCATTCTGGCACTGCCTCCCCACTTTGATTTCCTCTGTGTTGCATTGTTCTCTTGCTGGTGGAAAGGATCCCCAGCAGCTCCGGGCTTAAATCGTCTCTGCTCCGCAGCCCCTGTGGGAAGACCTTCTGTTTCCCAATAGTGAAAATCCAGGGACTGAGTCTTACTGCCCCATCTTCAGTCAGATGTCCATCTTGAACCAACCGCTATTGCCACAAGGAGGAGGGCTCTCCTTGGCTTGGCCTAGGTCATGTGCCAGGGTGTGAGGTCACAGAGAATTGGGGGGTCCTACGGAAAACTGGGGTGCTAGGACTTGAAGAAGAGGAGACAGATGCTAGCAGGCAAAGCCTTGAGTACAGAATAAAGAGGAACGAGCTGGTGCGTGTGGCTTCTGACACTGGGAGGACAGGGCTGCTCGTTCCCATGGGAAAGCAGGTTGTGCAACTTCTGCCTGGCCCAGCAGCTGGCACCAGAGCCATGGCCCAGCCCGATCCTATCTCAGGAGTTGGCAGCTCAGTGCTGAATAGGCCCTCGGAGACTCCCATCCAGCTCCCTCCAGAAATCAAGCTCCGTAGGCAAGGGCCCTATCTGTTGTGCACCCCCCTGAATTCTCCATCCCTGGAGTGGGGTCTGGCACATAGTAGTTGGTCAATAAATGCTTGTGACATGAGTAAGTGAGGGAATGCCCAGACTGAGGCCCAGAGAGGTCAAGTGATTGCCCAGGGGACACACAGCAAGGTGGTAGTTGGAGTGGGCGAGCACCAGGGATGTGGGTCCGGGTCAGGGCTGTGCCTGCAAATCCAGGTGGCCCTTCTCCTGGCCTCCCCGACTGACCTCAGCTTTTAGTGGCCAACAGGGGCACAAACTGCAGCTGAGCCCCTGGAAATCCTGCCCCTCGTGGGGGCATTTTCTGTCCAGCTTTGGGAAGCTTTTCCAATGCAGGGTGGGGACGTTAGCTCCATTCAAGCCACGTTCCAGCTGATGTGTGGCATCCCCCAGATTCAGGGAGCTGTGGAGGGAGGAAGGCCCTAGGCAGAGACCTCACCCTGCCCCCATAGACCCTGGGCATCTCTGGGTCTCTGTGAAAAGAGGAAGGGGCTGGGGAGAACTGGAACATGGGCAGTGATCATGAATGGGGCAAGCCTCCTTCCTGAGGCTCCAATCATATCCACGAAGAGCCAAGGTCAGTGGCAGGACCTTGGGGAGAGGAGTGTGAGTGAGCTTGACTCTCCAAGCAGGAGATCAGTCAGCTACATCTAAAGCTGCTAACGAGAACCAGGGGCAGTTCTTTCGAGATAAGGAGGTGAGGACCAAGCAGCAACGCTGGAGGAGGAAAAGCAGCCCCAGACCCCGGTAGGGCAGGGCGGGCCAGGCCGGCTGCCTGACACTCCTCTGCCTGCACCAATGGAATGCTTAGCTTCGTTCTTTCGCAAATGTTTGATAAACTGCTTAAGTTACTTTGATAAAATGTTCAGGGTATTGTTTTGCTGGGTTTTTTGGTTGTTGTTTGGTTTGCTTTTTTTAGAGACAGGGTCTCACTTTGTGGCCCAGGCTGAAGAGCAGTGGTGTGATCAAAGCTCACTGCAACCTCAACCTCCCCGGCTCAGGTGATCCTCCTACCTCAGCCTCCCGAGTAGCTGGGAATACAGGCGTGCACTGCCATGCCCGGCTAATTTTTGTATTTTTTGCAGAGACAGAGTTTCACTGTGTGGCCCAGACTGATCTCTAACTTCTCAGCCTGAGATTACAGTGCGGAGGTTACAGGCACGAGCCACCACACCTGGCTAACAAAGTGCTCAGGGGGTTTTCTTCGGTAGATTCCCTCAAAGAGGGGATGGACTGGAGAGGTGGTTTTCAAACTGTGTTTCATGGAACCCATTCTGGAGTTCTGTGGAGCATGGGCGTTGGGTTGAGGTTCAGGGGGTTCAAGCTTAGGGAACCCTCTCCGACTTCAACCAAGTAGGCTCTGCACTCCTGGGGCCTATTGGAGTTTCCAGTGAGACCTTTTGGAAACAAAGGCACCACTGCTTTTAAAAGTTTGCAACCTCCTGGACCACACGGTCCCCGCCCTTGATTCTGTGAGCCCACGGCTGGGCCTGGGGATACTTCCTGCCACATGTGTTTTACACGAAGCCCATCAGGTCCTGCCTGGCCCATGGGGGATCCTGACCACCCCCGTCCGCTGTGGAGAGAGACTCCCTTGGTGCGGGGCTGTGGGCTGCTCACCCAAGAGAGGGCTGCCCTCCCGGAGGCAGCCGCACACCAAGCTGAGCCTCTCCCAGGCGTCCCTCGAGCTGCCTGGCTCCAACCAGAGCCTGAGCCCCGCCGAGTCCCACCCTCCACTCCAGCACCGTCTCTTGCAGGTATAAAGACTACCGAGAGCCTCCGTGGTCAGAAAACAAGTACGACATCTCCAAGGACTTCTGGGCCGTCCTGGCAGCCCGGCTGGCGTTTGTCATCGTCTTCCAGGTGCGTTAGGTCTCTTTGTTTCCAGTTTGAGGATGGGAGCATTTAGGGACCATCCTGTGCCCACAGTCTGGAAAGCAGGAGCTGCTAAAGCCAGGGGTTCAGAGACTCCTCCAGAGCCTTGGAGAACTTGCTCTGGGACACCCGAGGAGGGGACCTGACCGACCCCAGGCCCCCTGCACTGACAGGGCCCAAGACAACCTCATGAGGGAGGAAGGCCAATAGAGGGGCCGGATGAGCACCGGCAGAAGGGTTCTGACTCTCTGGTGGGTTTAATCCAGTAGAAGTATCTTTATTGAAAGAGACAGGGGCCAGACATGGTGGCTCACACCTGTAATCCCAGCACTTTGGGAGACCGAGGCGGGTGGATCACCTGAGGTCAGGAGTTCAAGACCAGCCTGGCCAACATGGCAAAACCCCGTCTCTACTAAAAATATCAAAAATTAGCCAGGTGTGGTGGTGCACACCTGTAATCCCAGCTACTCAGGAGGCTGAGGCAGGAGAATCGCTTGAACCCAGGAGGCGGAGGTTGCAGTGAGCTGAGATCGTGCCACTGCACTCCAACTTGAGCAACAACAGTGAAACTCCGTCAAGAGAGAAAGAGAGAGAGAGAAGAAGAAGGAGGAGGAGGAGGAGAAGGGAGGGAGGGAGGGAGGAAGGAAGGAAGGAAGAGAGACATGGAGAAAGGGGACCCCACCTCCGTCCCTCTCGTTCTCACACCATGTCTGTGGTAGCAGGCAGAGTCAGGACAGACAGGAAGGCAGTGGGCTCTCAGATGACCCCAGCCACAGCCAGCAGCCAGGGGACCCAGCCCCAGCTGGCCCAGTCTCTAGGGAGGGGTCTGCGCCAACTCTCTGAGGCCAGAGGGACTCCCAGTGGAGCGGGACCCCAGGCTAGGGTGCCAGCTGTGCACCAACAGCTGGAGTCCCAGAGAGGGGGTATCCTGGGCTGTGGGCATCGCCAAGGTTCTGCTCGCAGGTGTCCCTCTATCATCAATTAAGTCGATGCTAGGAAGGAAGTGGGCAAAGGGCTCTGATTCTGGAATCCCCAAGACTGGGTTCAAGTCCCAGTTCTGTCACAGGGCAGGCCCTTCCACTCCTTTAAGCTCAGTGGCCCCGTCCATCAGCTTTTCACAGCAAGCAGTGCAAAAGGTGTGTGGGGCTGGGTTCCGCAGACCAGAGCCTGAGAGCCCAGCAAGGAGGGGTCTCGGCCAGAGACAGCCCAGCCACAGCTGGGGACCGGGAGCACCAACCAGGAGAAGACGCCAATCCAGGGGGCACCAGCACCGCCTGTGGCGGGAACCTGCTCAGCTCGGGGGTGCTCACATATGCTCGCTGGACAGATGTTCAGCAAACAACAAGATTCTGTTTTTCCATAAAAACTGACTTACGTTGCCTTCTATCCACCAGAAATGTCTCCATGGAGGTGGTAGATGTTCAGGGAGACCCTGGGAGGCTTTGCAAACTGTAAAAGTTTGATCCATTTGTGGCTATTTCCAGTTTCATGCTTTTCCCCAAAGCTCGATGCTTGTTAGATTTGGCAATACGTAACCCATCAGGTCACTTCCTGAGTCTCCTGCTCAAGGAATTCAGAATGACTCAGATGATTTTCCCAATTACTGAGTTCAGATTTGTTCGAGAAAGTCGGCCAACATTTCCCAGAGGCCTGCCGGGTGGTTCTATGCCTCCTTTATACCTTCTGGGAAACTGAGGCCCAGGGAGGTCAACGGGCCAGGAGGTCGTGGAGTGGCGCTCCACCAGGTGGGGGCCAGGCAGAGAGGTCGGGAGCACTTTCCCAGGCGCCATCCTCCCCGCTGCCACGCGCTGCCTCTCCTCCTTCCAGAACCTGGTCATGTTCATGAGCGACTTCGTGGACTGGGTCATCCCGGACATCCCCAAGGACATCAGCCAGCAGATCCACAAGGAGAAGGTGCTCATGGTGGAGCTGTTCATGCGGGAGGAGCAAGACAAGCAGCAGCTGCTGGAAACCTGGATGGAGAAGGAGCGGCAGAAGGACGAGCTGCCATGCAACCACCACAACCCCAAAGCCTGCCCAGACAGCCTCGGCAGCCCAGCCCCCAGCCATGCCTACCACGGGGGCGTCCTGTAGCTATGCCAGCGGGGGCTGGGCGGGCCAGCCGGGCATCCCGACCGATGGGCACCCTCTCCCAGGGCAGGCGGCTTCCCGCTCCCACCAGGGCCCAGTGGGTCCTGGGTTTTCTGCAAACATGGAGGACCACTTTCTGATAGGACATCTTCCTTTCTTCTTTCTGTTTTCTTTCCCTTGTTTTTGCACAAAGCCATTCTGCAGGGAATATTTTTTAATCTGTAGTATTCAAGATGAATCAAAATGATGGCTGGTAATAGGGCAATAAGGTAGCAAAGGCAGGTGCTTTGCAGAAAGAATGCTTGGAAACTTGAGTCTCCCTAGCGGTGAAAAGTGAGCAGAGGCCCCTAGAAACCCTCCTCTGAATCCTCCTAATTCCTTAAGATAGATGCAAAATGGTAAGCCGAGGCATCGCGCAAAAGCTGGTGCGATGCTTCAGGGAAAATGGAAAACCCACACAAGAATAATGATTGATTCCGGTTCCAAAAGGTGTCACCTGCCTTTTTCAGAAGTGTTAGACTTTCTGTCGCCTTTTCCTTCCATCAGCTGAGTGGCTGAGAGAGAAGTGCCTCATCCCTGAGCCACACGGGGGTGTGGGAGCATCTCAGTTATCCCTGGAGAGCTAGAAGGGGACACAGGTGTCCCTGATTAAGCAGGAAACAGCACCCTTGGCGTCCCCGGCAGGCTACCCGCTGTCAGCCACACACCTGCCCCCATCACACCAAGCTGACCTCAGAGTTGTTCATCTTCCTTATGGGACAAAACCGGTTGACCAGAAATGGGCAGAGAGAGATGACCTTGGAAGCATTTCCACAGATGGTGTCAGGGTTTCAAGAGGTCTTAGGGCTTCCAGGGGTCCCCTGGAAGCTTTAGAATATTTATGGGTTTTTTTTTTCAAATATCAATTATATGGTAGATTGAGGATTTTTTTTCTATAGCTCAAAGGTGGAGGGAGTTTATTAGTTAACCAAATATCGTTGAGAGGAATTTAAAATACTGTTACTACCAAAGATTTTTATTAATAAAGGCTTATATTTTGATAACACTTCTCTATATTTTTACTCACAGGAATGTCACTGTTGGACAGTTATTTTAAAAGTGTATAAAACCAAGTCTCATAAATGATATGAGTGATCTAAGTTTGCAGCAATGATACTAAATAACTCTTTGAAATTTCTCAAGCACCGAGAGAAACATCATTTTAGCAAAGGCCAGGAGGAAAAATACAAATACATTTGTCTTGAACACATCATTGATGTGATGTTACATTCCCTTTAATCTGCCAACTGTGATCAAAGTTCATAGGTGTCATAGATTTCCATTATTTGCTAAAATCATGCAATCTGATGCTTCTCTTTTCTCTTGTACAGTAAGTAGTTTGAAGTGGGTTTTGTATATAAATACTGTATTAAAAATTAGGCAATTACCAAAAATCCTTTTATGGAAACCATTTTTTTAAAAAGTGAATGTACACAAATCCACAGAGGACTGTGGCTGGACATTCATCTAAATAAATTTGAATATACGACACTTTTCTCACTCGAATGCTGTCTGCCTGACGTTCGCCTGAGAAACTCACAGGCCGTCCCCAGAGTCCAGTGACCCCGCAAACTCAGCACTGACTGACAGGCATCTCTTTCCTTTGGTGCCGGCCTGCGCATGGCTCTAAATGTTCTTGGGACTTCATCTCTCTGTACGTGTGTGCATTTGTGCATGCACGTGTGTGCCTATTCATTTGCATGTGTTTTGCATGTATCGTGCACACATGTTCGCATTTGCTTGTGTGCATGTGCCTGTGTGTTTACATGTTTGTGTACATCACATGTGTGTATGTATGCATTTGTATTTGCTTGTATTTGCATATGAGTGCAGGTGTGTGTGCATGTGGACACGTGTGCATATATGCATGTGTGTGTATATGTCTATGTGTGCATGCACGTGTTTATGCAGTGCATGTGTGTACTTGTGAATGCTTGTGTTTATGTGTTTGCATGGTTTGTGTATGTATTATCTGTTCTCACACTGCTATAAAGAACTACCTGAGCCCAGGTGTGGTGGCTCATACCTGTAATCCCAGCACTTTGGGAGGACAAGGCGGGTGGATCGCTGGAGGTCAGGAGTTCAAGACCAGCCTGGCCAACATGGCAAAATCCCATCTCTACTAAAAAAAAAAAGTTACACAAAAATTAGTCGGGCATGGTGGTGCACACCTGTCATCTCAGCTACTGGGGAGGCTGAGGCAGGAGAATCACTTGAACCTGGGAGGCAAAGGCGGCAGTGAACCAAGATCGTGCTATAGCACACCAACCTGGGTGACAGAGTTAGACCCCATCTCAAAAAAATATAAATAAATAGAACTACCTGAGACTGGATAATTTACAAAGAAAAGAGGTTTAATTGACTCACACTTTTGCATGCTTAACAGGAGGCATGACTGAGAGGTCTCAGGAAACTTAACGATCATAGCAGAAAGCAAAGGGGAAGCAAGCACATCTTCACAATGGTGGAGCAGGAGAGAGCGAGCAAAGGGGGTACGTGCTACACTTTCAAACCATCAGATGTTGTGAGAACTCACCCACTATCACGAGAACAGCATGGGGGAAATGCGCCCCATGATTCAACCACCTCCCACCAGGTCCCGCCCTCGACCCGTGGGGATTACAATTTGACATGAGATTTGGGTGGGGACACAGAGCCAAACCATGTCAGTGTGCATCACCCCAGGGTTCACACAGATGTTTGCCTTTGCCTGTGTTTGTATATGCATATGTGTTGGTGTGTGTGTGTGCATGTGTGCTGGTGTGTGTGTGTGCATGTGTGCTGTGTGTGTGTGCATGTGTGCTGGTGTGTGTGTGTGCATGTGTGCTGGTGTTTGTGCATGTGTGCTGGTGTGTGTGTGTGCATGTGTGCTGATGTGTGTGTGCGTATGTGCTGGTGTCTGTGTGTGCTTGTGTGTATGCACAGATGTACCACATATTCCTCTGTGTGTGTGTGTGTGTGTGTGTGTGTGTGTGTGTGTGTGTTGGGATGGGGGATTGTGGTCACACTTTCTAGCAGGCTCTTCCAAGAACCCCATATCTCGACCTCTGATCCTACAACCCAACAGACTAGTATTTAGGGTTTCATGGACCCCAAATTTCTCCAAAACCTTTTGGGACTGACCTTGAGTTGTCAATGTTTTCATCTGGGCAAGTGGGGACATTTTTTTAGAACCATCACCTATAATCACTATCACTTCATAAAAGAACGTGTATTTTTAACACCAAAACGTCAGCAAAGCAGTATGGCGCTTCGGGCTGGGGACAGTGTCCTTGTGCGGCCCTCAGCGTGGGCCACCTTCCCTTCACCGCCAGGACAAGGCAGGGCCTCTTCCACCCTGCGGCAGGCCTCGGGCGCCCCCTTGTGCTGGCTCTCC
The DNA here is from genome assembly GCF_028885655.2 of Pongo abelii. Classification (NCBI taxonomy): domain Eukaryota; kingdom Metazoa; phylum Chordata; class Mammalia; order Primates; family Hominidae; genus Pongo; species Pongo abelii. Next base: position 4,691,061 of record NC_071994.2, on the reverse strand, counting down.
TCAGCACAGCGCCTCGCACATCCCCTAAAGCTTGGGCCCCACATTCTCGATCCTGTGGGGAGGGCTCAGGGAGAACGGCACCCACTTTCTCCATCATGTAGGGAGGGCTCAGGGAGAATGGCACCCAGGATCGGCATCGCAGGAACCCGTTCCCTCTACCCTCCTCTCTCCATGGGTCCTCCCAGAGTCTGGGAGGGCACAGGTGGGGACCTTCAGCCACATCTGATAGATGAGGAAACAGGCTCTTGACCAAGATCTCAGGGCACTTTAATGCCAAGTCTGAAGGCCAGACCTCATAAACATGTATGGAACATTCAAGAAACATTTACTGAACTCCTACTGTAAGCCGAGTGCAGTGGCTCATGCAGGTAATCCCACATGAGGGATTACCGCATTGAGAGGCCCAGACAGGAGGATTGCTTGAGCCCAGGAGTTCGAGACCAGCCTGGGCAACATAGCGAGACCCTGTCTCTACAAGAAATAAAAAAATTAGCTGGGCATGGTGGCGAGCACCTGTGGCCCCAGCTACTCGAGAGAGTGAGGTAGGAGAATCACTTGAGCCCAGGAGGTCGAGGCTGCAGTGAGCTATGATTACATCACTGCACTCCAGCCTGGGCAACGGAGCAAAATCCTGTCTCAAAAAATAAATAAAAATTAGACCAGGTGCAGTGGCTCACACCTATAATTCTAGAACTTTGGGAGGCCGAGGTGGGTGGATCACTTGAGGCCAGGAGTTCAAGACCAGCCTGGCCAACAGAGTGAAACCCAGTCTCTACTAAAATATATATATATATATATATATATATATATATATACACACACACACAAAAAATGAACTCCCGCTGTGTGTGTCGGGCACTAGGACAAGAAGGGTGAAGAACAAGGACACCACCCCTTCCCTCTCACCTGACATTCTCACAAAGGAAGTCCAATGCTGAATCAGAAAATCAACCGTGGAACCAGACAATTTCAGAAAAGGGGGTGCCGATGAAAATCCAGCAGGGAGGCCAGGCACGGTGGCTCACGCTTGTAATCCCAGTACTTTGGGAGGCCGAGGCGGGCGGATCACGAGGTTAGGAGATTGAGACCATGGTGAAACCCCATGTCTACTAAAAATACAAAAAATTAGCCAGGCGTGGTGGCGGGTGCCTGTAGTCCCAGCTACTCAGAGAGGCTGAGGCAGGAGAATGGCGTGAACCTGGGAGGCAGAGCTTGTAGTGAGCTGAGATCGCGCCAAAAAAAGAAAAGCCAGCAGGGAATGTGACTGACTGAGGGTGACTACGCTGCTCAGGGAGGCCCCTTGGGACCTGAGGAACGAGGAGCCAGAAACACACAATAGTAGGTGCAGAGGCCGAGGCAGCAGCTGCTGGACCAGCTCCAGGAGCAGAGGGGCAGAGAGGTGACAGGAGACACAGGAGAGGTGGCTAGAAACAACTCATGCAGGGCTCCGGCTGAGTGGAGATTTTGAACTTGGTAGGTGCCATGGGCAGAGCTGGGCGGTGTCTATGAGGGCAGTGATGGGATCTGACTTATGTTTGAGGTCATGGCCGCTGTACGGTGGAAACTGCAGCCAGTGTCGCTATTATACTGATGGGCACAGGAGGCTCGGAGAGGCTCAGGGCTCCACTGCAGCCATCCACAAGCTGGCAGCACACCACCCCTTGGACCCAGGAGCCTGGCACAAAAAGTCTTCTACTACTGGTCCCTGGAGTAGTGTGGCTGGGGGTAGGGTTGGGGGTGAGCCCGGCGGGCCCTGAGGTCTGAGGGCACTGGCTGCACCACCAGGCCTGGCAATGACACACTGGTGGCCGGCCATGCGGGTTCTGCTGCTCTGAGGGTGGAGGCGGACGATGAATAGCATCGAGCCCAAGACAACCTCTGTTCAGTAGGCTCAGTGCGTGTTAACTTTTGAAGTTAATTTAATATATGAAAACCTGGCATTTACAGTCCACGTTTGCATGTTCTGCTGAGAAATCACACCTTCCGCTGCACAGCCCCACGTTCGCCAGGTCTCATGCTCTCACATCCGACTGCAGCCCGGTGGGGCCTGCCCTTCCCGAGTCTCCTCACCCTCCCAAACATGTCTGCCCACTGACTATGGAGGCAGCTGAGGCTGGGGTCTTCCTAGACAAGCCTCAGACCAAGGTCCCTGTCTGTGGATCTGGAACCAGCAGTGGGATTCAGAGCTTGGCCAAAGTGTGTGCTTGAAGCAGGGCTGTCTCCACCCCAAGGCTGGACTCAGAGCCCTGCCCAAAGCACTCACATCACCAAGTCCCACACACACACTCATCTTCAGGCCCCCAGGAGTCATTTGTGTGCCCCTGACCCCAAGTGATATGTGTCCTCACATGTCAGGCAACATTTACCTGCCCGTGTTTTGTAAGAGCCATAGCAAAGAACATAGATGCTAACACTTACCAGAAAACAGGCCCGAAGGAAGTATTGGCACAGCACTAGACACAGAGGAGGCACCAGAAAGTGCTGAATTAATGAATAAGCAAGTAAGAATTAGATGGATAGGTGGATGGGGGATAGATGGATGGATTGATGGAAGGATGGATGGATGGATAAATTGATGGATGGATGTGTGGGTGGATGGATGGATGGATGGATGGTGGATGGGCGGATGGATAAATGTGTGGATGGACGGATGGATATGTGGATGGATGGATAGTGGATGAATGGATGGATGAGTGGATGGATCGATGGATGGATGGATGGATGGATGGATGGATGGATGGATGGATTGGGTGAATGAATGGATATGTGGATGGATGGATAGTGGATGAATGGATGGATGGATGGATGAGTGGATGGATCGATGGATGGATGAGTGGATGGATCGATGGATGGATGGATGGATGGATGGATGGATGGATGGATGGATGGATGGATTGGGTGAATGAATGGATATGTGGATGGATGGATGTGTGTATGTATGGATGGATGGTGGATGGTTGGATGGATGTGTGGATGGATTGGGTGGATGGATGTGTAAATGGATGGATGGATTGGGTGGACGGATGGATGGATTGAGTGAATGGATAGATGGATGGTGGATGAGTGAGTGAATGTGTGGGTGAATGGATGCATTGATTGAATGGATGTGTGAATGGATGAATGGATCGAGTGGATGGATGTGTGAATGGATGGATGGATGGTGGATGAGTTAGTGGATGTGTGGGTGAATGGATGCATTGACTGGGTGGATGGATGTGTGGATGGATGGTAGATGGGTGGATAGATGGTAGATGGATGGTGGATGGATAGATGAATGGATAGAAGGATGGATGGATGTGTGGATGGATGGATGGATGGATGGATGGATGCTGGATGAGTGGATGGATGGATGGTGGATGGGTGGATGGATGTGTGGATGGATGAATGGGTGAAAGGATGGATGTATGGATGGATGTGTGGATGGATGGATAGATATGTGGATGGATGGGTGGATGGGTGAATGGATGGGTAGATGGGTGAGTAGATGGATGGATGGATAGGTGGATGGATAGATAGATAGACAGACAGACAGACAGACAGACAGACAGATAGATAGATAGATAGGTGGGTGGATGGATGGATAGGTGGATGGATGGATGGATGGATGGGTGGATGGGTGGATGGATGGAAAATAGACTGACAACTGGGTCTTTTTGCCTTTGAGATGAATGGGCCTCAGGATCAAGTTAGCAGGGGTGTTGGTGGAGGAGGTAAGGGGGTAGTGGAAGGTAAACCTGATGCCTTCTGACCTGAAGACATGCTCACAGGAAGCAGTTCACCCCCACTCACTCACACAGCCTTGGCAGAAGAGCAAATGGCAAAGAGACAGCTTACGTGTGGAGACATGAGACCAGCCCAGGCATTTTCATCTGGCTTCCTCAGATGGGATGGTGTCTGCTGCCCCTGCCAGAGCCTGCCCAGAATGCAGCCATGGGGCAAAGGCTCAGCAAACACTCTGATTTCCTCAGCCCTGCCAAGTCATGTATTTATTATTGTCCATTTCCTTTCCCTTCTCCCCCTCTCCCCCACACAATTTTCATTAAAGTAAAACATAGAGAAAATTGCACAAAAGTGTACAGTCAAGCAACTTCCACAAAAAAATACACACTTTTGGGGCTGGGCACAGTGGCTCACGCCTGTAACCCCAGCACTTTGGGAGGCTGAGGTGAGAGGAGTGCAGTGGTGCGACCTTGAGCTCAAGAGTTTGAGACCAACCTGGGCAACATGGCAAGACCCCGTCTCTACAGAAAATAAAATTTTCTTAAAAAAAGCTAAAAATTAGTCAGGTGTGATGGCATGCACTTGTAGTCCCAGCTACTTGGGAGGCTGACGTGGGAGGATGGCTTAAGCCTGAGAGATCCAGGCTGCAGTGAGCCGTGATTATGTCACTGTACCCCAATCTGGGCAACAGAGAAAGAATTTGTCTCCAAAAACAAAAACAAAATCCCACTTCTGTAGCCAGGACTCAGACACTGAATGTCAATGCACGTCCTAAATATCCCCTCAAACTCCCTTCTCCCAGTGGCTGCAGCCACTACCCGGACCTGGTTCCAACCTTGGCAGCAGAAATTCTTTCTCCTGCTTTTGCTTGTTGGTGGCTGCTGCCCTCTTCTGGCTGCCTGCAGGAGCTGCACTCAGGGAAGGGAAAGGCCCCGCACCTGGCACCTACCTTAGTGTTGTTGTGTAGTGTGTGTTGTGTTGTGTTGTGTTATGTTGTGCTGTGCTGTGTTGTGTTGTGTTGTGATGTGTTGTGTTGTTGTGTAGTGTTGTGTTGTGTTGTTTTGAGATGGAGTCTCGCTCTGTCGCCGAGGCTGGAGTGCAGTGGTGTGACCTTGGCTCACTGCAACCTCCGCCTCCCTGGTTCAAGTGATTCTCCTGCCTCAACCTCCCGAGTAGCTGGGACTACAGGCGCCTGCCACCATGCCCGGCTAATTTTTTGTATTTTTAGTAGAGACAGGGTTTCACCATATTGGCCCAGCTGGTCTGGAACTTCTGACCTTGTGATCCGCCCGCCTCGGCCTCCCAAAATGCTGGGATTACAGGCGTGAGCCACTGCGCCCGGCCTTAGTTTTCTATTAGGTTGGTGCAAAACCACCATTAGTTTTCACCAACCTAAAATATTTGCTGTGGCGGCAAATGACCACCAACTCTGCGACCCAAAACAACACGAAATTCTTCTTTTACTGTAGGTCAGGTTTCTGGCACAGGCCTCACTGCGCTAAAATCGACGTGCCTGCAGGGCTGGCTCCCTCTGGAAGCTCCGGGGGAGATCCGTGCCTCCTCCATCCGTGCTTCCTCCATCCGTGCCTCCTCCATCCGTGCCTCCTCCATCCGTGCCTCCTCCATCCGTGCCTTCTCCAGCATCCACAGGCCCTTGTCTTCCTGTGTCTGACCCCCTCCTGGCCACGTCCTCGTGCGGCCTCTTCTCTGGTTCTTCTTTGGTGAAGCTTCATGGTTAGACTGGGTCTGCGGGGATAAACCAAGAAAACCAGGACAATCTCCCCATCTCAAAGTTCTTCATCTTCGTGGCTTTTTTTTTTTTTTGAGACGGAGTTTCACTCTTGTCACCCAGCCTGGAGTGCAATGGCACAGTCTCGGCTCACTGCAACCTCTACCTCTCAGGTTCAAGGGGTTCTCCTGCCTCAGCCTCCCAAGTAGCCGGGATTACAGGCGTGGGCCACCACGTCCAGCTAATTTTTGTATTTTAGTAGAGATGGGGTTTCATCACATTGGCCAGGCTGATCTTGAACTCCTGACCTCAGGTGATCCGCCCACCTTGGCCTCCCAAATTGCTGAGATTACAGGCGTGAGCCACTGCGCCCGGCCTCTTTGTGGCATCTTAAAGTCTCTTTTGCCATGCAGATGAACACAACTGCAGGTCTGGGCAACAGGGTGAGGGCCGGCAGGGATGTGGACATTTGGGGTATGCTGTGGACACCTGGGGGTATTCTGCCTGCCACATAGCCCTGCCCCTCAGGAAGCAGTCTCTTTTTTTTTTAGAAAAACCACTACCCCCAAGGAGAGCCAAGGATGCCCCCATATTTAGAATAGCCGTGGACATTAATGACAAAGACCAAAACGGGCCGGGCGCGGTGGTTCACGCCTGTAATCCCAACACTTTGGGAGGCCGAGGCGGGCGAATCACGAGGTCGGGAGATTGACACCATTCTGGCTAACACGGTGAAACCCCGTCTCTACGAAAAAATACAAAAAAAAAAAAAAATAGCCGGGCGTGATGGCAGGCACCTGTACTCCTGGCTACTCTGAAGGCTGAGGCAGGAGAATGGCGTGAAGCAGGGAGGCGGAGCTTGCAGTGCGCCAAGTTCACGCCACTGCACTCCAGCCTGGGTGACAGAGCGAGACTCTGTCTCCAAAAAAAAAAAAAAGGCCAAAATGAACAGGAAAAGAGAGAAAAAAAACCCAAAGACACTGAAACAACACAAAGAAAAAGGAAGCAGGACCCTGCATGGGGGCTCATGCCTGTAATCCCAACACTTTGAAAGGCTGATGTGGGCAAATCTCTTAAGCCCAGGAGTTCGAAACCAGCCTGGCAACAGAGGGAGACCCGCCTTTACAAAAGATGTAAAAAATAAATTAGCTAGATGAGGTGGCTCATTCCTGTAAGCCCAGCACTTTGGGAGGCCGAGATGAGAGTATCACTTGAGCCCCGGTGTTTGAGACCGGACTGGGCAACATAGTGAGACCTCATCTCTGCAAATAATTTTAAAATTAGCGCCAGGTGCAGTGGCTCACACCTGTAATCCCAGCACTTTGGGAGGCCAAGGTGGGCAGATCACCTGAGGCCAGGAGTTTGAGACCAACCTGGTTAACATGGTGAAACCCCATCTTTACTAAAACTACAAAAATTAGCCAGGCATGGTGGCGGGTGCCTGTAATCCCAGCTACCCGGGAGGCTGAGGCAGGAGAATCACCTGAACTCCAGAGGTGGAGGTTGCAGTGAGCCAAAATCACACCATTGCACTCCAGCCTGGATGACAAGAGTGAAACTCCATCTCAAAAACAAACACAACAACAAAATAGCTGGGCATGGTGGTTTGTGCCTGTGATCCTAGCTACTTAGGAGGCTGAGGTGGGAGGATTGCTTGAGCCTGGGAGGTCAAGACTGCAGTGAGCCATGATCATACCCCTGCATTCCAGCCTGGGAAACAGAGTAAGACCCTATTTCAAAAAAAAAAAAAGAAAGCAAAAGAATTCTGACCATCATCCTCAAAAATAAAAGATGAATTTGCTTCCACAAAGCCAGTACAAGATTTTGTTTTCTTTCTTTTTTTTCTTTTTTTTTGGATACGGAGTCTTACTCTGTCACCCAGGCTGGAGTGCAGTGGCACAATCTCAGTTCACTGCAACCTCCACCTCCCAAGTTCAAACGATTCTCCTGCCTTAGCCTCCCTAGTAGCTGGGACTACAGACATGTGCCACTGCATCCAGCTAGTTTTTGTGTTTTTAGTAGAGACAGGGTTTCACCATGTTGGCCAGGCTGGTCTCGAACTACTGACCTCATGATCCACCCGCCTCGGCATCCCATAGTGCTGGGATTACAAGCATGAACCACCTCACTCAGCCTCTTTCTTTATTGTATTAAGGCACAATGCTTAGTGAAAGAAAAAATACATAAACTGGACTACATCAAAATGAGGACTTTTTTTTTTTTTTGGCCAGGCAAGGTGGCTCATGCCTGTAATCCCAGCACTTTGGAAGGCCAAGGCAGGAAGATAACTTGAGGTCAGAAGTTCAAGACCAGCCTGGCCAACATGATGAAACCCTGTATCTACCAAAAATACAAAAATTAGCCAGGCATGGTGGCGCATGCCTGTAATCCCAGCTACTTGGAAGACTGAGGCACGAGAATCACTTGAACCTGGGAGGTGGAGGTTGCAGTGAGCTGAGATCACGCCACTGCACTCCAGCCTGTGCGACAGAGCAAGACTGTCTCCAAAAAAAAATAAAATAAAATAAGCATTTTTGCAATTCAAATTCAGCTGGATTTTTTAAAACTAAGCATTTCTGTACCTCACAGAATACTATCAACAGACTGAAAAGGTAGCTCACAAAATGGGAGAAAATATTTACAAATCACATATGTGATAAGGTACTAATATCCAGAATACATAAAAACTCATATAACTCAACAACAACCAAAAAAACAAATAATCTCATTAAAAATGGGCAAAGGACTTGGAAAGCCATTTCTCCAAAGAAAATATATAAATGGCCGATAGACCCATGAGAAGATGCTCAACATCATGAGTCTTTCAGGAAGTGCAAATCAGAACCACGAGACACCATCTTACACCCGTTAGGATGGCTACTATCACAAAAAAAATGCGGCCAGGCGCAGTGGCTCATACCTGTGAGCCAGCACTTTGGGGGGCTGAGGTAGACGGTTCGCTTGAGCCCAGGAGTTAGAGACCAGCCTGGGCAACACAGTGAGATCACCTCCTCATCTCTATAAAAAATGTAAAAATTAGTTGGGTGTGGGCCAGGCACGGTGGCTCATGTGGTAGCTCACGCACTTTGGGAGGCCGAGGTGGGCGGATCACATTAGCCCAGGAGTTTGAGACCAGCCTAGGCAACATGGTGAAACCCCATCTGTACTAAAAACACAAATATTAGCCAGGTGTGGTGGTGCACACCTGTAATCCCAGCTATTCAGGAGGCTGAGGCACAAGAATCGCTTGAGTCCGGGAGGCAGAGGTTGCAGTGAGCCGAGGTCACACCACTGTACTCCAGCCTGGGCGACAGAGCAAGACTTTTTTCAAAAAGAAAAAAAAATTAGCTGGGTGTGGTAGTGCATACCTGTAGTCCCAACTACTTGGGAGGCTGATACTGGAGGATCACTTGAGCCCAGAAGGTTGAGGCTGTGGTCAGCCATGATTACACCATTGCACTCCAGCCTGGGTAACAGCGAGAGCCTGTCAAAAAAAGAAAAAAAGGCCAGGCACAGTGGCTCAGGCCTGTAATCCCAGCACTTTGGGAGGCCGAGGCGGGTGGATCACTTGAGGTAAGGAGTTCAAGACCAGCCTGGCCAATATGGTGAAACTCTGTGTCTACTAAAAATACAAAAATTAGCCGGGTATGGTGGTGGGTGCTTTTAATCTCATCTACTCGGGAGGCTGAGGCAGAAGAATGGCTTGAACCTGGGAGACCAGGGGTTGCAATGAGGCGAGATCGCACCACTGCACTCCAGCCTAGGCGACAGAGGGAGACTCCATCTCAAAAAAAAAAAATCCTTTTTAAAAGATAAAATAATAACAAGCCAGTCTCAAAAAGACAGAATACCGCAGGATTCCACTTACATGAGGCCCCTACAGTCATCAAATCCATAGAGAGAGAAAGTAGAACGGGGGTGCCAGGGGCTAGGGGAGGGGAATAGGGCATTACTTAATCAGTACAGTTTCAGTTTCGCAAGATGAAGAGCGCTCTGGAGATGGGTGGTAGTGATGGTTTCAACCATGTGAATGTACTTAACGCCACTGACTTGTTCACTTAAAAATGGTTAAGATGGTCATGCTACGCTATGTACATTTTATCACAATAAAGAAAAAGGAAGGCGGGGCATGGTGGCTCAAGCCTGTAATCCCAGCACTTTGGGAGGCTGGGGCAGGCAGATTACGAGGTTAGGAGTTCAAGGCCAGCCTGGCCAGCATAGTGAAACCTTGTCTCTACTAAAAATACAAAAATTAGCTGGGTGTGGTGGTGCACGCCTGTAGTCCCAGCTACTCGGGAGGCTGAGGCAGGAGGTAATCACTTGAACCTGGGAGGTGGAGGTTGCAGTGAGCCAAAATTGCGCCACTGCACTCCAGCCTGAGTGTCAGAGCGAAACTCCGTCTCAAAAAAAAAAAAAAAAAGGAAAAAAGAAAAATGAACCATCAGAGGCCAGAGCCAGTTAAGGTGTGGACCCTGGAGGCGGGGTGACCCTCCCCATCACTCATGTCCCCCACCCCCCAGGGGCTTAGCCCACACACATGCTGGACTCTCGCAGCCCAGCCCCTCTTCCAGCCTGCTCTAAGGTGACCAGATCTTCTGCCTGCAGGTGGCTGGGCCTTATTACTGCCCAGCACACATGGAAAGATGTCCTGGAGGTGTGGGAACTCCACCTGCCTATCCCTCCCTCTGTCCACACACACACTCAGCAAGGCCACGAAAGGAACCCACGGCTCAAGGCTGCCACCTCTGAGCCTGGACTCCATCTTTTCTCAAGGAGAACTTTCCAGAAGATGCAAGAATGGAGGTTTCTCGGCCAGGCGCAATAGCTCACGCCTGTAATCCCAGCACTTTGGGAGGCTGAGGCAGGTGGATCACGAGCTCAGGAGTTCGAGACCAGCCTGGCCAACATGGTGAAACCCCGTCTCTACTAAAAATACAAAAATCAGCTGGGCACAGGGGCGGGCACGTATAATCCCAGCTACTTGGGAGGCTGAAGCAAGAGAATCGCTTGAACTCAGGAAGCGGAGGTTGTAGCGAGCCTAGATCGCACCACTGCACTCCAGCCTGGGCGACAGAGCAAGACTCCATCTCATTTAAAAAAAAAAAAAAAAAAAAAAGAATGGAGGTTTCTCCCCGTGACTGGGGAGAGTCCCAATAGCTCTGGTGGGTGTTTGGCCTGTGAGACCCAGTCGAGGAGGGGCCTGAGCCCCACAGGCTCCCACGACAAGCTCACCATTCATGCCTGACCGGCCACTGCTGAGCTCTGCCGTGCCAGAGGACAGGGAGCCTTGGGCCCATCAAGCACGAAGAGGAAGCCAAGATGACTTTTTCTCCAACTCAACACCAGAGAGAAAAGGAATTCTGCTGTGATGACAAGATAAAGATCTGCCTCCACAGCCCACAGAGGTTGGGGGATGGGGCACCAAGGGGCTCTGGGCTTCCGCAGCAGCTGCCGAGTCACAGCTGTGCCCAGGACAAGATCCAGGGTCCCCTTGGGCAGACCCCTCCACACTAACATGGGGCCCCTTGAGGGCCAGGGCCAGGGCCACCTTTTTTTTTTTTTTTTTTTTTTTTTGAGATGGAGTCTTGCTCTGTCACCCAGGCTGGAGTGTAGTGGTACGATCTCAGCAAAGGGCTGGGATTACAAGCGTGACCCACTGCGCCTGGCCCAGAGCCACCTTTCAACCTCGCACCTTCACACTTCCCCACCCGGAGCATCCCTTGGAGGCTGTCTGCAAACAGTGCAGTGCCCGTGCCAGCCCCAGTAGAACCCCATGCTCCCCAGAGAGGTCACTCCAGGAACCCCCAAGGACACCATGTAAGAACCACCTGGCCACCCTGTGGCCGTGAAGAGGCCCTGTGAATGCTGGGCTTTGGGAAGGGATGAGGGTGCGGGGCCCTAGGCCAAGCCCTGGAAATCCAAGGGTAGCTCTAAGAAGCTGCCTGGGGCTTCAGGGTACACCTCCAGGGCTCAGAGCTCATGAGCAGATCAGAGGCCACACACAAGCCGCCTTTGAGCCCAACCCAGGCCACAGAGGTTTCTACTTTGGCCAGCATTGTGTTTTTGTGGTTTTGAGTAGTTCATATTTAAAACTCAAGCATGTGCGCACACAAACCTAGACTGAGGGCTTTATTTGAAAAATCAAAATTGCTGACAATCCTAGACCCCTCTCCCCAGAACAACCTTCACCGGGGACGGGAAGATGCCGCTGCCGGGTTATACACATGCTGGGTTCCTGTGGCTTTGGCATTCTCGTTGTCTTTCACCCTCCTGACTGAGGCTGTGAATGTGGGAGCCACTGGCCTTCTCAGACAAACCTCAGTTCAAGCCCCATCCCTGGATCCAAAACCAGCTGGCACACCAGAAGGCAAGAGAAGACAAACAGAGAAACAGAATCAGAGAAAAAATAATTAAATGGCAGACTTAAGTGCTACCATATTAATAATTACCTTAAATGAAAAGGCTCTTGGTGTACCTATTAAGTCAGAGATTGCCAGTGCAAATTAAAATACACACACACACACACACACACACAACCCAATTTGCTTAGCCAGGCATGGTGGCATGCACCTGTAGTCCCAGCTACTCAGCAGGTTGAGGCAAGAGGACCCTTTGAGCCCAGGAGTTGGAGGCTGCAGTGAGCTATGATAGCACCACTGCACTCCAACCTGGACAAGAGAGTGAGACCCCACCTCTTTAAAAATAAATAAATAATGGCCTGGCAAGGTGGCTCATGCCTGTAATTCTAGCACTTTGGGAGGCTGAGGCAGGCGGATTGCCTGAGCTTAGGAGTTCAAGACCAGCCTGGGCAACACAGTGAAACCCCATCTCTACTAAAATACAAAAGAGATTGGCCGGGCGTGGCGGTGTGTGCCTGTAGTCCCAGCTACTCGCGAGACTGAGGCAGGAGAATTGCTTGAACCCGGGAAGCAGAGGTTGCAGTGAGCCAAGATCACGCCACTACACTACAGCCTGGGCAACAGAGTGAGACACTGTCTCTACAAATAAATAAACAAATAAATACCCAAACAGGCCGGGCGCCGTGGCTCACGCCTGTAATCCCAGCACTTTGGGAGGCTGAGGAGGGCGGATCACCTGAGGTCAGGAGTTTGAGACCAGCCTGGCCAACATACAGTGAAACCCCGTCTCTACTAAAAAATACAAAAATTAGCTGGGCGTGGTGGCACACACCTGTAGTTCCAGCTACTTGGGAAGCTGAGGCAGGAGAATTGCTTGTACCCGGGAGGTAGAGGTTGCAGTCAGCCAAGACTGTGCCATTGCACTCCAGCCTGGGCAACAGAGCAAGACTCCATCTCTCAAAAAAATAGTAATAATAATAAATAAATAATAAAGACCCAACCTGCTGCTAATAAGAATCTCACTCCAAATTCAATGACAGAGGTAGGTTGAAAGTAAGTGGGTGAAAAAAGAATACAAACATTAATTGTTTTAAAGCAAGAATAGTTATATTAATATGAGACAGAGTCAGCACAGTGGCTCACGCCTATAATCTCAGCACTTTGGGAGGTTAAGTCAGATGGATCATTTGAGGTCAGGAGTTCGAGACCAGCCTGACCAAAATGGTAAGACCATGTCTCTACTAAAAATACACAAAAATTAGCCAGGCGTGGTGGCATACACCTGCAATCTCAGCTACTCAAGAGGCTGAGACAGGAGAATCATTTGAACCTGGGAGGCGGAGGTTGCAGTGAGTCAAAATCGCACCATTGTACTCCAGCCTGGGTGACAGAGTGAGACTCCATCTTAAATAATAATAATAATAATAATAATATCATATTGACCAGGCACAGGGCTCACACCTGTAATCCCAGCACTTTGGGAGGCCGATGTGTGAGGATTGCTTTAGGCCAGGAGTTTCAGGCAAGCTGGGCAACATAGCACATCCCTGTCTCTACAAAAAATGTTAAAAATTAGATGGGCATCAGGTAGCACCTGCCTGTAGTCCTAGCTACTCAGGAGACGGCGGCAGCAGGATCCCTTGAGCCCAGAAGTTCAAGGCTGCAGTGAGCTATGCTCACGCCACTGCACTCCAACCTGAGCGACAGACACTGTCTCTAAAATATAAAATAAAATAGGGTGGGCATGGTGGCTCACGCCTGTAATCCCAGCATTTGGGAGGCCAAGGTGGGCAGATCACCTAAGGTCAGGAGTTAGAGACCAGCCTGGCCAACATGGTGAAACCCCGTCTCTACTAAAAATACAAAAATTAGCCGGGCATGGTGGCACACGCCTGTAGTCCCAGCTACTCAGGAGGCTGAGGCGGGAGAATTGCTTGAACCCCGGAGACAGAGGTTGCAGTGAACCGAGATTGCGCCACTGCACTTCAGCCTGGGTGACAGAGCAAGACTCCATCTCAAAAAAAATAAAAAAGAAAATATATATATATATAAAATAATAAATAAAATAAAATTCATATAACAAGACAGATGCCCTCGAATAGCTAAAAGAATCTTGACAAAGCAAAATACAATGGGAGAAATTGCTGTAGCCAGTATTAAGGTTTACTATATAGCTACACTAATCAAGAAAAGGCCATATGGTGCTTTTTCAGCCTCCCTCACTGGCTTCCCCACATCTCCCAGCCCCTTAAAGGTGGACACCCCTAGGCTCATCTGTTGGTCATCTTTATTCTTTTTTTTTTTTTTTCCTGAGACATGGTCTCACTCTGTCACCCAGGCTGGAGTGCAGTAGCATGATCACAGTTCACTGCAGCCTCAACCTACTGGGCTCAAGCGATCCTCCCACCTCAGCCTCTCCAGTAGTTGAGACTACAGGCATGCAGCACCACGCCCAGCTAATTTTTTAAATTTTTTGTAGAGATGAAGTCTTAATGCATTGCCCAGGCTGGTCTCGAACTCCTGAGCTCAAGTGATCCTCCCACCTTGGCATCCCAAAGTGCTAGGATTACAGGGGTGAGCCTTCGAGCCCAGTTGGTCATCCAGTCACCTTTTCTGTCCCTCTTCATAGGTGACTGCACTTTTTGGTTTTTTCAACACAAACTATCTGCAGGCAACTCTCAAATTTACCTCTTCCCCCCGTCATCTCATGCCCCTCACTGACCAGTCAACATCTCCACCAAAACATCTAATAGGTATCTGTATTAGCTTTCTGTTGCTTATAGCAGAATACATGAAACTGAATAATTTACAAAGAAAAGAAATGTCTGTCTTTCTTTTTTTTTTTTTCTTTTTAGACAGGTTCTCGCTCTGTCACCCAGCCTGGAGTGCAGTGGCTCGATCTCAGCTGGCTGAAACCTCTGCCTCCCAGACTCAAATGATCCTCCCACCTCAGCCTCCAGAGTATCTGTGACTACAGGTGCATACGCGGCTAATTTTTTTCTGTATTTTTTTGTAGAGATGGGGTTTCACCATGTCGCCTGAGCTGAACTTGAACTCCTGAGCTCAAGCTATCCACCCGCCTTGGCCTCCCAAAGTGCTGGAATTACAGTTGTGAATCCCTGCACCTGGCCCAGAAATTTCTTTCTTATAATTGTGGAGTCAGAGAAGTTCAAGATCAAGGGGCCACTTCCGGGGAGGGTCTTCCTGCTGGCGGGGGCTCTCTGTGGAGTCTGCAGAGTTTTGAGGCAAGGCAGGGTATCACGTGATGAGGGAGCTTAGTGTGATCCTCCCCCATAATAACCCATCAGTCCATTAACCCATTAATGGAGGAGACAAACATTCAAACCATAGCAGCATCTCACACACACATTCCAAGCCAACCTCGGTCCTCCCTCAAGCCCACCCCACCCGCACCTTCCCGGGTTCCATCAATGGATGGACCAGCCTTCCAAGTTTACAGGGTATCCTGCATTCTCTAGTTTATGCACATCCCCAATCTAAAGAAGGCTGCCCCCTCTCACCACCTCCACTGCTACCTGCCCTCTGGTCTGAGTGCACTGCCTTTCATTCGGATTATTGCAGTCCCCCTCTGGCTTCTAACCAGCAACCAGCGTGATCTTTAAAAATGTACCTCGAGGTATGAGAATCGCTTGAACCTGGGAGGCAGAGGTTGCAGTGAGCTGAGATCTCGCCACTGTGCTCTAGCCTGGGTGACAGAATGAGACTCCATCTCCAAAAAAAGAAAAAAAAAGCTGGGCGCGCTGGCTCATACCTGTAATCCCAGAATTTTGGGAGATCAAGGCAGGCAGATCATCTGAGGTCAGGAGTTCCAGACCAGCCTGGCCAATATGGTGAAACCATGTCTCTGCTAAACACACACAATGCAGGAGATCCGTCAGGGTGATAGGAGAAATTATAAATATAAAGTTATAGGAAATAGACACAAACCTTCTTGGAAGGCCGGAAGGTTTGCATAGCTTCAGTAAAAGATTTGGCTGAAGGCAGCTGAATTCTCTTAAAAGTTTAGGGCATAGATACACAGGAATGTAGAGGAGTTTATCTAAGTAGCTTGTTTACTCATGTTGTCCTAAAACAGATCTTTGATCATTCACGGGCAGGACTGCTCTCTCTGAGGAAGGGCAACCAGATTAATGACCCACAAATGTGTTGACTCAAAGCCTTTGTCATTAAGTACTGAATAAATGCCTGCAGGACCAGCTAGTCAGGCCGCGGGGCTGGAACAACTCTTTCTGTGAACGGTCCGGCCCCCTAGCCGGCTCTTTCACTGAATACTGGTGTCTGAGTACGTTATTCATCTGTAGCGCAGCCCGGGTCTGTGGGTCAGACCCTGGCAAGTTAGCCGGATGTGGTGACACATGCCTGTGATCCCAGCTACTCAGGAGGCTGAGGCACAAGAATCTCCTGAACCCAGGAGGCAGAGGTTGCAGTAAGCCAAGATCGTGCCACTGCACTCCAGTCTGGGGCAACACAGTGAGACCCCATCTCAAAAAAAAAAAAAATGTAACTCAAGACCAGGCACGGTGGTCACACCCGAAATTCCAGCACTTTGAGAGGCTGAGGCCAGTGGATCACTTGAGCCCAGGAGCTCGAGACCAGCCTGGGGAATATGGCAAAATCCTGTTTCTACAAAAAAAAAAAAAATACGAAAATTAGCCAGGTGTGGTGGTACGTGCCTGTAGACCCAACTACTCAGGAGGCTGAAGTGGGAGGATCGCTTGAGCCCAGGAGGCTGCAGTGAGCTATGACTGTGCCACTGCACTCTAGCCTAGGTGACAAAGCAAGACCCTGTCTCAATAAATAAATAAACAAAATAAAACTGTAATTCAGTGTTCATAACAGCATTATTCACCACAGCCAAAAAGTGGAAGCAAAGGCAATGTCCATCCTCTGATGAATGGATAGACACACTGTGGCACCCAAACACCCGGACAGTGGAATAGCATGCAGCCTTAAAAGGAAGGAGGCTGGGCACAGTGGCTCACGCCTATAATCCCAACACTTTGGGAGGCTGAGGCAAGAGGATCACTTGAGGCCAGGAGTTTGAGACCAGGCTGGCCAACATGACAAAACCCTGTCTCTACTAAAAATACAAAAATTAGCTTGGCATGGTGGTGCACACCTACAATCCCAGCTACTCGGGAGGCTAAGGCATAAGAGACGAGAGTCGCTTGAGCCCGGGAGGCAGAGGCTGCAATGAGCCGAGATTGTGCCACTGCACTTCAGCCTGGGCAAAAGAGTGACACTCTGTCTCAAAGAAAAAAAGGAATGAAGTACTCGTATGTTCTACATCATGGATGAACCTTGAAAATGATGCTGAAAACAGCCGGACACAAAATGCGGCATACTGTATGGTTCTGTATACATGGAATGTCCACAATTGGCAAATCCATAGATTTTAAAAAGTAGATTCGGCAGGGCACAGTGGCTCACGCCTGTAATCCCAGCACTTTGGGAGGCTGAGGCTCACTTGAGGTCAGGAGTTCAAGACCAGCCTGGCCAACATGGTGAAACCCTATCTCCACTAAAATACAAAAATTAGCCAGGCATGGTGGCAGGCACCTGTAATCCCAGCTACTCAGGAGACTGAAGCAGGAGAATTGTTTGAACTCGGGAGGTAAAGGTTGCAGTGAGCCCAGATCGCACCACTGCACTCCAGCCTGGCGGTAGAGCGAGACTCTGTCTCAAAAAAGCAAAAAAAAAAAAAAAAGAAAGAAAAAAAAAGTAGATTCGTGGTTGGTGGGGGAGGGGAGGAGTAAATGCTAACGGGTTTCTTCTTAGGGTGATGAAAATGTCCTAAAGTTAGCAGTAAGGGTTGCACAACCTTGTGACTACACTAAAAACCACTGAAGTGTAACTTTAAAAGGGTGAATTGAATGGTATGTGAATTATATCTCAAGAAAACAAACTCAGCTGGCATCACCCGCTGCCCCACCCTGTGGTAAAGCTGGGTCCTTGTTGGCTGGTGAGGGCTCTCCTAATCTGCACCCCCTCCTCACCTCCAGACCCGCGGCATTGCTGCTCCTGGAACCCCAGCCGTCCCCTGTGCTCTGCTCTTCTGTTCTCCGTGTGCCCAACTCTTCCCCCCACACCTAGGTACCCGGCCCCTCCCAGCCTTCACCTGCGCCTTTACAGAGGCCCCATCAGACCACCGGGCCCCCCACCCTCCACACGCCCACCCCGTAAACAGACTCCCTTTCCCCTGGCTCTTCTGAATTTCTGGCATACTATACGATTTCCTTATTTTTCCTTATTTTTATTTTTTAATAGAGACGGGGTCTCACTATGTTACCCAGGCTGGTCTCGAACCCCTTGGCTCAATCAATCCCGCCTCAGCCTCCCAAAGTGCAGGCATTGCAGGCTGAGCCACCACGCCCGCCACCACCTTCTCTTCTGGAGCGTGTCGCTTTTGTACTTATGATGTAAACTCCGGGCACGCGGGGACTCTCGCGCTTCGCTCACTAATTTGTCCCCAGACCCTACTACCTGGCACAGTAGGCGCTCAATACTGTTGATTGAATAAACGACTGCTACTTTGGAAATCATGTATTATTTAAATCACATGTTTAAACGCACATAAACTTCTGAGTAGTGTTTTCTGCACACACAAGATGTCCCCAGGGGCACCAAAGAACGCATTTTCCACGTTTGTCCCTAAACGTTAATGCATAAGTAACCTTGGTCACCAACAGATGTGAGGTCACGTGACGTTCGGGCTGCGCCCTCCCCGCCCCGACCCGGCCCTGCACACAGTAGGGCCGCACCGAGCTTTGCAAACAGGTAGACTCGACAGAGGCGCGACCGCCCTCACCGCAGAGAGCTGGGCCACCTGCAGCGTCTCTGGACACCCATGGCCCCACCTCCCACCCGGAAAAGAGACGATCCGCCAGGCGCAGGCGCAGAAACCGCGCCCGTCCGCGGCGCCGCTAGCCAGGGCGGAAACGGCTACGGCTTCGCTAGGGACGCATGCGCGGGTCCCTTAGTTTTCGCGAGATAACGGTCGAAAACGTGCTGTTGTCGATTTCCGGTAGTGAATCAGGCGCCGGAGTGCAGGGTCGGGGTTGGAATCCTTGGGCCGCTGGGCAAGCGGCGAGACCTGGCTAGGGCCAGCGAGCCGAGGACAGCAGGCGCGCGGAGGGCCGGGCCGCAGCCCCGGCCGCCTGCAGGCCACGCTATGGACCCGTTCCTGGTGCTACTGCACTCGGTGTCGTCCAGCCTGTCGAGCAGCGAGCTGACCGAGCTCAAGTTCCTATGCCTCGGGCGCGTGGGCAAGCGCAAGCTGGAGCGCGTGCAGAGCGGCCTGGACCTCTTCTCCATGCTGCTGGAGCAGAACGATCTGGAGCCCGGGCACACCGAGCTCCTGCGCGAGCTGCTCGCCTCCCTGCGGCGCCACGACCTGCTGCGGCGCGTCGACGACTTCGAGGCGGGGGCGGCGGCCGGGGCCGCGCCTGGGGAAGAAGGTGGGCGCGGGGCCGGGCAAGGGGAGCCAGGGCCTGGTCGCCCGGCTGTAGGTGCTGCGAGGCTCCTCCCGTTGGCCTCTAGGCGCCTCCCCTTTTCCGGGTTTGATTTGCGTGGGTTTTCTCCGTACAGCCCTGGTTTTGCAGATGGGAGAGCCAGAAACGCAGAAAAGTTAACTTACTCAAGGTTGCAGGGCCTGGACACGCACAGTCCTTTTTCCTCCACCCCATTCTTCCGGGGTGAATTAGAAAACTCACTGAAGAAAAGATGAGTCAGAGAAGGTGTGGGGGAGGGGCAGAGGTTGGGTGAGCCTGCTCGCGTCATTTCCCTTCTGTCTCGGAATATGCTTTTCACGGCTGTCTGAGAGTAATACTATCATTCTTACCCAGGGGCTTACAGTGTGCCGCTTACCCTTGTAACTGCCAAATATAATTTTCGCAGTAGCCCTGTGGCTTAGATACTGTTAGCTATCACTGTTCCCATTTTACAGAGGACAGGACTGTGGCTCACAGGTTAAGTGGCTTTGCCGAAATGCGCAGCCGATAACTAACGGAGCTAGGCTTGAGCCAAGCAGTCCGGCCTCCGGATGGGTGGTGGTAGCCACTGCACTGCCTCTCTGGTCGAGGTCATTGTGGAGTGGCTTCCTGTCCTGCTCTCGGTCACTTCCTCTCCACCCTCGCCTGTGGGTTGCAGCAGCTTCCAGGATAAAAAGAAACCCTGAGTACAGCAGAGTTTCTCAGCCCTACCCCCTTGTTCTCAGAGTCGGGAGAGGCTTGGGAGTGCTCTGGGGACGCCTCTCAGAGGCTTCAAGCTGTGGCTTGGAATCAGCCATTCAGTCGCCAATCAGATAGGGCCTAAATGTGTCACCATGGGTTTCACTCTGTAAGGACTGGTGCCTGTTCAGGACAGGATGGACAGAACAGCTCTCTGCCCGAGAGCAGTCAAGTCCAGATTTTAAAAAAACATCAGTACTGAACAAACAAAACAGGACGTAGAAAAATCGGGTTTTCTGGATATTTAATGTCTGGAAAAACACTGATAAATTGCATTTTAAAGGCGGTCTACGAAACATAGCTGACATTTGAGATGTATGTGTGCTTGGTTTTATTTATATCGTCATGTAGTTACTGTGTGCTGGAAAAAGTGCACCAGAAGGTGAGCAGTGGGTATAGGCAGGTTGGTAGTGAACGACTCTGCCTTCCTCCCCAGAAGTTCAGCATAGCGGTTAAGGGTGGACTCTGGCACCACACTGTCAGGGTTTCAGAACATGGCTCTGCCATCGTCTAGCTGCACGATCTCAGGAATGTCCATTAGCTTCCCTGTGCCTCAGTTTCGTCATCTGTACGGTCATGGTAACACAGTGTCCAGCGCACAGGGCTGTCAGAGCTGCGGGAGCCGGTACACCTGCCAACGATGTCTCAGAATTGCCAGGAGTGGTCCAAGCAGCACCCTGTCCTGCCTCTCCTTTCCTCTCTTCACATTCCAGAAACGGCCTTTTATGGTCTTGTGACCAGCTCCCTGATCTCAGTGGTGACGTCAGCAGATGAGGAGTATGGTAGCCAGGGACTGAAGACTGGTGGTCACTCGGGGCAGCTTTCAAAAGAACAATTGGAATGCCTACTAGTTTCCTGTGATTGCCATAACAAATGATCACAAATCTGGTGGCCTAAAGCAATAGAAATGTACCCCCTCGGTCTGGAGGCCAGAAATCTGAACAAGCAGGGTGCCACAGACCGGCACACCCTCGGAATGCTGTTGGGGAGGCTCCTTCCGCGTCTCTTCCGCTTTGTGGTGGCTCCAGGCATTCTTTGACTTGTGGCCGCTTCACTCCAGGCTCACACAGCCTTCCCTGCGTGCCTCCTACAAGGATACCTGTCATTGGTGCATCCAGGTCATCCAGGATGATCTCTCGAGATCCTCAGCTTACCTTTGCAAAGACGCTTTTTCCAAAGAACATTCATGGTTTCAGCAATTTCACATGAACATACCTTGAGGTGACATCATTCAACCTGCTATAGGGCAGGATGTGGGATCAACCCTATTTTCTTCCCTCCCACAACTCCCCAGCCCCTCCCTCAGTGTCTCCTGCCCTAAGTAGGTAGCTCCACTACTACTTCCTTTGGCACTTGAGTCTTCAGTGGGCCACGCCTCCTAGGATAGTATTAGAGAGCAGGGGATTTGGCTGAGGTGGAATCAGGCCACTCTTGGGCATTCGGTGACAGCCCCTCTGCTGCCAGGCGACTCTAGCCTCTACAGAGGACCTCGTGTAGGCACCTCTGTCCACTGAGCACATGGCGTCAGTGCTGAAAAGCCCTAGGGAGGATTGTGGGGTCGCTTGTCTCCAAACCTATGGTAAACCGTCTGTTCTTTCCTTCCCAGACCTGTGTGCAGCATTTGATGTCATATGTGATAATGTGGGGAAAGACTGGAGAAGGCTGGCTCGTCAGCTCAAAGTCTCAGACACCAAGATCGACAGCATTGAGGACAGATACCCCCGCAACCTGACAGAGCGTGTGCGGGAGTCACTGAGAATCTGGAAGAACACAGAGAAAGAGAACGCAACAGTGGCCCACCTGGTGGGGGCTCTCAGGGCCTGCCAGATGAACCTAGTGGCTGACCTGGTACAAGAGGTTCAGCAGGCCCGTGACCTCCAGAACAGGAGTGGGGCCATGTCCCCGATGTCATGGAACTCAGATGCATCCACCTCCGAAGCGTCCTGATGGGCCGCTGCTTTGCCCCGGTGGACCACAGGCATCTCCACAGCCTGGACTTTGGTTCTCTCCAGGAAGGTAGCTCAGCACTGTGAAGACCCAGCAGGAAGCCAGGCTGACTGAGCCACAGACCAGCTGCTTCTGAACTCAAGCTGCATTTATTGATGCCTCTCCCACGCCAGGCCGGGCTTGGGCCCTGCACAGATATTTCCATTTCTTCCTCACTGTCACACTAAGCAAGATCCTGTTGTCTCCACTAAATGAGCTCCTGCGGGAGTAGTCGGAAAGTTGGAACCGTGTCCAGCACAGAAGGAATCTGCAGATGAGCAGTCACACTGTTACTCCACAGTGGAGGAGACCAGCTCAGAGGCCCAGGAACTGGAGTGAAGCAGAGGGGTGGGGGAGAACTGGGATTTGAACCCCCGCCATCCTTCACCAGAGCCCATGCTCAGCCACTGTGTTCTGCTGCCCCCGCAGTTGGCAGAAAGGATGTTTTGTCCCATTTCCTTGGAGGCCACTGGGACAGATCTGGACACTAGGGTCAGGCGGGGTGCTGTGGTCGGGAGAGGCATGGCTGGGGTAGGGGTTGTGAGACCTGGTTGGCCATGGTCCAGCTCTTGGCCCCTGTGTGAGTTGAGTCTCCTCTCTGAGACTGCTAAGTAGGGGCAGTGATGGTTGCCAGGACGAATTGAGATAATATCTGTGAGGTGCTGATGAGTGAGTGACACAGCACTCTAAATCTTCCTTGTAAGGATTATGGGTCCTGCAATTCTACAGTTTCTTACTGTTTTGTATCAAAATCACTATCTTTCTGATAACAGAATTGCCAACGCAGCGGAATCTTGTATCTTTAAAAAGTAGTCCTCTTGTTCCTAAGGTAATCCTATTAAAACACAGCTTTACAACTTCCATATTACAAAAAATTTTCTCTTCCGGTGGTTCTTTCATTTTGGATATGCTGGATATTCCCAGTACAGCCAGTTTGAGGATCCCTGTCAAGGGCTCCAACCCGGGAGAGGATGGCTGGATTTCCTGACAGCTCGCTAGCTGCTCATGAGCAGTGTCTGCCCTTAACAAACAGTGGTCTGCTAGGGTAGCTTTTGCCGCTCTTAGAATTTGCCTGCCCCACCAACAGTATCAGAATCAAAGCCAAGTGGCTATTCTCTGTCCCAGCTCACCAGCTATGACCTTGGGAAAGTCCAGTGTGCCATCCCGTAGGTGGAATCTTAGCCAAGGCCGCAGGACACTGTCCCCAGTGAGCCATGGACCCCGGCCTTTGAGCCCCTCCACACCTTCACCTGACGCTTCCAGGTGCCAGACTCCTTGCTAGGAGCAAAGGCCATAGCAGTGAATGGGACAGAAGTGTAGCCCTGCCCTGTTGGCCTCAGAAACCTAGCAGAAACAAGCTTTAACCAGTTCATCACTCGCTTGGGGTGCCGCCGTGGAGCTGAGCTGGTTGCTGTCCGGAAACAGCGTGGCCTGACCTCCTACACACAGTACACCCCTGACCCGGCGCATGCCTGCTCGCAAGGCGCAGGTCAGGGTTAGTTCTGTAGAGAACAGACACATCACCCCTCACTGTCCCTAAGTGTGAGCAGCTTGGCTTTGGGGAAGAGATTTTCTTGGGGTGAGTGGGAAAGTATCTTTTTTTTTGAGATGGAGTCTCACTCTGTTGCCCAGGCTGGAGTACAGTGGCACGATCTCGGCTCACTGCGACTTCCACCTCCCAGGTTGAAAGGATTCTCCTGCCTCAGCCTCCCAAGTAGCTGGGACTACAGATGTGCACTACCAAGCCTGGCTAGTTTTTTGTAGTTTTAGTAGAGACAGGATTTTACCATCTTGGCCCGGCTGATCTCGAACTCCTGACCTCAGGTGATCCACCCGCCTCGGCCTCCCAAAGTGCTGGGATTACAGGCGTGAGCCACCGCACCTGGCCTTGGACATGGATTTCTTAAAGCAACTTGAAAAAACAAATTCCATGTTCATTTTTTTTACAATCAGGTGGAATTTGTGTTTCTAGAAAAGGTACACACAAATCTCGGGCTTACTTGAAAGCTGGAGGTGACAGCCGTCTCTTGCTCGCTGACTCCTTTTTCCCCTGAGAAAGAAGAGGGAAGACAAGTCCAAACGTCTGTGCTTTGTGGGAGACTTCAGGGGAATTTGAACAAGCGTTTCCTGGAACAAAGGGTCAACCCTCTGGTCTTCAGGTTCCCGCAGCCTCCCAGCTGCCTGCCCTTCTGCCTTCTGTTACACAGTGCCCCCTCCACGCCACACTCACACTCGCTCCCAGATTCTCACAGCCACCCCTCTCCAGGACTCACTCCCTGGTGCTCCTGAGACCACACCCCGCACAAACTGTACTTGCTGCAGTCACAGGCTGCTGCAGCTTTTTTGTTCTACCTGAATCTCTAGGGCATCTGACACCTTTCGTGACCATTCGCTCCAGGAGCTCTTCTCCTCCCTCTCCGCTGTCCTCCTCTCAGGTCCCTCACACCCTCCCCCAGCCTCAGCCTCAGCCTCACCCTCACCCCTCCTCTAGAGAGCACAGCCCTTTCTTAGCCTCACCCATCCTAGGTCCCTGGTACCTGCCAGGTATCTCTCTAGCCCAGATCTTTCTCTTGCCCCAGACCCCAACTGCCTAGGGGCAGCCTCACAGTGGCTGCTATAGCAAACTACCACATATTTACCGCCTTAAGCGGCACAAGTTTATCTTACGGTTCTGGAGGTCAGAGGTCCAAAACGGCTCTCCCTGGTCTACAAATCAGGTGTCAGCAAGCTGGTTCCTCCCGGAAGACCTAGAAGAGAATCCGTGTCTTGCCTTTTGCATCTCCTAGAGGCCGCCTGCATTCTTTAACTCATGGCCCCTCCCTCCATCTTCAGGCCTACAGACGAGCATCTTCCCATCTCTCTGACTGATTCTCCTGCCTCTCTCTTACAAAAACTCTTGTGACTACATTGGGCCACCTGGATAACCCAGGATCCTCTTCCCATCTCAACATCCTTAATTTAAACACATCTGCAGAATTTCTTTGCCAGGTAAGGGAACATATTCACAGATCCCAGGGATTAGCACATGGGCACTGTCAGAGGCATGCAAACCACAGCTCATATTCAGCCTCCCTGCAACCTGTGCCCCGTTCTGTGCCTGACACCACCATCTAGTCAGTCACCCAAGCCACAAACCCTCCTTCCTCTCCCCACTGTCACTCTTCTCCCTCAATTAAAACTGAGCGCTAGGCCAGGTGCAGTGGCTCTCATTTGTAATCCCTGCACTTTGGGAGGCTGAGGTGGGAGGATTATTTGAACCCAGGAGTTTGAGGCCAGCCTCGCCAACATGGGGAAACCTCATCTCTAAAAAAAATAAAAATAAAAAAAATGTAGCCGGATGTGGTTGTGTACACCTGTGCTCCCAGCTACTCGGGAGACTGAGGCAGGAGGATGAGGCTGCAGTGACCATGATCACACCACTGCAATCCAGCCTGGGTAACAGAGCAAGACCCGTCTCAAAAAAAATAAAAATAAAATTAAGCACCAGGTCCTATACTTTGTAACTCACAAGTGTCTCTCCCATCCACCTCTTCTGCTCCCTGCCGCCACCCCCACTTCCAGTGGGGCCTCAGCCCTTTCCACTGTACAACCACAGTGAGTGACCTCACAATTCATCTCCCACCTCTGCCCCCACTCCTCCACCTATCCAGCCCATCTCCCGTCAGCAGCCAGAAATAAACTGAGTCATAACACAGTCCCCTGACTCTTCTTAGAAGCCACGAGCTCTGTCCATATTTTTTCGTTCCATATTTTTATTTCCATGATAATTAATCTGAGTCATCTTGCTGACTGCTTTCTAGCCACACAAATCCTGTGTGAATTGCATTTGGAATCAGACAGGCAAACGTGACGTGGGGTAGCATGTGCTCATGCCAGAGTGACCCGTCCCCCAGTGTCTGCTGAGATAAAGGCAAGTCTTCTCTTTTACAGGGAAATTTGCAATTGAAAGACACTTCCATCAAAGAAGCCCTTAGTTTCTTGAATCATTTACTAAGTTGAGACCCCGTGGCAAGAATCATGGATGCCAACCCCAGTAATGGTCACCAAGGAACAGAGGCCAATTCAACGCATGAATGGGGTCCTCATGGAAAGCCAAATGACGTATGATTTAAGTTTTTGAGGTGTGGCTCAAATAGAATATTGTGGGCCATTTGAGTCATCCCCAGGCACATGGCAAGTACAAGGCCTTCCAAACTCCCACGCCTACTTGATGACAGTCTGTAGACATGAAGCTACAATTTTGTTTCAGCAAAACAGCACCATACGTCCTGTTTAATGATTAAACAGAATGCACTTCTGTTTGGCATAAATTAAAAATGCTGAGCCCGGCACAGTCGTTCACGCCTGTAACCCCAGCACTTTGGGAGGCTGAGGTGGGAGATCTCTCGAAGCCAAGAGTTCAAAAGCCTGGGCTGCGAAGCAAGACTCCATCTCTAAAAAATAATAATAAAAAATAACGCCGGGCGCTGTGGGTCACGCCTGTAATCCCAGCACTTTGGGAGGCCAAGGTGGGTGGATGACGAGGTCAGGAGATCGAGACCATCCTGGTCAACATGGTGAAATCCCGTCTCTACTAAAAATACAAAATTAGCTGGGTGTGTTGGTGCGTGCCTGTAGACCCAGCTAATCAGGAGGTTGGAGCAGAAGAATTGCTTGAACCTGGGATGGGGAGGTTGCAGTGAGCTGAGAACACGCCACTGCACTCCAGCCTGGGCAACAGAACAAAACTCTCTCAAAATAAAATTACAAAAAAAAATAAATAAATTAGCTGGCCACAGTGGTATATTCCTGTAGTTCCAGCTACTCGGGAGGCGGAGGCAGGAGGATCACTTGAGCCCAGGAGTTCAAGGCTATAGTGAGCCATCATTGTGCTACTGCACTCCAGCCTGGGCAGCAGAGCAAGACCCTGTCTCAAAAAACAAAGGAAAGAAAAGAAAGGAAAAAATAATAATCATACCTGACGTTAAATATGTTATTAATCTAAATTCTACGAGTTTTGTAGGCTTCTCTCTCCCCAATTTGCAATTTTATTGGCGATTTGTAGTTTCCAAGAGCAAGACACATGGGCTTCTATTCCACATCTAGCTATACATTTGTGCCTATTGATGTTTCATTATTGAAATGAAAACCTGGTCATCATGGGAGTCTGGGACAATGTTTTACTACTTCCAAATCGGTTTCTGGCTGGAGAAGCGCAGCTACAAAGTCCCCATGTCCCTCAGGATGAAATTTTTTTTTTTTGAGGTGGAATCTCGCTCTGTCACCCAGGCTGGAGTAGCCCAGCTACAAAGTCCCCATGTCCCTCAGGATGAAATTTTTTTTTTTTGAGGTGGAATCTCGCTCTGTCACCCAGGCTGGAGTACAGTGGCATGATCTCGGCTCACTGCAAGCTCCGCCTCCCGGGTTCACACCATTCTCCTGCCTCAGCCTCCCGAGTAGCTGGGACTATAGGCGCCCGCCACCACACCTGGCTGATTTTTTGTATTTTTAGTAGAGACGGTTTTTCACCGTGTTAGCCAGGATGGTCTCGAGCTCCTGACCTCATGATCCACCCACCTCAGCCTCCCAAAGTGCTGGGATTACAGGAGTGAGCCACCGCGCCCGGCCAGGATGAAATCTTAATCCACGCATCATCATGCATGGGATGGGGTACACAACTGTGCAGAGCCCAGCCCGGTGCCATGTTCCCTCCACAGCCAGGCTCTCACCTCAGCCCCTCCCACCCTCCCCCGCGGCCGTTGCCCCGGCTGTTTCCTCTACCTGCAGCCTTCCTCACTATCCACCCCAAGCCCCCCAGCTCAGAAGACGTCCTTCTGATGCAGCCTTGCCCATGCACCCACTCTCACAGTGGGACCCCTGCACCCCCCACTCCTGCCTGGGTCCTGCCCCCTCTAGCACGGCTCCCTGAGCGCCGCTTCCAGCACTTTCCAGCGGCTTCTGAGTGAAGGCTTATTTTGTGTTTGCTGAGTGAATGAGTAAATAAACAGCAGCGATCAAAGTCCCACTAGCGTCTCTCAGGAGCCTGAGTTCCTTGCAAGCAGGAAAGCAAAAGATGCCTGGCCCCAGGGTTTCAGATTCCTGGATTCCCCTTCAGCTTTCACTTTTGGTTGGGCTGGGAGGTCAGTCGGGCTGTGAAAGCACCTGCCCCGCAGCGGGCACGGGCAGGGCAAGGGCATTTTCTCAGGGGAGCCACGTATGCCCCTTGGTCTGCCACCCATGCATCATTGCCCCTGTGCCCTGAGCCTCTGCTCTCCGCCCCTGGTCCACATACCCCCGCCCCGGTGCCCTTCACTCTGACCAGGCCCAGTGAGCTCCAGCTGGGAAGCCCAGGGAGGAGTCCCCACCACCCGAGTCACTGTAGGCCATCCCAGGGGTCCTACTCGCCAGGAAGGGTTGACACCCACGTACACATACACCTCTGGGCTCCTGGCACTCTGAGCTGTATGTTTCATTCTGGTTCATTCACCATTCATTCATTTACTCGGTAGATTCTTAGCAAAGGGCTACCAGCTCAGACCGGGAGTGGCCAGCTCTTCTCCAGCTCAGACCGGGAGTGGCCAGCTCTTCTCCCTCACCAATACTCCCTCTCCCAGAGATGCTGTGCGGTTCAATGAGATGTGGTGTGGAGAGGTCTGGGGGTGACAGCCCAGGATAAGTGTCACTAAATGTCATCATTGTTACTATTTTTAAGGAACTGCCTGTTTTAAAACAAGCAGCCTTAAAATTAAAGTGTCGGTATGGGGCCAGGCACGGTGGCTTACACCTGTAATCCCAGCACTTTGAGACACCAAGGTCGGCATTTCACCTGAGATCAGGAGTTCAAGACCAGCCTGGCCAACATGGTGAAACCCTATCTCTACTAAAAATACAAAAAATGAACCAAGTGTGGTGGCAGGCACCTGTAATCCCAGCTACTTGGGAGGCTGGGGCAGGAGAATCACTTCAACTCGGGAGGCAGAGGTTGCAGTGAGCCAAGATTGTACCACTGCACTCCAGCCAGGGCAACAGAAGGAGACTCGATCTCAAAAAAAAAAAAAAAAAGGCCAGGCACAGTGGCTCACACCTGTAATCTCAACATTTTGGGAGGCCGAGGCAGGCCGATCACTTGAGGTCAGGAGTCCGAGACTAGCCCAGCCAACATGGTGAAACCCTGTCTCTATTAAAAATACAAAAACTAGCTGGGCATAGTGGTGGACACCTGTAATCCCAGCTACTCAGGAGGCTGAGGCAGGAGAATCACTTGAACCTGGGAGGCGGAGGTTGCAGTGAGCCGAGACTGTGCCACTGCACCCCAGCCTGGGTAACACAGCAAGACTCTGTCTCAAAAAGAAATAAATAAATAAAAGTGTTGGTATGGTGAATAAATAAATAATAAAACAAACCCTGTGGCGGCAAGAAATACCAGATTTAATAAGGTAGATCTAATAGACTGAACTCTACTACTAAGAGGCATTGCGTGGCCAGGAGGCTGGCCTCAAGCTGCCACCTGGTTTTGAGTCTCAGCTCTTCTACTTAGTTTCACTTGCGTCCGTGTGAAGAGACCACTAAACAGGCTTTGTGTGAGCAATAAAGCTGTTTATTTCACCTGGGTGCAGGTGGGCTGAGTCTGAAAAGAGAGTCAGTGAAGGGAGATAAGGGTGGGGCCGTTTTATAGGGTTTGGGTAGGTAAAGGAAAATTACAGTCAAAGGGGGGTTGTTCTCTCTGTCGGGCAAAGCGGGGGGTCACAAGGTGCTCAGTGGGGCAGCTTTTTAGCCAGGATGAGCCAGGAGAAGGAATTTCACAAGACAATGTCATCAGTTAAGGCAGGAACAGGCCATTTTCACTTCTTTTGTGGTGGAATGTCATCAGTTAAGGCAGGAACCAGCCATCTGGATGTGTACGTGCAGGTCACAGGGGATATGATGGCTTAGCTGGGGCTTAGAGGCCTGACATTCCTGTCTTCTTTTTTTTTTTTTTTTTTTTTTGAGACAGAGTCTCGCTCTTTCGCCCAGGCCGGAGTACAGTGGCGCTATCTCGGCTCACTGCAAGCTCTGCCTCCCGGGTTCACACCATTCTCCTGCCTCAGCCTCCCAAGTAGCTGGGACTATAGGCGCCCGCCACGGCGTCCAGCTAATTTTTTGTATTTTTACTAGAAACGGGGTTTCACCGTGTTAGCCAGGATGGTCTCAATCTCCGGACCTCATGATCCGCCCGCCTCGGCCTCCCAAAGTGCTGGGATTACAGGCGTGAGCACCGCGCCCGGCCTCTGTCTTCTTATATTAATAAGGAAAATAAAACGAAAGAGTGGTAAAGTGTTGGGACAGTGAAAATTTTGGGGGTGGTATGAAGAGATAATGGGCGATGTTTCCTAGGGCTGCTTCGAGCAGGATTAGGGGTGGCGTGGGAACCTAGAGTGGAAGAGATTAAGCTGAAGGAAGATTTTGTGGTAAGGGGTGATATTGTGGGGTTGTTAGAAGAAACATTTGTCGTGTAGAATTATTAGTGATGGCCTGGATACGGTTTTGTATGAATTGAAAAACTAAATGGAATAAGAGAAGGAGAAAAGCAGGTATAAAAGGTCTAAGAATTGAGAGGACCCAGGACATCTGATTAGAGAGTGCCTAAGGAGATTCAGCATAGTCCTACCAGCAAAGATTATTTATTTACTTCAAGAGTTAAGAGTGGCAGTTTGGGGATAGCACCAGGAGATATCAGCTGTGATGGCTTGGAGAAACAGTATAAACCGACAGTGTAAACAAGAGCAGAGCATGTATGAGCAGTTGAGAACGGTGAATAGGAGTATGACTAGACAGAAGATAGTAGGGATGACAAGTTTTTTAGGGGCACAGTCTAAGTTGGTCTGGTGTCTGGAATGAGACTGGGGCCTAATAAAAAGGAGCGTCTGTACAGGAGCTCAAATGGGCTGTACCTTGTAGCATTCTGAGGACAGGTCTGAATTCTGAGAAGGGAAAGTGGTAAAAGTATTGTCCAGTCCTTTTTAAGTTGGTGGCTGAGCTTGGTGGGGTGTATTTTTAAAAGACTATTAGTCTGTTCTACTTTTCCTGAAGACTGAGGACTGTAAGGGATATAAAGGTTTCACTGAATACTAAGAGCCTAAAAAAAGCTTGGCTGATTTGACTAATAAAGGCGGGTCTGCTATCAGACTGTATAGAGGTGGGAAGGCCAAACTGAGGAATTATGTCTGACAGAAGGGAAGAAATGACCGTGATGGCCCTCTCAGACCTTGTAGGAAAGGCCTTTACTTATTCAGTGAAAGTGTCTACTTAAACTAAGAGGTATTTTAGTTTCCCAACTCGGGGCATGTTGAGTAGAGCTAATTTGCCAGTCCTGGGCGGGGGCAAATTCCTGAGCTTGATGTGTAGGGAAGGGAGGGGGCCTGAATAATCCTTGAGGAGTAGTAGAATAGCAGATGGAACACTGAGAAGTTATTTCCTTGAGGACAGATTTCTACGATGGAAAGGAAATGAGAGGTTCTAAGAGGCGGGCTAGTGGCTTGTACTATAGCATAGCCTGCCTTTGCTGGTGTGTGGCGATTAGGCCTGGTGGAACTGCCATCAGTAAACTAAGTGTGATCAGGGTGAGAAACAGGGAAGAAGGAAATGTGGGGAAATGGGGTGAATGTCAGGTGGATCAGAGAGATGAAGGAGCCGGGGAGCAGAAAGTATATGCGTCAGGTGTGAGGAAGAAAATAGATTTTGGAAATTATGAGAGCTGTAGAGAGTGAGTTGAGCATAGTTTGTGATTTTGAGGGCCTCTGAAAGTATTAGGGCGGCAGCAGCCACTGCACGGAGACATGATGGCCAGCCTAAAACAGTAAGGTCAAGTTGTCTGGACAAAAAGGCTACAGGACGCGATCCTGGTCCTTGTGTAAGAGTTCTGACTGCACGGCCCTGCACTTCGGCTGTGTGTAATGAAAAGGGTTGGGATGAGTCAGGGAGAGCTCAGGTGGGGGCAGTCTCTAAAGCTGTCTGTAAGGAACGGAAAGAGGAGTGGGGAAAGGATTTAGGATCTATGGGGTCAGCTAGGTTTCCTGTTGTGAGTTTATATAATGGTTTTGTTAGGATGGCAAAACCAGGTATCTAAAGTTGAAAGTATCTAACCATGCCTAGGATGTAGAAGATGTTGGGGTTTGAGAGATCAGTCAGACACGATCGGCAGGGAGAACACGTGTGTTTTTATAAGAATTACGCCGAGACAGGTAACAGATGAGGAAGAAATTTGGGCTTGACTGAAGTAATGGGGGCTGTGTGTGAAGCCTTGCGGCAGTACAGCCCAGGTAATCTGCTGAGCCTAATGGGTGTCAGGGTCAGTCTAAGTGAAAGCAAAGAGAGGCTGGGATGAAGGGTGCAAAGGAATAGTAAAGAAAGCATGTTTGAGATCTAGAACAGAATAATGGGTTGTAGAGGGAGGTATTGAGGATAGGAGAGTATATGGGTTTGGCACCAAGGGGTGCATAGGCAAAACAATTTGGTTGATAAGGCACAGATTCTGAACTAACCTGTAAGCCTTGTCTGGTTTTAGGACAGGTAAAATGGGGGAATGGTGAGAAGAGTTTATAGGCTTTAAAAGTCCATGCTGTAACAGGCAAGTGATAACAGGCTTTTATCCTTTCAAAGCATGCTGTGGGATGGGATATTGGCATTGAGTGGGGTAAGAGTGATTAGGTTTTAATGGGATGGTAAGGGGTGCATGATCGGTCGCTAAGGAGGGAGTAGAGGTGTCTTATACTTGTGGGTTAAGGTGGGGAGATACAAGGGGAGGATGTGAAGGAGGCTTTGAACTAGGGGAAAAGGCGGCAATGAGGTGTGGCTGTAGCCTAGGAATAGTCAGGGAAGCAGATAATTTAAAGTGTCTCCACCTAATAAGGGAACTGGGCAGGTGGGGATAACTAAAAAGGAGTGCTTAAAAGAGTATTGTCTAAGTTGGCACCAGAGTTGGGGAGTCTTAAGAAGTTTAGAAGCCTGGCCGTCAATACCTACAACAGTTATGGAGGCAAGGGAAACAGGCCCTTGAAAAGAAGGTAATGTGGAGTGAGTAGCCTCCGTATTGACTAAGAAGGGGATGGACTTACTTCCCACTGTGAGAGTTACTTAGAGTGTCTTTGATGGTCCTGCAGGCTTCCAAGGCGATCGGCAGTGTCAGTCTTCAGCTGCTAAGCCGAGAAGATCTGGGAAGGAGTCAGTCAGAGAACCTTGGGCCAGAGTTCCAGGGGCTCTGAAAGTGGCTGCCAGGTGAGTTGAACAGTCCAGTTTTCAGTGGGGTCCTGCACAGATGGGACACGGCTTAGGAGGAATCCTGGGCTGTGGGCACTTGTAGCAAGCTCCTGGGGGAGGAGGTTCTGGAGGAACCCCTGGCAGCTGCGGTTCAGGCGTTTGGAGTTCTTGTGTGCTGGAGATGTGGCTGGGGTTTGTCTCACAGTAGAGGCAAAAATTGCAACTCAGAAATATGTTGCTACTTGGCTGCCTCTACTCTATTATTGTACACCTTGAAGGTGAGGTTAATTAAGTCCTGTTGTGGGGTTTGAGGGCTGGAATTTAATTTTTGGAGTTTTATTTAATGTCGGGAGCAGATTAGGTAATAAAATGTATATTGAGAATAAGACAGCCTTTTGACTTTTTAGGGTCTAGGGCTGTAAAGCGTCTCAGGGTTGCTGCCAAACAAGCCATGAACTGGGCTGGGTTTTTCATATTTGATGAAAGAGCCGAAACGCTCACTGATTTGGGAGAGGTCTGATAAAGAAAAAGGAGTATTAACCTTGACTATGCCTTTAGCTTTAGCCACCTTTTTAAGAGGAAATTGCTGGGCAGGTGGGGGAGGGCTAGTCACAGAAAGAAACTGTAAGCTGGACTGGGTGTGAGGAGGGGAGGTGATAAAAGGACTATAGGGTGGAGGAGCGGAGGCTGAGGAAGAATTGGGACCTAGCTCCGCCTGGCGAGGAGGGCAGAGGTCAGATAGGTCTGTAGAAAAGGAAGATTAGAAAGACTCAGCGATGCTTGGGGTTGGGACTGAGGGGACAGGCGGGAGGGAAAGAAGGAAGATTTGGGACTAGTTGCACTGGGCACAGAGACTAGGGAGGGACTGATGTGTAAAAGAATGCCTGGACATCAGGCACCTCAGACCATTTGCCTATGTTTCGACAAAAATTATTTAGGTCTTGTAGGATGGAGAAATTGAAAGTGCCGATTTCTGGCCATTTAGAACCGCTGTCGAGTTTGTATTGGGGTCAAGCGGCATTGTACAAGAAAATAAGGCATTTAGGTTTTAGGTCAGGTGAGAGTTGAAGAGGTTTTATGTTCTTAAGAACACAGGCTAAGGGAGAAGGAGGAATGGAGGGTGGAAGGTTGCCTATAGTGAAGGAGGCAAGTTTAAAGAAAAGGGAGAGTAGAGACACAGAGGGAAGTGGTTCGGGGGTTCTTACCTTCCAGAAAAGTGGGAAAGGGGTCGGGGCACGGAGATATGAGGTTGGGGCATGGAAATAAGAGATGAGGGTGCAGAGATATAAGAAGTTGGGGCACGGAAATAAGGGATTGGGGCACATTGATATAAGAGGTCGGAGCGTGGAAATAAGGGATCAGGGCACAGAGATACGAGGTTGGGGTTACTTGTCCCTCCCCCAGAAAAGCAGGACTTGCTGCTAAGGGTGAAGGAGAAGGGGTTGGGGGTTTCTTGCCCTCCAGAAAGGTGGAGAAGGGGTAGAGACATGGAGAGAAGGGGTTGGGGTACTTGCCCCTCCCCCAGAAAAGTGGGACTTGCCACTAAGGGTGAAGGACCAAGGCAAGCGTCCCTGTGTGGTCTGACACCTCTGAAACGTGGGTGAATAATCAGAGAGGCATCCTTGCAATGATTAAACACCAAGGGAAGGCTGCCTTCCTAGTCCATGACCGGCGCCGGAGTTTTGGGTCCACGGATAAAACATGTCTCCTTTGTCTCTACCAGAAAATGAAAGGAATTGAAATTAAAAGAAGGGAGAGATTGAAGTGTGGCGCCAAGATTGAAAGGAGAAAGAGGTTGAGGGATAGTGAGGGAGGTTGGAGAAGAGAGCAAAAAGAGGCCGCTTATTGGATTTGAAATTGGTGAGATGTTTCTTGGGCTGGTTGGTCTGAGGACCTGAGGTCGTAGGTGGATCTTTCTCACGGAGCAAAGAGCAGGAGGACAGGGGATTGATCTCCCAAGGGAGGTCCCCCGATCCGAGTCACAGCACCAAATTTCACTCGCGTCCGTGTGAAGAGACCACTAAACAGGCTTCGTGTGAGCAATAAAGCTGTTTATTTCACCTGGGTGCTGGTGGGCTGAGTTCAAAAAGAGAGTCAGTGAAGGGAGATAAGGGTGGAGCCGTTTTATAGGATTTGGGTAGATAAAGGAAAATTACAGTCAAAGGGGGGTTGTTCTCTGGTGGGCAGAGTGGGGGTCTCAAGGTGCTCAGTAGGGGAGCTTTTTAGCCAGGATGAGCCAGGAGAAGGAATTTCACAAGACAATGTCATCAGTTAAGGCAGGAACAGGCCATTTTCACTTCTTTTGTGGTGGAATGTCATCAGTTAAGGCAGGAACCAGCCATCTGGATGTGTACGTGCAGGTCACAGGGGGTATGATGGCTTAGCTAGGGCTTAGAGGCCTGACACTTAGCATCTGTGTAAACTTAGACAAGTAAACCCATCCACAAAATGGATGATTACAGTAGCTACCTAGAAGGGATGTTGTGAGGATTCTGTGACTTGTTTGTAAACTATAGAGTAAGTATACCAGTAAAGACGTTTTCAGCCTCTCTTGTTACAGGTGTGATCACATCATCATGACGTGATTTTGTAACAGGATGATTTTGTAACACGATGACATTTTGTAACAGACACAGAGCCAGAGACATTACCACTGAGCTGCTGAAGTAACTTGCCCTGCTTCTGGCCTCCAAGTCACATGAGCTAATACTTTTTAAAAAAAAAAAAAAAAAAAGGCATTATACGGGCCAGGCACAGTGGCTCACAGCTGTAATCCCAGCAGTTTGGGAGGCCGAGGTGGGCAGATCACTTGAGGTCAGGAGTTCCAGACCAGCCTGGCCAACGTGGTGAAACCCTGTCTCTACTAAAAACACAAAAATTAGCCAAGCATGGTGGCAGATGCCTATAATTCTAGCTACCTGGGAGGCTGAGGCAAGAGAATCACTGGAACTCGGGAGGCGGAGTTTGCAGTGAGCCAAAACTGAGACACTGCACTCCAGCCTGGGTGACAAAACAAGACTCTGTCAAAAAAAAAAAAAAAAGTATTATACAAGACAACAGATTCACCAAGGTCAATGTGAGAGAAAAAAAATCTCAAAGGCAGCTAGAGAGAAGTGTCAGGTCACTTACAAAGGGAACCCCATCAGGCTAGAAATGGATCTCTCAGCAGAAACCTTACACACCAGAAGAGATCAGGGGCTATTTTCAGCATCCAAAGAAAAGAAATTCCAATCATTTCAAGAATTCCAAGAATTTCATATCCTGCCCAACTAAGTATCATAAGCAAAGGATAAATAAAACCTGTCTCAGAAAGCAAATGCTAAGGGAATTCATTACCACTAGACCAGCCTTACAAGAGGTCCTTAAGGGAGTGCTAAACACAGAAACTAAAGAAGGCTACCAGCCAAGCATGGTGACTCATGCTGTTCATCCCTCCACTTTGGGAATCTCTGGAGCCCAGGAGTTGGAGTCCAGCCTGAGCAACATAGTGAGACCTGGTCACTACAAAAAATAAAAAAATTATCCAGGCATGGTGGTGTGTGCCTGTGGTCCCAGCTACTAGGGAGGCTGAGGCAGGAGTGTTGCTTGAGCCCAGGAGGTTGAGGCTGCAGTGAGCTGTGTGTGATCATGCCATTGAACTCCAGCTTGGGTGACAGAGAGAGACCTTGTCTCTTAAAAAAAAAAAAAAAAAAAGGAAAGAACAATATCTGCTACCACAAAAACACACTTAAGCACATAGCCCTCAGACACTATACAATCATGTCTACAAAATAGCCAGCTAACAACACAATGACAGAATCAAAATCTCACATATCTAGCTGGGTGTGGTGGCGCATGCTGGCAATCTCAACTGCTTGGGAGGCTGAGGCAGGGAAATCACTTGAACCTGGGAGGTGGAGGTTGCAGTGAGCTGAGATTGCGCCACTGCACTCCAGCCTGGCGACAGAGCAAGATTCCGTCTCAAAAAAAAAAAAAAAAAAAAACTCACATATCAATACTAACCCTGAATGTCAACAGGCTAAATGCCCCCACTTAAAAGGCATAGAGTAGTCCAGGTGCGGTGCCTCACGCCTATAATCTCAGCACTTTGGGAGGCTGAGGCAGGCGGATCACAAGGTCAGGAGATTGAGGCTATCCTGGCTAACACGGTGAAACCCCGTCTCTACTAAAAATACATAAAATTAGCTGGGCGTAGTGGCGGGCACCTGTAGTCCCAGCTACTCAGGAGGCTGAGGCAGGAGAATCACTTGAACTCGGAGGGCGGAGGTTGCAGTGAGCTGAGGTCGTGCCACTGCACTCCAGCCTGGGTGACAGAGTGAGATTCCGTCTCAAAAAAAAAAAAAAAGAACAATAATCTGCTACCACAAAAATACACTTCAGCACATAGCCCTCAGACACTATACAATCATGTCTACAAAACAGCCAGCTAACAACACAATGACAGAATCAAAATCTCACACATCTAGCCAGGCGTGGTGGCACGTGCTTGCAATCCCAATTGCTTGGGAGGCTGAGGCAGGGGAATTGCTTGAACCCAGGAGGCGGAGGTGGCAGTGAGCTAAGATTGAGCCACTGCACTCCAGCCTGGTGACAGAGGAAGACTCCGTCCCAAAAAAAAAAAAAAATCTCACATATCAATACTAACCCTGAATGTCAACAGGCTAAATGCCCCCACTTAAAAGGCATAGAGTGGGCTGGATGCGGTGGCTCAAGCCTGTAATCCCAGCACTTTGGGAGGCTGAGGCAGGTGGATCACAAGGTCAGGAGATCGAGACTATCCTGGCTAACACGGTGAAACCCCATCTCTACTAAAAATACATAAAATTAGCTGGGCATGGTGGCAGGTGCCTGTAGTCCCAGCTACTCAGGAGGCTGAGGCAGGAGAATGGCGTGAACCCAGGAGGCGGAGCTTGCAGTGAGCTGAGATCGCGCCACTGCACTCCAGCCTGGGTGACAGAGCGAGACTCCGTCTCAAAAAAAAAAAAAGGCATAGAGTGGCAAGCTGGATAAAAAGGCAAGACCCAACTCTTTGCTATCTTCCAGAGATCCATCTCCCATGTAACTACACTCACAGGGTCAAAGTAAAGAGGATAGAGAACCCAGAAATAAAGCCACACACTTATAACCATCTGATCTTCAACAAAGTCAACAAAAACAAGCAAGGAGGGGAAAGAAGCTCCTATTCAATAAATGATACTTGGATAACTGGCTAGGCATATGCAGAAGAATGAAACTGGACCCTTGCCTTTCACCACATACAAAAATTAAAACAAAGATTTAAATGTAAGCCCTCAAACTACAAAAATCCTAGAGAAACTCTAAGAAATACCCTTCTCAACACCAGCCATGGCAAATAATTTGTGGCTAAGTCCTCAAAAGCAATTGCAACAAAAACAAAAATGATAAGTGGGACCTAACTAAACTAAAGAGCTTCTGCACAGCAAAGAAACTATCAACAGAATGAACAGACAACCTACAGAATGGGAGAAAATATTTGCAAATGAGGCATCCAACAAAGGTCTAATATCCAGAATCTATAAGGAACTTAATAAGCAAAAACAAATAATCCCATTGAAAAATGGGCAAAATACATGAACAAACACTTCTCAAAAGAAGACACATAAGCAGCCAACAAACACATGAAAAAATATTTATCATCACTAATCATCAGAGACATGCAAATCAAAAGCACAATGTCACATCTGTAGTCCTAGTTACTTAGGAGGCTGAGGCAAAAGGATCACTGGAGCCCACAGGAGGCAGAGGTTGCGGTGAGCCAAGATCACACCACTGCACTCCAGCCTGGGCGACAGCAAGACCCTTTCTAAAAATAAAAAAATAAAATAAACTATAGTGAGATACCATCTCATACTAGCCAGAATGGCTATTATTAAAAAGTCAAAAAACAACAGATGGTGGCAAGGCTGTGGAGAAAAGGGAACGCTTATTTATACACTGTTAATGGGAATGGGAATATGTACATTAGTTCAGCCACTCTGGAAAGCAGTTTGGAGATTTGTCAAAGGACTTAAAACAGAACTACCATTTGACCCAGCAATTCGATTAGTGGGTGTATACCCAAAAGAAAATAAATTATTCTACAAAAAAGACACAAGCACTTGTCTGTTCATTGCAGCATTATTCACAACAGCAAAGACATGGAATCAATCTAGGTGCACATCAGTGGTGGATTGGATAAAGAAAATATGGTACACCAGGCACGGTGGCTCATGCTTGTAATCCCAGCACTTTGGGAGGCCAAGGTGGGTGGATCACCTACACCAGCCTGGCCAAATGGTGAAACCACGTCTCTACTAAAAATACAAAATACAAAAAATAAAAAAATAAAACTACAAAAATTAGCTGGGCTTGGTGGCGCATGTCTGTAATCTCAGCTACTTGGGAAGCTGAGGCAGTAGAATCACTTGAACCCAGGAGGCAGAGGTTGCAATGAGCCGAGATCACACCACTGCACTCCAGCCTGGGAGACAGCGTCTGAGAAAACAAACAAACAAACAAACAATTGAAGCCAGTTTGAGTTGAGCTTTCTGATATTTGCAGTGAATGGCATCATAATGCTACATATGGAAATTTAGAATATGGTAAAATGCTGTTTCAAATGTATAAGAACGAATCATTAATGGGATTGGCACAGTGGGAAAAATTGTGGCATTCCTACCTCACTTCTACCAAAATAAATCCCAAATGGATACAAGATATGAATGGAAAAAAGAAAAAGAAGCTGCAAACCTGGTGGAATTTCCTTATAATTATGAACAGAAACAAGAGGGCCATGAAATAAAACCCTGACCAATTTGATTGCTTAAAAAAACTAAAAATGGGCCAGGCACAGTGGTTCACGCCTGTAATCCCAGCACTTTGGGAAGCCAAGGTGGGTTGACCACCTGAGGTCAGGAGTTCAAGACCAGCCTGGCCAACATGGTGAAACCCTGTCTCTACTAAAAATACAAAAATCAGGTAGGCATGGTGGCAGATATTGCAGTGAGCAGAGATCGTGCCATTGCATTCCATCCTGGGTGACAAGAGCAAAACTCTGTCTCAAAAAAACAAAAAATTGTAAACAAATTTAAGAGGCAGATAATCACTTGTGTTCCCATTTTATAGTGAAAGAAACGAAATGTAGGTTACATAGCTTCCCCAAATCATTTGTTCGTTCACTTTTTGACAAGTATTTATTGAGCACCTACTAAGTGATAAACATGGCCAGGACCAGAGGGATGTCCCTGCCTTCATGGAGTTCCCATTCTAGCAGGAGAGACAGACTTAAGTCCACTAATCACACAAACAGAAGTGATTACACTTGGGCTATATGGGGCCTGGCCACGGGGTGGGCGAACAAGGACAGCTTCTCTGAGGAAACATGGTGGCAGTCAGCCAGTTGAAAAGGGCTGGGATGAAGTGCCTTCTTGGCAGGGTGCCAGCCTGTATGGGGGACAGCCTGGACACAGCCTGGAACCAGGAGGGAACAGGACTCCTACAAGGAACTGAAGGGCCAAGGTGGCCAAGCTGAGGGCTGGGGCGAGGCTTGGGTGGGGTGGCATAGCAGCGGAGGTTGGAGGGCAAAGGTCCCTCTGTCATTCTAAGATTCGAGGAAGGAGGGGCCTACCCAGCCGTTGCGATGCCCTGCCCATGTCTAAGAAATGTGCCAGGCTCCAGGCCAACCTTGTGTGCCAGCCTCCTTTGCAGCTCGAGCTGGCAGGAGGCCCCAGGACCCAGACAGGGTTGGTGACACAAGCAAGCTCATTTCCCAGGCTGGCAGCAGAGATGTCAGGTTTTGGAATATGCAAAGGCGCTGTGTTGGCATTTGGTGGCTGGCCTCCGTGGCAGAGGCAGCTCACTTGTCCTTCCGACCAGCTGCCTGCTGTCCTTTGACCAATTGCTTTTCTGCTTAAACAGATTCCAGCCCTGTTCTCCTTTGTCCTCTGGTTTTGTTTTGCAGCTAGAGGCTGCAGGAGCTTGGTTTTGTCCCGAGGGCCAGGGCAGGGCCCTAAAGAAGTCCAGGCGGGGAGGTCGGATTTGCATTTTTCAAGCCTCAGTCACGGGGTAGGCTGCAGGAAGCAAGGGAGGATATGGGAAGCCAGATTAGGAGGACGAGGGAATGGCCGGGGGGTGGGGGATGGTGGCAGAAGGAGGGGCGTGGGGCAGTTTGTAGTGAGCGCATGCATTTGAGGGGTGTTGGGGGCTTGGCATGGGTGTGGGACATGAGAGGGTGGGGGTGGCATGAAGGAGGCTGAGAGGAGGGGACACGGAGACCATGTTCAGGGTGAGGACAGAGCCACAAAGGTGATGGCCTGGTTTTGATCAACCCTGAATATGAGGTTCCCCAGGAGGTGTCTGAGGGCAAGGAGGTG
This sequence comes from Pongo abelii, assembly GCF_028885655.2. Classification (NCBI taxonomy): domain Eukaryota; kingdom Metazoa; phylum Chordata; class Mammalia; order Primates; family Hominidae; genus Pongo; species Pongo abelii. The sequence goes on along the minus strand of NC_071994.2, from coordinate 4,649,432 downwards.
TGTCCTAGGGCCTGGAGGAGAATTTCTTGAGTGTGGGAATAGCTGGCCAGGGAGAGCTGGGCAGACCCCATGAGAGTCTTTCAGGACAATGACAGGGGGATAAGGTGTTGAGGGCTGGGCAGTGACAGCTCAGGAATCAAGCCCTGTACCCGCTCCACGCACACATGCAGCTTCAGTTTCAAAACATGTGTGGAAGGATCTTTTGGAAACACGCCCAGACTGCAGACACCCAGGTCCCTCCACCAGGGTGTCTGATTCTGTCCCAGGTGGGGCTCAGGAATGACTCCACCACTGCCCCAGGCAGAAGGACGATTTCGCCTTCAGCTGTTAAGCACTACTAATTGCTCTATCTCATCTTCCCAACCAAATTGTTGAAGATAGACGTTGTAACTCCTCTTTGATCTCAGACCGCTGGTGAAAAGCAGGTTTTACAGACCAGAGCCACACGGGCGGGGCAGGGGGCCTCCTGAAGAGACTCCAAGTGGCACCCAGGCTCCGAGATGACCATCCTCACCCTTTAACCCCCAGACTTGGATCCCCGAGGGCACACAGTGTGTTTCCCGGGGAAGTGGGTGGTCTGCTGGTGAACGGAATGCCCAGAAGAGCTGAGCCCCAGATTTAAAACCTGCCTAGTGGCCGGGCACAGTGGCTCAGGCCTGGAATCCCAGCACTTTGAGAGGCCGAGGCAGGCAGAACACTTGAGGCCAGGAGTTGGAGACCAGCCTGGCCAACATGGCGAAACCTCGTCTCTACTAAAAATACAAAAAGTAGCCAGATGTGGTGGTGGGTGCCTGTCATCCCAGCCTCTTGGGAGGCTGAGACAGAAGAATGGCCAAGATTGAGCCACTGAACTCCAGCCTGGGCGACAGAGTGAGACTCTGTCTCAAAAAATAAAATAAAACCTGCCCCACCCCTCCATACACCATGGAATATGACCCAGCCATAAAAAGAAGGAAATCCTGCCTTTGCAGCACCATGGACGGAGCTAGAGGCCATTATCCTAAGTGAAATGATGCAGAACCGGAAAGCCAAAGCCGCCTATTCTTACTTACAAGCGGGCGTTAAGCATTGGGTACATGTGGACACGCAGAGGTACACTGGAGAAGGTGAGAGGGTCGGACATGCCTCATTACTCCCCTCCAGCATCAACAGCAACACAGACCTCAAGTCTAATAAGAAACATTTAAGCGGCCAGGCACAGCTGGCTCACGCCTGTAATCCCAACACTTTGGGAGGCCGAGGTGGGAGGCCTCAAGTGGATCACTTGAGGCCAGGAGTTCGAGACCAGCCTGGTCAACATAGGGAAATCCTGTGTCTACTAAAAATACAAAAAAATTAGCCAGGCATGGTAGCATATGCCTGTAATTCCAGCTACTCGGGAGACTGCAGCACGAGAATCGCTTGAACCCAGGAGGTGGTGGTTACGGTGAGCCGAGATCATGCCACTGCACTCCAGCCTGGGTGACTGAGTGACATTCTGTCAAAAAAAAAAAAAAAAAGAGAGAGAGAAAGGAAGGAAGGAAGATTGACAGGAGAGTGTCCAGTCTTTCGGCTTCTCTAAGCCACATTGGAAGAAGAATTATCCTGGGCCACACATAAAATACACTAACAATAGCTGATGAGCTAAAAATAAAAATCACAAAAAAAATCATAATGTTAGCTGGGCGCGGTGGCTCACGCCTGTAATCCCTGCACTTTGGGAGGCTAAGGTGGACGAATCACGAGCTCAGGAGTTCAAGACCAGCCTGGCCAACATAGTGAAACCCCATCTCTACTAAAATACGAAAAAATCAGCTGGGCATGGTGGCGGCCACCTGTAATCCCAGCTACTCAGGAGGCTGAGTCAGGAGACTCGCTTGAACCCGGGAGGCGGAGGTTGCAGTGAGCCGTGATCGTGCCACTGCACTCCAGCCCAGGACAGTGCGAGACTCCATCTCAAACAAACAAAAAACAACTCATAATGTTTTGAGAATGTTTACGCATTTGTGTTGAGCTGTGTTCAAAGTTGTCCTGGGTCACGTGTGGCCCGCAGGCCACTGGTTGGACAAGCTTCATTTACAGTCTATTCTCTCTGAAGCCTACTACTTGAAGGCTTCATCTGCATGATACAACTTTGGTCTCGCCTGTAATCCAAGCACTTTGAGAGGCCGAGGTGGGCGGATCACCTGAGGTCGAGAGTTCGAGACCAGCCTGACCAACGAGGAGAAACCCCGGTCTATTAAAAATACAAAAAATTAGCAGGGCGTGGTAATCCCAGCTACTTGGGAAGCTGAGGCAGGAGAATCGCTTGAACTGGGGAGGTGGAGGTTGCGGTGAGCTGAGATGGCGCCACTGCACTCCAGCCTGGGCAACAAGAGTGAAACTCTGACTCAAAAAAAGAAAAAACACTTTGGTCTCCGAGACCCTTTGTCATAACCCCGACATTCCTTTCTATTGAAAATAACTCTTTCAACCAATTGCCAGTCAGAATATGTTTAAATCTACCTATGACCTGGAAGCCCCTGCCCCTTCAAGTTGTCCCGCCCTTCTAGATCCAACCAACGTAAATCTCACATGTATTGATTGATGCCTTATGTCTCCCTAAAATGTATAAAAGCAAACCGTACCTTGACCACCTTGGGCCCATGTTGTCAGGGCCTCCTGAGGCTGTCACGGGCACGTCCTTAACCTTGGCAAAATAAACTTTCTAAACCGATCCAGACCTGCTCAGATGCTTTTTGGTTTACGGGTGCTACTTGGTGATTTGAGTTCTTATTTATCCTGAGATAGTAACGCAATATCCCCATGCTTTTTGGGACTGGGAGAAAGGAGAGGACCCCAGGATGAATACAATGCAGTTCCAGCCCTTAAGGAGTTCCTAATGGGAGAGACAAACAGGGAAATAATTCCACGTGAAAAAAAACTGAGTCCTGAGAGCTGAAGTGATTTATCAAGTCCCAAGGTGCAGCTAGGACTTCAACCCAAGGCTCCTGACTCCAAGGCCCATAGAGTTTCCAGCACACCAAACCGCCTTTCCAGAGAGGGGGCCCTTTGAGTTGGCTTCCTAGGACAAGGAGGAGTTCATCAGGCGGCAAGCAGCTCAGACACAGGGAACAGCAAGTGCGAAGGCCAGGGGCACGGAATCAGAGGCGCCTCCCAGAGGCGGCAAGCTCTTAGCAAGCCGGTTCCAGGAAGACTCAGGAGAGGGCTTGGAGCCTGGAGGTAGAGTAAGGGCCGGAATTTTATCTTTTAAACACCAAGGAGTGGGCAGGCCAGGCGTGGTGGCTCAAACCTGTAATCCCAACACTTTGAGAGGCCGAGACAAGAGGATTGCTGGATCCCAGGAATTTGAGACCAGCCTGGGCAACATGCTGATGCCCTATCTCTACAAAAAATTTTAAAATTAGCTTGGCGTGGTGGTGCACATCTGTAGTCCCAGCTATTCAGGAGGCTGAAGCGGGAGGATCACTTGACCCAGGAGGTCAAGGCGTGATCGTGTCACTGCACTTCAGCCTGGTGACAGAGAGAGACCCAGTTTCTTTTTTTTTCTTTTTTTTTTTTTTTTTTTGCTTCTTCAGGACATTTATTCCATTACAGTATACCGATGCCACACAGAGAACCTCAAATCTGACCTCGCTTTCTCCTTTGATCTGCCAACACAGGTCCTAAGTCCAATCAAGAGCTGCTTTTGATAGGAAAAAGAGTTTAATAGAGTGCTATTTCTGCCTTTTATAAATCCTCCAAGGGGGTTTAGGCAATACTGAGTTCCAGGCTTTGAGCACTCTCTAACTTGAAGGTACAAAGTCAGGAACTGAATGAGAAACCCAGTTTCTTAAAAAATAAAATAAAAATAAAGGAGCCAGCAAAATCCTTTATGCAGGACAATGACATGATGAAATAGTGTCCCACTTTATTAGAGATCCAGAGCACGTGGTTTTTCACTGGAAGATGAGAAAAGAAAACAACTAGATTCCTGAAGGTTGTAGTCAACTTTCTGGCTGTTATGGGGAACGCGTAATCATATATTATCAGTTAGGAAGAACGGCCTGTGTTAATTAAAGCTGCCTAGTAACTTTGTTTTTTCCCAAAGTTCTTTGAGGGCTAGCATCTCATTTTAGTCTCAGGGGAACCTTGAGCTGTCATTAAGGCAGGTTCTGCTTGCCCCATTTGACAGGTTTGGTGATTAGCATGGGGGTTGCCCCCTAGGAAGTGGAGGAGTGTGGGTTGGGACTCGGACCACCTGGATGTTCTGCAGGCTGCCCTGCCCTGCACAAGCTTCTAGCTCCCAGACAGGCACGGCAGGCCCAGACAGTGGCCCAGCTTGGGGCAGGGGCGAAGCCCATCGCAGTCCACAGTCCTTGGCGGTTTTCCGTCCCTTTCTGGGGGCTCCCAGGGAAGACTGACCAGCCACTGTCCCTGTCTTACAGCAGACAGTCACCGGGAGCATGAGGGACCAGGTGACTTCGCAGCAGCATGAGAATAGCCACGAAAACTAAAACAAGGCTTGTGGACACTCCAAAAATACTCCACTGAAAGTGCCGGCCAGCATCGAAAATAAACCTGTCTGCTGGCTGCCTGCACAGAGGAGCCAGGGAGGGGCCACTGAGCCACACTTCCGGCCCCACACCCTTTTATTTTGGGAAAATCAAACCCTTCCCACCACGAGCTTGCCTGTGGGAGGGAAGCTGAGGCTGCCATTGTCCTGTGAGATTTCGCTGGACGATGCTCAAGTGCAGAAGTGAGAGCTGACCCTTCCATTCATTCCTTCGTCCACCCGCAGGCACGTGCGCCTCCCTCTGTGTGCCAAGTGCTGTCCGTGGCATCAGGGCAGATGGAGCAGGGGCCGCCGGACTCGGCTTGAATCTGCTGTGCTGTGGACAGGCCTAGAGAGCTCGGGGAGCACTTTCCCTCTAGGACATGGGAGTGGGCTTATTGTGCTGTGAGGGGGTAAAGAGGCAGGGGAGATCTTGTCTGTGCCAGGCACGTCCTGGGCCCCATGCAGATGACCAGCCTCATTAGCGCGTTATCTGCACTTGCTCATGCAGCCTCACCTCTGTGTGTGACAGAGGACCCTGGCCTTTAACATTCCTGCCGTCTCACGGCCCCGCCTGCTTCAAAGCTTCCGCAAGCTTCTTAACCCCTGGGCAGACCTGCAACCCCCGCCTGTGGCCTTGGCTCCCACTTCCAAGACCCTGATGAGTTTTGCTGGGAGGGCCTGGTCGCTGCTTTCTTCTCGGAGGAAAGTGGCCCCTTCCCACCTCACTCAGCCTCCTGCTCCCCTGCACTGGCCCTGGCCGGCTCACTTCTGGAGCAAACTCCTGCTTCCTCCTGGCCTTCCCATCTCTGGTCTCTTCCTGATCTGGATACTTCTCTCTCTCTCTTTTTTTTTTTTTTTTTTTTTTTTGAGATAGGGGCTCACTCTGTTGCCCAGGCTAGAGTACACTGGTGCAATCACAGCTCATGGCAGCCTTGACTTTCCAGGCTCCAGTAATCCTTCCATCTCAGCCTCCCAAGTAGCTGGGATTACAGGCCGGACTAATATTTGTATTTTTGGTAGAGATGGGGTTTTGCCATGTTGCCAAGGTTGGTCTCCAACTCCTGAGCTCACACTTGAGCTCCACCTGCCTTGGCCTCCCAAAGTGCTGGGATTACAGGCATTAGCCACAGTGCCTGGCGACCCAGATCCCTTTCTACCTGGGGCCAGAGATTTCCTCCTAAATAGAAAACCTGACCCCACCCTGGTCTTTGGGCGAGACACCTCTTTTGCTTTTTCGTAGTTCTCAGCTCCTTTCCCAAAGTTCAGTGACTCAAGAGTCAGCTTGGTAATTTTTGCCTTAGCCATGTATCCTCTGTTGTTTTTTTGTTTTTGTTTTTTGTTTTGAGACGGAGTCTCACTCTGTCACTTAGGCTGGAGTGCAATGGCGTGACCTCAGCTCACTGCAACCTCTGCCTCCCGGGTTCAAGCAATTCTCCTGACTCAGCCTCCTGAGTAGTTGGGATTACAGGCACCCACCACCATGCCCAGCTAATTTTTGTATTTTTAGTACAGACGGGGTTTCACCATGTTGGTCAAGCTGCTCTCAAACTCCTGACCTCAGGCGATCCGCCCCCTTCGGCCTCCCAAAGTGCTGGGATTATAGGCATGAGCCACCACGCCTGGCCTCCCCCTGTTGTTTTATCTACTTAGCTTTTTCTTGAAAGCCCTGTCCTTTTATCTACTTAGCTTTATCTTGAAAGCGACTCTCTTAAAAATATAAAATTTAAAATTTTTTTATTTTTTGTGTCTCTGTTACAAAAATAAAACAGTCTATGGCAAAGATTGCTGGTGTCACCCAGTATCTTTTCATCCCTTCTCACTTTACACGACATCCCTAATTTTTAGCTGAGCAGACAGTCAAGGCTGCATTTCCCAACCTCCCCTGCAGCCAGGGTGGCCCTTTGACTAAGTTCTGCATGTGTGCAGAAATGGAGTGTGGAACTTCCTAAAAACAGCCTTAAAGGAGGGAGAGGGTTGTGCCCTTCAGCATCCCTTTATTCCTTCCTTCTGCCTGGAATGCAAGCATGATAGCTGGAGCACAGGCAGCTATGTTGGGTCATGAGGAAGCAATGCAGCAGGATAGAAAGATCCTGGGCTCTTAATGATTACAGAGCCTCCCTGCTAGCCCTGGAAAGCTTACATCAGGGTTGCCTTTGTATGAGAAAAATAAACCCTCATTGAAGTCACTGTGATTTGGAGACTTCAGACACTTACACAAAGCTAACCTCGATTGAAACATAGTATCACTTGGAATAATCAGGAGGTGGCTATGAAAAGGAATGCAATAAAAAAGTGACATTCTGAAACTCCTCATACACTCCACTGCCTTCCAGGCTCTGAACCTGAGGGCTACTCACTTTGTTTAAGAAGACATTAGTCATCACTAGCCCAAGATGAAATCTCACTTTGTTCAGAGGGACTGACCAATCGTTGAAAAGGGAAAGACGTTCTCACCGTGTGACTCAACACTGTTCAGTGCCAAGTTCCTCACCTCACCATTAACTGGAGTCATTGACTGTCTACACCTGCAGGCTGAACGCACCGCCCCAGGATGAAGTGTGAGTCCTCAGCATCCCAGGGAGGTTAGTGTCCTCCAGTGAAGCTCCAGCCTTGGGGGGTGCCTCCATGTCCAGGCTGGAGCCACCTCCCTACTCCCTCTCCCCAGGGCCTGGCACGGTCAGCCGTCATGAGTGTCCCAGCTAGAGCTGACCAGCAGATGATGTTTAGTGCCTCTCTGTGCCTTCAGAAATGCTTCCCACCCTTGGGAATTCCAATGCCTGCTTCTCGCTCCTGCTGCACTCCTACTCATTCCCCATCTCTGCATAGATGCCCCAGTGGATCACCATTCAGTAGACATTTACCAGGCACTCCCTGTTCGGGGGTGAGTGTTGGCTATGGAGTTAGCCGCCAGGAGCCTGCCTCCTGCTGACTGGGCGATCTGGGCAAGTAATTTAGCTTCTCCGCCTCAGTCCTTCTTATCTGTAAAATGGGGATAGGAATGGCACCTTCCTCAAGGGTGTTGGTGAGGGTTAGACCAGTCAATATGCTAAGTGCTTAGAACACATTAACCCCTGAGACATCTCAGCTGCTGCTGTTGTCTGTCAGGCTAGGAGGCTAAGGGATCTGCTTTCATGGGGCGGTGGAATGACCTTCTAGAACCTGCTGCAGATAGAGCTTCAGCTTCACCCTCTGTATTAAGCGTGACCCACAGGGGTATGGGTTGGATGGTGGTCGACTTACTTTTTTACTGGCCCTTCTTCCTTATAGCCTGGGGACCTGGGATGTCAGGGAAGCCTATATCCTACTCATTTTCGACTTTTTTTTTTTTTTTTTTGCGATGTGGTCTTGCTCTGTCACCCAGGCTGGAGCGCTATGGTGTGATCTCGGCTCACTGCAGCTTTCGCCTCCTGGGTTCAAGTGATTCTCGTGCCTCAGCCTCCCAAGTAGCAGGGATTACAGGTGCCTGCCACCACACCCAGCTAATTTTGATGTGTTTTTGTTTGTTTGAGACAGTCTTGCTCTGTCTCCCAGGCTGGAGTGTAGTGGCGCAATCTCAGCTCACTGCAACCTCTGCCTCCCAGGTTCAAGAGATTCTCCTGCCTAAGCCTCCTGAGTAGCTGGGATTACAGGTGCCCGCCACCATGCCCGGCTAATTTTTGTGTTTTTAGTAGAGATGGGATTTCACCATGTTGACCAGGCTGGTCTCGAACTCCTGACCTCTGGTGATCCACCCGCCTCGGCCTCCCAGAGTGCTGGAATTACAGGCATGAGCCACCACACCCAGCTAATTTTTGTATTTTTAGTACAGACAGGGTTTCACCATGTTGGCCAGGCTGGTCTCAAACTCCTGACCTCAGGCGATCCGCCCACCTCAGCCTCCCAAAGTGCTAGGATTACAGGCATGAGCTACTGTGCCCGGCTACCTTGGACTTTTATGTACCCACCAGGAGCCTGGGCGCACCAGGTACTTAGGAAACAACACTAATAAAGGAATCCCTGTGAGATACAGGCTGGGTGAAGGGACTAAGGCTGAGAGGCTAAGGAGGCCCAGCTCCCAGCATAGCAGAATAGTCAGCACACAAGGCTTAGCCTTCCCGTTCAAGCCTGGCTCTGTCCCTACTGCTGTCATACGAAACGACTTCAAGGGGCTTTCTTACTGGTATAGACAAAGTCACTGACACGCATTTGTGCATAAGTTCAGGTGCAAAGTGGAGCCCAGACCTTGAAGTCACAGACTGGGGTTAGGTCTAGACTCTCCTATGTATTTGCTAGGTGACCTTGGACAAATGTGCTCCAAATGTATACTCTGAGCCTCATGTTCCTCACCCGAGAAACGGACTGATGTTCCAATGATCTGTTTCTGCATAACAAATCACCCCAAAACTGAGTGGCTTAAACCCCAGTAACTCTCCTGTCTCTCAGGGCTTCTGTGGGTCAGGAATTCAGGAAGGGCTCCACTGGGTGGTTCTGCCTGGGGCTCCAGTATGGGCTTCCTCCCAACGTGACAGCCTGAGGGCAGCTAAATTGTCCACTTGGTGGCCTGTGAGTCACAAACTTACCCAGGTTCAAAAGCAGGAGGATTAGGCTCCAGACTTTTTGTTTTTGTTTTTGAGACAGGGTCTTGCTCTGTCATCCAGGCTGGACTGCAGTGCTGCAATCTCGGCTCGTTGCAACCTCCGCCTCCCCACACCTGGCTAATTTTTGTATTTTTTGGTAGAGACAGGGTTTCACTATGTTGTCCAGGCTGTAAACTCTAGACTTTGATGGGGAAGTGGACAGGTGGGAAATTGGAAAGGCAGAAAAGTGGAAGAGTATATGGGACAGGAGACACTGCTGCAATCCCCTTTTGGGAGACACAGTCTGCCACAGATGACAGCTCTCACGTCCACTGGGAGGGTTATGGATGTAAAGCAACTGGAATTTTTTTTTTTTTAAAGAGATGAGGGTCTTACTCTGTCACCCAGCCTGGAGTGCAGTGGCGCAATCCTGGCTCACCGCAGCCTTGACCTCCTGGGGTCAAGCAATCCTCCTTCCTCAGCCTCCCAGATAGCTGGGACTACAGGCTTGAGCCACCACATCTGGTACCTGGAATATCTTACCTGCCCATAAGGAATCTCCGTGGTGACTACAGCTGTCATTGCAGGTTGGCTGTCCACATCTGTCCCTTCTCTTCCTATCTTACCTCGGTGCAAGTCACACCCTGTTTATGGCCCTTAGGAATCAGCTCACAGGAGACAGTTGGACAAGCCAAGAATCCATTGGTCTACTTGGGGTGGCCAACCGTTAGGCCAACCATTAGGCGGAGAGCAGTGAATGGGGCACTGAGCCCAGGCCAGGTGAGCGGGGGGAGGCACCTGTGACCAGCAGAGGATGTTACATGGGAGCTGGGCATTCGGAAGGGGCCTCTCCATCAAGCCGAGTGAGCCCGTAGGGCCACGCGCCCCCACCTCCTCCAGGAGAGAGGGATCCATCATGAGCGTGGAGCCTGGGAACCCTAGCAGCCTATTCCAGATCCTGGCAGAGCCTCATCACTTGATTTCATCTCCCTTCCAAAGTAGTGGCACTTAATTAAGAATTTCTAGGTCAGGCGCAGTGGCTCACATCCATCATCCCAGCGATCTGGGAAGCTGAGAAAGAAGAAAAGCTGGAGGCCAGGAGTTCAGTACCGGCCTGGGCAACATAGTGAGACCTGCCCCTGTCTCTACCAAAAAAAAAAAAAAAAAAAAATTTTTTTTCATGAGCAGGATATGGTGGCATGCACCTGTGGTCCCAGTTACTCAGAGGCTGAGGCGAGAGTATCACCTGAGCCCAGAAGTTGGAGGCTGCGGTAAGTTACGATTGTGCCACTCACGGCACTCCAGCCTGGGTGACAGAGCACTACCCTGTCTCTAGAAAATAAAATAAAATAAAAAATAATAAATAAATAAATAATTTGGGAAAAGGCTTATTACCTAAGAAATCTTTCTTCTGCACCCCCGGGCCCCTGGTTTACTTTCACATCTCTGGAAATAAGAATCATAAAAAAGTCACTTTCCTTGACTGGAAGGAAGAAGGGAAGGCAGGCCGGACCCCAGGCCTCTGTCTCCTCCCTCCGTCTCAGCCATCTGGACAGAAGGGGCCTTTATTTAACCGGATGCTTCTCCATAGTCCTGTCACCCAGAGCTGCAAACTTGTCCTGTGGTCTCTTGTGGCCTCTAACATGTGAATCAGGATCAGCAGTTCTGAAGCTGATGGTCGCCTTCTTTAAAATGGTGGTAAACACACGTAACATACACATGTAACATACAAATTACCATCTTAACCTTTTGAAGTGTATAGTTCAGGGGCCTTAAGAACATTCACAGCCGGGCACAGTGGCTCACGCCTGTAATCCCAGCACTTTGGGAGGTCAAGGTGGGCAGATCACCTGAGGTTAGGAGTTCAAGACCAGCCTGGCTAGCATGGTGAAACCCCATTTCTACTAAAAATACAAAAATTAGCTGGGCATGGTGGAGTGCATCTGTAATCCCAGCTACTCGGGAGGCTGAGGCCGGAGAATCACTTGAACCCAGTGGGTGGAGGTTGTAGTGAGCCAAGTTGGTGCCACTGCACTCCAGCCTGGGCGTTAGAGTGAGATTCCCTCTCAAAAAAAAAAAAGAGAAAGAAAGAAAAAGGAACATTCACATTGTGGCACAACCATCACCACCATCCGTCTCCAGAATTCTGTTCCATCTTCCCAAATGGAAACTCTATCTCCATTAAACACTAACTCCCCATTACCCTGTCCCTGAAACTTGTGACAATCACCAGCTTCTTTCTGTCTCTGTGAATTTGACTACTCTAGACACCTGGTGTAGGTTGAATCTTACATTACAGTCAGCCCCCCATGTCCATGTGTCCCAAATCCATGGATTCAAGCACCCACAGATTAAAAATATTCTCAGGTCAGCCACGGTGGTATGTGCCTATAATCCCAGCACTTTCGGAGGCTGAGGTGGGAGGGTCACTTGAGCCCAGAAGTTCAAGACCCCGTCTCTACAAAAAATATATATATATATCTATATATATCTATATATATATAATTATTATTATTGAGATGGAATCTTGCTCTGTCTCCCAGGCTGGAGTGCAGTGGTGCAATCTTGGCTCACTGCAACCTCTGCCTTCTGGGTTCAAGCAATTATCCTGCTTCAGCCTCCTGAATAGCTGGAATTACAGGCACCCGGTCACCACACCCAGCTAATGTTTGATTTTTAGTAGAGATGGGGCTTCACCGTGTTGCCCAGGCTGGCCTTGAACTCCTGACCTCAAGTAATCCGCCTGCCTCAGTCTCCCAAAGTGCTGGGATTACAGGCAGGTGCATCCATAGTCCTAGCTACTTGGGAGACTGAGGTTGAAGGATTGCTTGAGCCTGAGAGATCAAGACTGTAGTGAGCCATGATCATACCACTGCAGTCTAGCCTGGGTGACAGAGCACAACCCTGTCTCAAAAAAAAAAGAAAGAAAGAAAAGAAAAAAAAATGAGGAAAAAACTTTTTACAAAGTTCTAAAGAGCAAAACTTGAATTTACCACGCGTTGAGTATTGCATTGAATCTATGCAAATGAAGTGATGTGTAGACATTTTATTAGGTGTTATGAGTCATCTAGAGATGATTTAGAGTCTACAGGGGGACATGTGTAGGTTATATGCAAACACTACTCCATTTTGTATAAGTGACTTGAGCATCCGAGGATTTTGGTATCCACAGGGGGTCCTGGAATCAACCCTCTGTGGACAAGAAGTTGTATTTGTCTGTTTGTGTCTGGCTTATTTCACTGAGTATAATATTCTCAAGGTTCATCCTTGTGTCAGAATTCTGATGCCCCTTTTTATGACACACATCTTGTACAGTTCTCTTTACTCTCTCTCTCTCTTTTTTTTTTTTTGGAGACAGGGTCTTACTCTGTCTTGCAGATTGGAGGTGCTCAGTAGCACAGTCTTGACCTCCCGGGCTCAGGTGATCCTCCCACCTCAGCCTCCCGAGTAGCTGGGACTACAGGCATTTACCACGATGCCCACCTAATTTTTGTATTTTTTTGTAGGGATGAGGGTCTCACTATGTTGCCCAGGCAGGTCTCAAACTCCCAGCCCCAAGTGATCCTCCTGCCTCAGCCTCCCGAAGTGCTAGGGATTACAGATGTGAGCCAGCATGTCTGGCCCCTCCTCACTCTCCTGAAATGAAATGTCTAGAATGATCCAGAATGCTGCCCTCCCCTCTGCCAGTAGATGTCCAGTAGAACCCACCATGACAAGCAAGCCCCCATTCCGCATTTCCAAAACGTTCTCTAACTGTCATGCAGTGTGACCCCCAGACCACACTGAAAACCACTCTCCCAAATGAAGTTTTTTCCTAAGGAGCCCAGAGCACTTTGTTCCTCATTACCTTCCCCAAGTCTTAGGCCCCTGACATCCCTATAAAGAGTCTTCCTTGCTGGCAAATAGCATATGCAAAAAGCTTCCATGGGCAGCCCATCAGCCCTCCAACCAATCTTGGCTTTGGCTTGGCTGAGAACCCACCCACAATTTCCCCACTATCATCAGTGACCACTCTCATTTCAAAGACGTAGAATGTAAAGTTCAGAGACAGATGAAGACGTCGGGACTGACATTTCCTGCATGCCTTCTAGGTGTGCACGCAGTGTGTCTTTACTGCTCCCAGCATCCTGGGTAGAGAAGACATCATCCCATTTTACGGGGGTAAAAATTGAGGCTGGGCGCGGTGGCTCATGCCTGTAGTCCCAGCACTTTGGGAGGTTGAGGCAGGCAGATCACCTGAGGTCAGGAGTTCGAGACCAGCCTGGCCAACATGGTGAAACCCTGTCTCTAGGAAAACTACAAAAATTAGCCGGTGTATTGGCTGACGCCTGTAATCCCAGCTACTTGGGAACCTGAGGCAGGAGAATCGCTTGAACCTGGGAGGCAGAGGTTGCAGTGAGCGGAGACCACACCACTGCACTCCAGCCTAGACAACGGAGTGAGACTCCGTCTCAAAAAAGAAGAAAAAAAAAATTGAGTAGCAGGGCAGCAAGGACCTTTTCTCTGGGTCACAAAGCTATTGGGTGACAAAATGAGAACTGGGAGGTAGGACCTCTAATTCGAAGCCACTGCACCCTCCTGCCTCTGTGACAAAGGATAGAGGGGCTGGGACCCACTCTTCCCCACAGCAGCTGCAATTGAATCAGAAAGCAGGCAGCGCATCTGGATGCTGTGAGTCAGTGCTCAGAGGAGGAGGCCGTGGCACACAGGGCAGTCACCGCAGTCCCGGCACAGCTGGGTCTCTGCCGTATGCTGCCACAGCCCACCCGGCTCGCTGCGTGGACAGGAAGGCATGTTCCTTGTATGAGCAGGAGGTGACTAACGAACACCAGGTGAGGAAGAGCGGGTAGAACAAGGTCAGAATCTCAACTAAGCCTTCGAGATCGTGTCAGGCTCATTTGCCTGCGATGTCTGGTCTCCGTCCCACTCTGGGGTGTCAGCTTCTTGGAGACTTACCCAGGTCTCCCGCCTTCCGAGCTCTTGCCCTGCTGCTGCTTTCAGCCCTGCCTTTCACAGCTGCTAGGTGCCTACTCCTTAGCCTGGCATTCAAGGCTGCAATGCCAACTTCAGCTTCACCCCCATTTCCTGTCACAAATCCTCCACTCTGGCCAAATTCCTCCCGTGCCATGACTTTCCTGCCTCTGAGCCTCTGCCTATGATCCCCCCCAATGCCCCCCGGGCCTGCCCTCTTCATCCATTTCACCTGTTAGGCTGACAGGTCAGGTTTGAGTCCAGTGAACCTGATTCCAATCCCTGACTTTGCCAACTTATCAACCTGTGAGGCATCGGGCAACCTCCTGAATCTCTCTGAGCTCCTTCTTCTTCTTTTTTTTTTTTTTTTTTTTGTGATGGAGTCTCATTCTATCACCAGGCTGGAGTGTAGTGGTGTGATCTCGGCTCACTGCAGCCTCCATCTCCCAGGTTCAAGCGGTTCTTGTGCCCCAGCCTCCCGAGTAGCTGGATTACAGGTGCCCGCCACCACACTGGCTAATTTTTGCATTTTTAGTAGAGATGGGGTTTCGACATGTTGGCCAGGGTGGTCTCGAACTCCTGACCTCAGGTGATCCACCTGCCGCAGCCTCCCAAAGTGCTGGGATTACAGGTGTGAGCCACCACGCCCAGCCTATCTCTCTGAGCTTCTGTGTCTGCGCATAAAATGCCACTGGATTCAACTCATTTTTATTGAGCTCCTACTGTGTCTACAACAGTCTGGGGATTTAGCAGTGAAGAAAGGTGATTTTTTTACTGCCTATCCTTGTGTACTTTTAAAATGCTATACCATGTGCAGGTAAAATTTCTAAATTTTTTTTTTTTTTTTTTTTTTTTTTTTTTTTTTTGAGACGGAGTCTCACTCTGTCGCCCAGGTTGGAGTGCAGTGGCGCGATCTCAGCTCACTGCAACCTCCACCTCCCGTGTTCACGCCATTCTCCTGCCTCAGCCTCCGGAGTAGCTGGGACTACAGGCACCCGCCACCACACCTGGCTAATTTTTTTGTATTTTTAGTAGAGACGGGATTTCACTGTGTTAGCCAGGATGGCCTCAATCTCCTGACCTCGTGATCCACCCACCTCGGCCTCCCAAAGTGCTGGGATTACAGGCATGAGCCACCGCGCCCGGCCTTTAAATTTTATTAACATGAAAATTATCAAGGTAATGAGACTTAGGAAGAGGGAAAATATTAATATCTTTCTCCGGGGGCTTCTACGAGGATGAAGGGAGGCAACCCAGTCCAGTGCAGGCTCTGGGGCCCAGCAAAGAAGTGCTCACTAAATTGCAGCCATTGTCAAAATGCTGCCTTCTCCAAGCCTCTAAGGAGCCTCCTGCGGTTAAACCTGCCCTCACCCCTACTGGAGTGTGATGGTGCCTTTGTTCGTACTATGTCATTTACTCACCTACCCATCCACCCGCCTGTCCTCCATCCATCCACTTACCTACCCAGCCATCGCTCACACTTTCACCTACTCATTGATTCCTTATTGCAAACCACCTTAGCCCATTTTATGCTGCTATAACAGAATAGCATAGACTGGGTAATTTATTTATTTATTTATTTATTTATTTATTTTTTGAAACAGAGTCTCGCTCTGTTGCCCAGGCTGGAGTGCAGTGGCATGATCTCGGCCAACTGCAACCTCTGCCTCCTGGGTTCAAGTGGTTCTCCTGCCTCAGTCTCCCTGGTAGCTGGAATTACAGGCACACACCCCCACACCCGGCTAATTTTTGCATTTTTAATAGAAACGAGGTTCCACCATGTTGGCCAGGCTTTTCTCAAACTCCTGACCTCAAGTGATCCACCCGCCTCGGCCTCCCGAAGTGCTGGGATTATAGATGTGAGCCACTGCGCCAGGCCAAGGTAATTTATAATGAACTGAAATTTATTGGCTCACAGTTCTGGAGGCTGAGAAATCAAGGGGCCATAATCTGGCAAAGGCTTTCTTGCTGCATCATCCCATGGCAGAAGGCCCAAAAGAGGGTACGGAGTGGGGAAAGAGGGAGCTAAACTAGTCCTTTTATAAGGAACCCAGTCCCCAATAATGGCATTAATTTATTCAGGAAGGCAGTACCCCCATGACCCAAATACTACCTCCCATTAGGCCCACCTCCCAACACTGTCACATTGGGGATGGAGTTTCCAACACATGAACTTTGGGGGACACTTGAAACTATGGCACACACCTGCCTTGTGCCAGCTCTTCTGCCAGGTGGGTAGGAGAGAATGATAAAACAGTTCCAATCTTTCCCCTCGTACAAGTTTCTGCTGGGTAAGGGAGAGATGACCCACCATGGAAAGTATTTGCTATACAACGTACAAGCTTTGTAGATTATATGCAGAGAACATGTGCTCCATAGAGCAGGTGGCAGTGGCAAAGGACTTGCAGAGAAGGGATATCAAGTTGAGACCTGAAGATGGTCCCGGCAGATGAAGGCAGAGGAGAGGACATTCCACGGGCAAGGCAGG
Organism: Pongo abelii; assembly: GCF_028885655.2. Taxonomy (NCBI): domain Eukaryota; kingdom Metazoa; phylum Chordata; class Mammalia; order Primates; family Hominidae; genus Pongo; species Pongo abelii. Next base: position 4,632,901 of record NC_071994.2, on the reverse strand, counting down.
AGGTAAGAAGGTGTGTAGAGAAGATAAGAACAGCTGGAATGTTGAGTTTCATGTTGAGAGCAGCAAGGGGCTGCAGAAGTGACCAAGGACCTCACAGATTATGCAAGGAATGTGATCCTTGTCCCAGGAACAGGCTTCAGAGGGCTTCCAGCAAGGGAGGGACATGAGAAAGTTCAGGCGTTGGAGAGAGAACTCTGAGTGCACTGTGGTCACCAGGTTGGAGTGGACAGGATTGGGTTTGGCGGTGATGGTGTGTAGAAGCCAGTTGGCAAAGCTGGAGCAGAGATTCCCCAGGCAGGAGGGGTGCTGGGGGTCTGCAGCAGAGCAGGGAAGTGGGAGCAGAGAATGAAGAAGGTCAGAAGATTCCCCCAATCTTTTTTTTTTTTTTTTTTTTTTTTTGAGATGGAGTCTTGCTCTGTCGCCTAGGCTGGAGTGCAGGGTGCGATCATGGCTAACTGCAACCTCTGCCTCCTGGGTTCAAGCAATTCTCCTGCCTCAGCCTCCTGAATCGCTGGGATTACAGCCACCACCACGCCCAGCTAATTTTTGTATTTTTACTAGAGACAGGGTTTCACTGTGTTGGCCGGGCTGGTCTCAAAGTCCTGACTTTGTGATTCGCCCGTCTTGGCCCCCCAAAGTCCTGGGGTTACAGGTGTGAGCCACCGCGCCTGGCCTCCCCCCAAATTTCTACCAGAAAAATCCTTACCTTCCTGAAAAGTTGAAAGACCAGTACCACAAACACATTTGCCTCTACCTAGAGTCAACAATCATTGATATCTCCAGCTTTGTTCTCTCAAGACACAGCAAAGTGGGTGGATTTTCTTTTTCTGTACTATTTGAATGAAAGTCAGTTTCAGACATGGTGATGCTTCACCCTGAGCTGCATTTCCTGAGAATGAGGGCATTTTTCTCCTGAATCGCAGAACCAGTATCGCACCTCGGAAACCCAACAGAAGTGACGTCTGCTGCCCAGTTTGTGTCCAGATTGTCCCGAGTGTTCCAGGATGGCCTTTCATGGTTGGGTTTTTGTTTTGAGAGCTGGGGTCCCATCAAGGTCCCAGCGTCGCATTTGGTTGTCTCTTTAGTCTCCAAGAAAGACTCTGGAGGTGGAATGTGCAGGGCTTGATGAGTCACTAGGTTTCAGGCGTGGAGGGCAGGGACGATCCGGGCGATGACCGGGTTCTGGTTTGGGCAGCCAGTGGTGCAATCCTTGGCATGAGGAATTCTGGAGAGGGAACAGATCTCAGGGAAGAGTGGGTTTTGGAAGGGCCGAGTGTGAGGAATTTTCTGACTGTCAGGTGGGAAGCTCAGGAGATGGTAGCGAGATACAGTGAGGGCTGTGTTAGCTTCCTGGGGCTGCCAGACAAATGACCAGAGATGGGGTGGCTTAAAGCAACAGAAATGTGCTTTCTCTTAGCTCTGGAGGCTGGAAGGCCAAAATCAATGTGTCAGCAGAATCCTGCTTTTCCCAAGGGCTCAAGGGAAGAATCCTTCCTTGTCTCTTCTAGCTCCTCGTGGTTTTCGGCAGTCATTGGCGACCCTGCGCTCCAATCTCTGCCTCCGTTTTGGCACATGGCCACCTTTCCTCTTGTAGTTCACATGGCCCTCTTATAAGGACACCAGTCATTAGGTTTAGGGCGTGCCTTCCTGCACTGTGACCTCATCTTAATTTAACTAATTACATCAGCAAAGACCCTGTTTCCAAATAAGCTCATGTTCTGAGGTTCCTGGTGGACACCAAATTTGGGGGGCACATTATCCAACTCAGCATATGGTCAGCAGCATCTAAATGGTGACTGAGACAGCAGGAATGGCTGCAACTAGCCAGGGAGAGCAGATGGAGGAGGAGGAGAGGGAAGGAGGGGAAGGGGCCCTAGAAAAGAACCAGGGGGCTTAGTCACCGTTTGGAAGGGAGGAGGGCGTGGGCTCTACAGGGTCAAGTGCTGTGGAGTGTCAAGTAGAGAAGGGCTGAACCGCATGCAGCCTCTGGATTCCACGATGAGCTGGCCGGAGACTTTGGCAAGAGCAGTGTCAGGAGACCGCTTGGGGAAAACCCAGACTGCATGGAATTTTGTTTTTACATTTCAGACCCTGGCCTCATAGACCTCTTTTTTATTTGTTTTTTTTTTTGAGACAGAAACTCACTCTGTCACCCAGACTGGAGTGCAGTGGTGCCATCTTGGCTCACTGCAACCTCTGCCTTTTGGGTTTAAGCAGAAAATTCTTATGCCCCAGCCTCCTGGGTAGCTGAGACTATAGGGGTGCACCACCACACCTGGCTAATTTTTGTATTTTCACTAGAGACGGGGTTTCATTATGTTGGCCAGGCTGGTCTCAAACTCCTGGCCTCGAGTGATCCACCCGCCTCGGCCTCCCAAAGTGTTGGGATTACAGATGTGAGCCACCGTGCTCTGCCCTTGTAGGCCGCTTGAAGGCAAGTGGAATAAGTGGCTCTTCTTACATATTTATCTTGCTGTTGTCAGTTCTTCCGTCGGGCTGTAAGCCCCTCCAGATTAGGGGCTAGATTATATTTTGTTCCCTGTAACTCTCCCAGACCCCTGCAGGACCCGTGGCCTCCTGTGAACATCAGCACTCACAGCCCCAGCACGTCTGCCCTAGGGCGGCCACCACCTGTGCTGAGAGAGGGTTCCTTATAGGATAGGAAGGTGCCAATTTCAGCTGCAACTATTGACCCTTTTTTGCGTGACTTCACATGCATGGATTTGCTCATTGAACCCTAACCCTAACCTCTAGTAGTAGGAGAGTACTATAGTACTAAAATACTACAGGAGTACTACTGTCACTCCAACATAGCAGACGAGGAAACCAAGGCACAGAGAGGTCAAGTGGCACAGGAAGTGAGGGAGCCAGGATCCAGACTCAGTGATTTGGCTCCAGAGAGCGCAGTGCCTTTCAGAGCGCATGGCTTCACACTGACCATTGAATGGGCTCCAGGGTCATCAGCAGATCTCAGGCGGACCTGTGGATGTGCTCCTCGAGCTCCCTGGAGTTCTTCTGGGTCTGACCTCACTTGGGGCCTGGCTACACGCTCTGTTCTTTACTTCCTGGGATAAAGAACAGACACTGGCCCTGAGTACTGTGTCATCAGAAGGGCAGGTGCAGGCCCAGAGCAGGGGGCTTCCAACCTAAGTGTGACCATTCTCCCCACAGAGCCCCTGCAGACTGGAGACTTTGACCCCACAGGTCACTTGCAGCTGCCCACCACTTTCTCACCTCACCTTTCGTGTCTCAGGTGTGCTTCTTTTAGCTGAAAGCCCCAGAGGGACCACACCTGGCCCTTCCTGGCTCAGCTGCCCCATAGTGGTGAGGTTTTCTGGTTTATTTTTTCAGTTGTTATTAGAGGTCTTCGTTATCTTTCTCATGAGTGACTAAAGCCTATTATCCCTAGGCAAGTTCCTGCCTGGCTGGTGGGTGGGAGCCTCCAGTGTCTGCATCTTCTCCCACACCACCCCCGGAGCCTGAGCTCACACAGCTGGGGTGGGGAAGAACCTGCCTGCGGCCCGTGGGAAAGCTGGGGAAGGAGGAGAGCCTTCTGTCCATGCTGAGGGGGCAGCTGCCGTGCCAGCCCGGCCAGGGGGCTCTTCTCTGCTGTTCTCTGGGCATCCTGGAGATCACAGGCTGCTCCCAAAGAGAAAGGCATGGGACCAAAGAGAAAGGGATGGGACCAAAGAGAAAGGGATGGGACAAAGGGATGTTATTCCTCCCTCTTGCAAAACTTCTTGCACCTGAGGTAGAGTAAATCTGAGTGCTCCTCCACTCCAGATCTTTGGGAAGAAGGTAAGGGACCCATGCCAGGCACAGTGGCTCACACCTGTAATCCTAGCATTTTGGGAGGCTGAGGCAGGGCGGATCACTTGAGGTCAGGAGTTCGAGACCAGCCTGGCCAAAATGGTGAAACCTCATCTCTACTAAAAATACAAAAATGAGCCAGGTGTGGTGGTGCACGTCTGTAATCCCAGCTACTAGGGAGGCTGAGGCAGGAGAACTGCTTGAACCAGGTGGCGGAGGTTGCAGTGAGCTGAGATTGTGCCATGGCACTCCAGCCTGGCAATAGAACAAGACTCCATCTCAAAAAAAAGAAAAAAAAAAGAAGAAGAAGGGAAGGGACCCTGTATTAGGCCGATCTCACACTGCTATAAAGAACTACCTGAGACTAGGTAATTTATGAAGAAAAGAGGTTTAAATGACTCACAGTTCCACAGGCTTAACAGAAAGCATGACTGAGAGGCCTCAGGAAACTTACAGTCATGGCGGAACGTGAAGGGGAGGCAGGCACATCTTCACAAGGTGGCAGGAGAGAGAAAGGGCAAAGGGAGAAGTGCCACACACTTGCAAACCATCAGATCTCATGAGAACTCATGCACTATCATGAGAACAGCAAGGGGGACATCCACCCCACGATCCAATCACTTCCCACCAGGTCCCTCCCTTGACCCATGGGGATTACAATTTGACATGAGATTTCAGTAGGGACCCAGAGCCAAACTGTATGAGACCCCAGCCTCAGTGGACACCGTGTGCCTGCCAGCTCTCATGCTTGCTTGTCCTCTGCCAGGGGCCCTCTCCCCACTCTGCTCATGTGACAAGCTCTTACTCATCCTTGCTGTTTCACCTTCAAAGTCGCTGCTTCCAGGAAAACCTCCCTACTTCCCCCATGCTGCCAGAACACCCTGCCCCTCCCTTCGGTCTTTTTCACCATGGAATTTAGCTTCCTGCAGGGCAGAACCTGTGTCTTGTTGCCCACCCTGTGTCCTCAGCACCTGGTCTTACAAAACAGCACAGGTTTGCCACGGTTGAATCGGCAGGTGGCCTGGTCATTTTCCTCTCCTTCCCCTCCCGGAGCCAGGCTCATCTCCTCACGCCTGAGGCTCCTGGCTTCCCTCCCCAAGTGGGACCGAGGCCAGCAGTGAGCAAAGAGTACAGGGAGCAGAAAAAGTGCCAAGCCAGAGGACAGGGCTCCTTGGCAGGATGACCTGGAAGAGGTGACTTCATGGCCCAAGAGCTCAGTGGCTGCAAGATGTCAGCCTCGCGAAGGGCTGGCTCGGAGTGTCCTGGGCAGGGAAAGCAATGAGTGCAAGGGCCCTGGGGCAGGAACCAGTGTGGCAGATCTGAGGGCCACAGACAAGGCCACTAAGAGCGGAGCGAACTGTAGACTTTACCCCAGGTGTGTTGGAAGTTGGGGAGCAGTGCCGTGGGGAGGTGTTCTTGATGCCAGGGTGGCTTGATGAACTAAGGCTGAGGGCCTCCTCACAGCTCCCTCTGCCATCCTGCAGACGCTGGCCAATTATTTGGAAATATTCACAGAAAACATAGCAAGAAAAGCATCCAGTGTCTGGGGGCAGTGAGAGCACTTCTCACCTATCAGTTCCCGGAGTTCATATTAGAGTGAGAAATAGGCCAGGGGCAAAGAGAACCTGTTTTTCAGCCACCCACAGGGATGGAGACAGTAGCATTATGAGGATTCCAGCCCCTTCTGGGTTTAAGTTATTTACACAAAGGTATAAGCCAGTCATAAGAAGGTATTGGGTTATATGGCCAAAAGAGCCATTCTTCTCTCTTAATGGAAAGGAACTGAGCTGCTATAGAGACCAGCTACGTGCTTGGATGCTCAGGGACTGATCACGTGTGCCCACCCGCCCAGGTACTGATCTCTCCAGTGCTGAAAGGAGGCACCATCACGGCTCCTGCTTGCTCATTGTGGAAACTGAGGCTCGGAGAACTTTGGAGACCTGCCTGAGCCACAGGCCAGCACAGGCCGACAGTGAGCTCAATGCCTGGACTCAAATCTTGTGCCCTTTTTAAAAACCTTTTATTATGAACAATTTCTTTCATTCGCCAACAACAGAGGTGGTGTTTTGCAAGATGAAAATAATGATCACATAACGTGGACACCCACGCACCACTGTCCACTTAGGAAATAAAACATGCTAGGACCAACCATCCCTCCTGTTGTTCCTGATGGCTGCATCACCACCACTCAGCCCCCAGGTACCCAGGACAACTCTGAAGTTTACTTGTGTCTTCCCCTTGCCTCATGCACCTCTTGCTTTCTGCCAACTGCTTTGCGGTTTCATAATGTACATAGGATATTACTATGGACTACTCAATGCAGAAGGGCATAAATTTGTATGAGAGTGTGTTCATTTCCTGGCCAGGCACGATGGTTCACGCCTGTAATCCCAGCACTATGGGAGGCTAAGGTGGGAGGATTGCTTGAGCTCAGGAGTTCAAGACCAGCCTGGGCAACATGGTGAGACGTCGTCTCTACAAAAAAATACAAAAACAAGCCAGGATTGGTGGCGCACGCCTGTAGTCTCAGCTACTTGGAAGGCTGAGGTGGGAGGATCGCTGGAGCCTAGGAAGTCGAGGCTGCAGTGAGCCATGATTGTGCCACTGCACCCAATCTGGGCAACAGAGCAAGACATTGTCTAAAAAACAAACAAACAAACAAACAGTGTGTTCATTCCCTGGGGCTGCCGTAATAAATGACCACAGACTGAGTAGCTTAAACAACAGATATTTATTCTCTCACAGTTCTGGAGGCTGGAAGTCTTAAGTCAAGGTGTCCGCAGGGTGGGTTCCTTCTGGAGGCTCTGAGGGCACATCTGTTCCAGGCTTCTCCCAGCTTCTAGGGGCTGCTGGCACCCCTCAGTGTGCCCTGGTGCACGGCTGCACCCCTACGGTGTCTGCTTCTGTGTCGCATGGCCTCGTCCCTGTGTGTCTCTGTGTCTGTGTCTCTTCTACTTCTCCTTCTTTTTTTTTCCTTTTTGAGATGGAGTCTTGCTCTGTCGCCCAGGCTGGAGTGTAGTGTCATGATCTCGGCTCACTGCAACCTCCATCTCCTCGGTTCAACCAATTCTCCTGTCTCAGCCTCTCAAGTAACTGGGATTACAGGCACATGCCATTACGCCCAGCTAATTTTTGTATTTTTGGTAGAGATGGGGTTTCACCATATTGGTCAGGCTGGTCTCAAACTCCTGATCTCAGGTGATCCACCCACCTCAGCCTCCCAAGGTGCTGGGATTACACCTTGCGTCCTTTCTTCTTCTGATAAGGACACAGTCATTGTATTTAGGGTCACCCTAAATCCAGGATGCTTTCATCTTGAGATCTCTAAGTCAACTACGTTTGCAAAGACTCTTATTTTTGTTTGTTTGTTTGTTTTGAAACGGAGTCTCGCTCTGTCACCCAAGCTGGAGTGCAGTGGCACAATCTCGGTTCACTGCAACCTCCACCTCCCGGGTTCAAGCAATTCTCCTGTCTCAGCCTTCCTAGTAGCTGAGACTACAGGTGCATGCCACCATGCCCAGCTAATTTTTTTGTATTTTTAGTAGAGACAGGGTTTCACCATATTGATCAGGCTGGTCTCAAACTCCTGACCTCAGGTGATCCACCCACCTCGGCCTCTCAAAGTGCTGGGATTACAGGAGCGAGCCACTGTGCCCAGCCAAAGACCCTTATTGTACACAAGGTCGTATTCACAGGTACCAAAGGTTGGGACATGAACATATCTTTTTGGGGGCCGCTATTCACCTACTACTTACAGGAAGGCACTCAAAATTTACTTAGTGGTCAAAGTGCTTGATCAAAAATTTAGGGCCCCCTGTGGTGTGAAGATGTTTGTGTTATCGTCTCTGTCTCGGGGCAGGGGCCACATCTCATGCCCCCTCCAACCCCACTGGCTGCTCAGTAGGATGGAGGAAAGGGGCCTCTGGACTGTGGCCTGAGTTTGCCAGGATGCAGCTGAGAATGAGAGTGGGGGCCGGGTCTTCCCTCCTGCGCTGCCATCGCAGAGCCCACTTGCCCGCCACCCTCCCCCATCAGACTAGCTCAGAGCTTGCAGTGTTGTTCGCCCCAGTTGTCAGCTCTCCTTGCACCCTGTCCTTGTCCTGTGGGGCACGTCTCACCTAGTAATGAAGGAAATCATGAGTGTCGTTTGTGTTTAAGGCTCACCTTCTCCCTAGATACTGCCTTCCCAGTTCTTCCTTTGTAGACCCTCAAGAGATCATTGCCACCTAAGTGAACAAGATCCTGTGGGGTGATCTGGACCCTTCTTGGCCTAGTCCAAAGGAGACCGCAGGGTGTGCTGTGTCACAGTGAGGTGTCCAGCCAGCACAGGAGGAAGGAATTACCATAGTTCAAGTGGATTTAGCCTGCTTGGCCTATGGAGCCAAGAGCACAAAGCAAACAGCTGCTCGGACACCTTGGCTGGGCACCTAGGAGGCCCCCATGGGCAGTAATTTCCCCAAAATGATGGCCAAGCACCTGCTTCGTGCTGGGGACCAAGATAGGTGGACACACAGATGGAGGCATGTGGACAGACTGCCTCTCTGGCCCTGCCTGCAGTAGGATGAAAGTCTTGCCTCCTGACCCCAAGGCCACCCCTGCCCTCGGGCCCCTCTCCCACTCTACTTCGGCCCTGAGCTACTTCTTTTCTTTTTTTTCTCTTTCTTTTCTTTTTTTTTTTTTAAGATGGAATCTCCCTCTGTTGCCCAGGCTGGAGTGCAGTGGCATGATCTCGGCTCACTGCAATCTCCACCTCCCAGGTTCAAGCGATTCGCCTGCCTCGGTCTCCTGGGACTACAGGCAACCCCCCACCCCCGCCCAAACACACACACCACATGGCCCTGAGCTATTTCTAACCATCTGTGTGCTCAGGTTTGGGTGAGGAACACCTTTGTCTACAGTGGGAAGGTTCTACCCTACAACTTTACCATGTTGGGAAGCGGCTTGGGAATCCTCGTCGTGATTCCCACACGTGTTCATTCCATTCCGCCCATGTGAAAAGCCTGGAGCCATCGAGTTCAACGAGCTAACAAGGTCTGGCTCCCCGGGGAGGCTGTGGTGCTCAGGGGTTTAGGAGCCCCCAGTCTGTGCGTTCCCAGAGCCAGGGCTGGGAGCCCTGCCTGGCTTCTCTTTGAGAATCAGTTCTTGGAAATCTGCTGTGGCAACATTTCCCGGCACAACCATGGGTCCCTTTTGTGTCCCGGCTGGAGCCATCTCAGGGGTGGTGTTGGCTGCTGGCTTGAGACGACGCGGGCCCCACTCTCCCAGGAGCTATGTGGCTCCTTTCTGCAGCTCCGCCTCTCGGAGCGGCTCCTAAACCCCAGGCTCAGGCCTTCTCAGCTCCATCCGTGTGCACAGGTGCCGCCTTCTCTGGCACAAGCCAACCATTACTCACAGCTAAAAACTTCAATCCAAATTAAAAAGAAAAAAAAATCCCCACCTCCACTGCCCAAGAAACAGGCCTCATTCCTCCTTTATTCTGAATCACAGCCAGCGAGTTCTCAGAATCCTGGGCTAGAGGAACAATATGATGTCCTCCATCCATCCTGGCCACGTTGTGAGCAGTCATTTCGCCATCCCAGGGCCAGAAGGTGGTGTAGTGGGAGAGGCTTCCAGGCCCTGAGGCATCAGCGGGGTCCTAGGCCATTGGGTTGAGAGGAGATGAGGAGGGCGGGCTGGGGGCCAGGGGACTCATGCAGCATGCAAGGGCAGGCTCTTAAGGCTCCATTCATGGGACATGTTTCCTTGATATGTGGGGACTTTTTCTGTTTGTTTTTTTTTTTTTTTTTTTTTGAGACATAGTTTCACTCTGTCGCCCAGGCTGGAGTACAATGGCACAATGTCCACTCACTGCAATCTCTGCCTCCTGCGTTCAAGCGATTCTCCAACCTCAGCCTCCCGAGTAGCTGGGATTACAGGTGCCCGTCAGCATGCCCAGCTAATTTTTGTATTTTTAGTAGAGATGGGGTTTCACCACATTAGCCAGGCTGATCTCAAACTCCTGACCTCAGGTGATCTGCCCGCCTCAGCCTCCCAAAATGCTGGAATTACAAGTGTGAGCCCCTGTGCCTGGCCGATATGTGGGGACTTTTCACATTTGAAGAGACCCAACCAACCTAAACCTACTGACCTAGTGCAACAGAAAGCACAGATCTGTGAAGATCTGTAAGGCGCACATAAAGCACTGATGTGTGAAGATCTGTAAGACCACAGCTTCCTTTCCAAACACAACGTGAACACAAGACCACGGAAAGACAACAGCCAGGATCAAGAACCGGATACCCGCTACATGTGAAAGCGAACTGTGGCTAACAACCTACAACTCCAGCCAGGCGCGGTGGCTCACGCCTGTAACCCCAGCACTTTGGGAGGCCAAGACAGGTGCATCGCTTGAGCCCAGGAGTTTGAGACCAGCCTGGGCAACAGGGCGAAACCCTGTCTCCACTAAAAATATAAAAATTAGCTGGGTGCGGTGGCATGTGCCTCTGGTCCCAGCTACTTGAGAGGCTGAGATGGGAGGATTGCTTGAGCCCAGGAAGTCAAGGCTGCAGTGAGTCATCATCATGCCACTGCACACCAGCCTGGGTGACAGAGCAAGACTCTGCCTCAAAACAACAACAAAAATGACACATATGGCATAAGGGAATGACTCTCCAGTATTCTTTAAGGCATGACAGTGAAAAACATCATGTGAAAATAGGGATTTACCCTGACAGATAACACTGCGATTGCTCGGTCTCTCAGGAAATATGGCATCATCTGCGGAGAATCTGATTCGTGAGATCTATATCATTGGAAAACGCTTCAAGGAAGCAAGTAAAGGCCAGGCGCAGTGGCTCACGACTGTAATCCCAGCACTCTGGGAGGCTGAGGTGGGTGGATCACCTGAGGTCAGGAGTTCAAGACCAGCTTGGCCAACATGGTGAAACCTCATCTCTCCAAAAATTCAAAAATTAGCCAGGTGTGGTGGTGGGTGCCTGTAATCCCAGCTACTCGAGAGGCTGAGACAGGAGAATCACTTGAACCTGGGAGGCGGAGGTTGCAGTGAGCTGAGATCGCACTACCGCACTCCAGACTGGGTGACAGAGCGAGGCTCCATCTCAAAAAGCAAACAAAAAAAAACCAAAAAGGAGCAAGTAATCTCCCACGATGGCCCTTCAAATTATCCTCTCCACAAGGTGGACGAAGAAAAAGCCCATCCATGTTGCAGAAGGTGGAGCTGCTGTCATCAGGGAAGGCCAGATCAGCAGGCTTACCAGAAGGGTGAAGGAAAGTGTCTGCCGTGATGATGATTATTATTATTTTTGAGACGAAGTCTCGCTCTTGTCCCCCATGCTGGAGTGCGATGGTGCAATCTCAGCTCACTGCAACCTCTGCCTCTGGATTCAAGCGATTCTCCTGCCTCACCCTCCCGAGTAGCTGGGATTATAGGCATCTGCCACCACGCCTGGCTAATGTTTGTATTTTTAGTAGAGACAGGTTTGCCATGATTATTTTTGTAATCTGGTCAATTAATAAACAGTGACTGCTCTCAAACTGAAAAAGTGTGTGTGTGGGGATCATTTAGCCCAAGAAACTACTCCCAACTGGGGTGTTCTCGGTTTTATTTTTATTATTATTATTTTTTTGAGATAGAATCTTGCTCTGTCGCCCAGGCACGAGTGCAGTGGTGCGATCTTGGCTCACTGCAACCTCTGCCTCCCAGGTTCCAGCAATTCTTGTGCCTCAGTCTCCCGAGTAGCTGGAACTATAGGCACGTGCTACCACGCCTGGCTAATTTTTTGTATTTTTAGTAGAGATGGGGTTCCACCATGTTGGCCAGGCTGGTCTTGAACTCCTGACCTCAGGTGATCCACCCACCTCGGCCTCCGGAAGAGTTGAGATTACAGGCGTTGAGCCACTGCACCCAGCCTCCTCAGTTTCTTTTCTTTCTTTTTTTTTTTTTTCCTTTTTTTGAGACGGAGTCTGGCTCCTCACCCAGGTTGGAGTGCAGTGGCACAATCTTGGCTCACTGCAAGCTCTGCCTCCCGGGTTCACGCCATTCTCCTGTCTCAGCCTCCCGAGTAGCTGGGACTACAGGTGCCCGCCACCACACTTGGCTAATTTTTTGTATTTTTAGTAGAGACAGGGTTTCACTGTGTTAGCCAGGATGGTCTCCATTTCCTGATCTTGTGATCCGCCCACCTCGGCCTCCCAAAGTGCTGGGATTACAGGCGTGAGCCACCATGCCTGGTCTCAGTTTCATTTTTAAAATGAGGGTCTTGATAGTGTAAAATGTATTCTGGGATCTTTGAGTCTCATCCCTGGCGGTTCTGCATTACCCTTGTCAGCTGTCTTGCCTGGAAAATGGAAATGTGGTATCCAGGCGCTGATGCTGAAGGTGGGGGAGGAGTCCCATGAGTCTCACCAGAGATGGCCAAGGACGCCGTCAAGGCGGGCTGTTACGGCCTGAACTGTGCCCCCACTTTCTCCAATTCCGATGTTGATGCTGTAACCCCCAGTACCCCGGAAATCGACTGTATTTAGAAATGGGGTCTTTACAGAGCTGATTAAATTCAAATGAGGCTGTTAGGGTGGGTCCTAGTCCCATATCCCCAATGACTGGTGTCCTTATCAGAAGAGGAGATTCCCATATCCCATATGACTGGTGTCCTTATCAGAAGAGGAGATTAGGACGAAGACATGCACAGAGGGACAATCATGTGAGGACACAGGGAAGAGTCTGCCATCCAAAAAAAACACCCAGTCAAGATTTCCCTTTTCAAAAAAAAATTTTGCTATTGAAGACCACTGACAGGAAAGAAATATGGTACCCAAAAGGCTGCACTACAGTTTAAAAAGCAACTTAGAAGGTAGAATATTTTGAGGGTGGGGTAGGGGTGGAGTGTGAAAGGCAAACTAAGTCTAAATTTAAGAACAGGGACATTAAAAACTTTATTCAATAAATACAACAAATAATTTAAAAATATACTTCAATTCCAAAGCCAATTAAGAAGAGGAAGTAGAGAGAAAGGGAAAAAAGTGGGGAGGAGGAAGGTAGAGGAAAAGAGAAAACCGCCAAACAATGGTTTGGTTGGGCTGTGTTTCAGAGTGTACCACCCTTTAAAATTCTGATCAAATACTCTTGACCCATAAACCCTTAGCCCTTGTTCTGATGGGGTAGCCATAGGAGTCCACCAGCTGGGAGAGAAACCGACCTTTCCACACCATGATCTCGGACTTCAGCCTCCAGAATGTGTAAGGATAATCGTCTGTTGAAGCCACCCTGTCTGTAGTTAGTCCCCTGTGAGTTTGTCTGCCTCTCTGATTTCTTTTGGGAGCAGCTCATCATGTTTCCCCTGTGATGGGAGGAACTGGAGGGCCCTCCCTTCTTAGGAAGACCGAGCAGAGCTCACAGCCGCAGGGCAAGATCAACTCTGTGCCTCCATTTAGCAGATCCAATTAACACACACCCCTTTAAAGAGCTGTCACTACCTGCAGCACACAACACTTTTCAAACCAGATTACACATTTTTTGCTTCTTCATCTGTTTAGCCACCGAGACTATGCGTTATGATGTCTTGATTTATTGACGTACTCTCAGCACCTGGCCCGGTGCCTGGCATAAAGCGGGTCCACACCAGAATGTCTGTTGGATGAATGAATGAATACAATTACAACATCTAACAGTTGTCACATCCTCTCTATATATACTAAAAAAAAAAAAAAGTAATTTTAAGAAGTGTCATTGGCCAGGTGTGGTGGCTTACGCCTATAATCCCAGCACTTAGGGAGGCCGAGGTAGGAAGATCCCTTGAGCCCAGGAGTTCAAAACCAGCCTGGGCCACATAGGCAGACCCCACCTCTACAAAAAATAAAAAAAATAAGCCCAGCCCAGTGGCACATGCTGTTAGTCCTAGCTACTCGGGAGGCTGAGGTGGGAGGATCCCTTGAGTCCAAGAGGTCAAGGCTGCAGTGAGTCGTGATCATGCCATTGCACTTAGCCTGGACAGCAGAGTGAGCCATCTCAAAAAAAAAAAAAATGTAAAAAAACATTTGAAAAAGAAAAAAAAAGCCAGGAACTGTGGCTCATGCCTGTAATCCTAGCACTTCGGGAGGCCGAGGTGGGTGGATCACCTGAGGTCAGGAGTTCGAGACCAGCCTGGTCAACATGGCGAAACCCCATCTCTACTAAAAATACAAAAATTAGCTGGGGGTGGTGGTGGACGCCTCTAATCCCAGCTACTTGGGAGGCTGAGGCAGGAGAATCACTTGAACCCAGGAGTGTGGGGGTGGGGGGTGCAGAGGTTGCAGTGAGCTGAGATCGCGCCACTTCACTCCAGCCTGGGTGAAAGAGCAAAACTCCGTCTCAAAAAAAAAAAAAAAAGGTATTTTAAGAAGTATCTCATCTGTCAAGTTAGCTGGTATTAAAGAAATAAAAAGAAAAAGCATCATCGACTGGGCACAATGGCTCACACCTGTAATCTCAGCACTTTGGGAGGCTAAGGTGGGAGGATCACTTGAGTTCGAGACCAGGGCAACATAGTGAGGCCCCCCCCCCCCACCACTCTCCCTGTTCCTTGTCCCCACTCCCAATCTCTCTCTACGAAAAGAAAGAAAGAAAGAAAGAAACTGCTAAGAAGAAAGGAAAGAGCTTTTGTGGTTGTACTGCTATTGCCTACAGCATCACTCAACTAACTGAAGGTGCCCACACAGACACAGGTGTTTACTATTCACTTAACAAGCCTGCTAGGGGGCGGCTCCCAGTGGGCACAAGCCTTCCAGTAGTCTTTCCTTAGCACATCAGCAGACACAGTTTCCAAATTCCCAACAGATATTAATCTTCAAGACTCAAGAATGTCATTCAAAAACAAGGATGCAGTCTGAATTCTAAATGCCAGGTTGTACTAAGGGAACACCTTGATCTTTGAGTCTTGACTGTGTTGTTGGGTTTTTTGTTGTTGTTTTTTGTTTGTTTGTTTGTTTTTGAGGCGGAGTTTTGCTCTGTTGCCAGGCTGGAGTGCAGTGGTGCAATCTCGGCTCACTGCAACCTCCACCTCCCGAGTTCAAGTGATTCTCCTGCCTCAGCCACCCGAGTAGCTGGGACCAGGCGCGCTCCACCACGCCTGGCTAAGTTTTGTGTTTTTAGTAGAGATGGGGTTTCACCATGTTGGCCAGGATGGTCTCGATCTCTTGATCTAGTGATCCGCCTGCCTCAGCCTCCCAAAGTGCTAGGATTACAGGCATGAGCCACCGCACCCAGCCCCTTGACTGTGCTTTGTTCAGGGCATTCTTTGTACTAGTTGGTTGTGGTTATAAAACAATTAGTGGGCCAGGCACGGTGGCTCATGCCTGTAATCCCAGCACTTTGGGAGGCCGAGGCGGGCAGATCACAAGGTCAGAAGATTGAGACCATCCTGGCCAATATGGTGAAACCCCATTTCTACTAAAGATACAAAAATTACCCGGGCGTGGTGGCGTGCGCCTGTAGTCCCAGCTACTCTGGAGACTGAGGCAGGAGAATCACTTGAACCCAGGAGGTAGAGGTTGCAGTGAGCCAAGATCGCGCCACTGCACTCCAGCCTGGGCGACAGAGCAAGACTCTGTCTCAAAAAACAAAAAAACAATTAGAGAAACAGCTTACATTCATATTTATTTTATTTTATTTATTTATTTATTTTTTGAGATGAAGTCGCACTCTGTTGCCCAAGCTGGAGTGCAGTGGCATGATCTTGGCTCACTGCAACCTCTGCCTCCTGGGTTCAAGCGATTCTCCTGCCTCAGACTCCCGAGTAGCTGGGATTACAGGCACGCGCCACCACGCCTGGGTAATTTTTGTATTTTTAGTAGAGATAGGTTTCGCCATGTTGGCCAGGCTGGTCTCAAGCTCCTGACCTCAGGTGATCCACCCGCCTCGGCCTCCCAAAGTGGTGGGATTACAAGTATGAACAACCATGCCTGGCCCAATTTTCAATTCCATACTTCTGCCCCATGTTGTTTTGTCTCAGAATCCATTTCTTTAAAAAATAAATCTTTTGCAGATGTGGAAAAAAAAAGATGGGGCATGAGATATCAGAATTCCCCAAACCCTAAGTTATTTTGTATTTATTAAAAATACTGTGTTTACTTGCTTGTAAAGAATGGGTGACATAATAAGCAGGTTCAGAGGTTTTCTGTAAAAAAATTTTTAAAAATCTGAAGTGCATGGTTCTTATTATAAACCAATATATTTTGACAATATTGCTTTTTTTTTTTTTTTTTTTTTTTGAGACAGAGTCTCCAGGCTGGAATGTAGTGGCACATTCTCGGCTCACTGCAACCTCTGCCTCCTGGGTTCAAGTGATTCTCCTGCCTCAGCCTCTGGAGTAGCTGGGACTACAGTCATGCACCACTACTCCCGGCTAATTTTTGTATTTTTAGTAAAGTCAGGGTTTCACTATGTTGGCCAGGCTGGTCTTCAACTCCTGGCCTCGAGAGATCTGCCCGCCTCAGCCACCCAAAGTGCTGGGATTACAGGCATGAGCCACTGTGCCCAGCCAGTATTACATATTTTAATAACATAAAAAATCTCCATCTGATACAGATATTTGATAATAAAAAAACATTAAAAGAAAAGAATATTAGTAAACAATAAATGTCAAATTAATTTTTAAAATCTTAGAATAATTCTACAAATATCCAACATTTAAAAGCTTAATTGTCCTATCTCATAATCTTGATCTTTGTTTCATCATAAATATTCCAGTTGTGGAAAACTTTCTTAGGACTGTGCCCAAAAGCATCCTCAAGTTGGGCAATAGGAAGAGTATAGGGTTGTTTGTTTGAGACAAGGTCTTGCTTTGTCACCCAGGCTGGAGGGCAGTGGTGCAATCACAGGTCACTGCAACCTTAGGCTCCTAGGCTCAAGTGATCCACCCACCTCAGTCTCTAGAGTGGCTGGGACTATAGGCACATGCCACCATGCTCAGCTCATTTTTTTTTTTTTTTTTTTTTGAGATGAAGTCTCGTTCTGTCACCCAGGCTGGAGTGCAGTGGTGCAATCTCGGCTTGCTGCAACCTCCACCTCCTGGGTTCAAGCAATTTTCCTGCCTCAGGCTCCCTAATAGCTGGGATCACAGACACTTGTCACCACGCCCGGCTGATTTTTGTATTTTTAGTAGAGATGGGGTTTTGCCATATATTAGCCGGGCTGGTCTTGAACTCCTGACCTCAGGTGATCTGTCCACCTTGGCCTCCCAAAGTGCTGGGATTACAGGTGTGAGCCACCACACCTGGCCTAATTTTAAATTATTTTTATTTATTTATTTATTTATTTATTTATTTTGAGATGCAGTCTCACTCTGTTGCCCAGGCTGGAGTGCAGTGGCACCATCTCGGCTCACTGCAAGCTCCGCCTCCCGGGTGCATGCCATTTTCCTGCCTCGACCTCCCAAGTAGCTGGAATCATAGGCATGCACCACCACGCCCAGCTAATTTTTGTATTTATAGTAGAGAACGAGTTTGGCCATGTTGGCCAGGCTGGTCTTGAACTCCTGACCTCAAGTAATCCACTCACTTCGGCCTCCCTTAGTGCTGGGATCACAAGAATGAGCCACCACACCTGGCCTTCATTTTTTAATTTTTTTTGTAAAACAGGGTCTCACTATGTTGCCCTCACTGGTAGAGATTTTTTGTTTGTTTTTTGTTTTTTAATTTTGTGGTAAAATACACATAACACAAAATTTACCATCTTAACCACTTTTGAGTGCACAGCTCAGTGGCATTAAGCACTTTCTCAGTATTTCACTGCGTGCAACCATCACCACCATCCATCTCCAGGATTTTTCTTTTCTTTCTTTTTTTTTTTGAGATGGAGTTTCACTCTGTCACCTAGGCTGGAATGCAATGGTGAGACTTGGGTCACCGCAACCTCTGCCTCCTGGGTTCAAGCAATTCTCCTGCCTCAGCCTCCCGAGTAGCTGGGATTACAGGCATGCGCCACCACACCTGGCTAATTTTGTATTTTTAGGAGAGACAGGGTTTCTTCATGTTGGTTAGGCTGGTCTCGAACTCCTGACCTCAGGTGATCCACCCGCCTAGGCCTCCCAAAGTGCTGGGATCACAGGCATGAGCCACTGCACCCAGCCGTCTCCAGAATTTTTCATCTTGCAAAACTGGAACTCTGTGCCCATTAAATAGTATCTCCCCATTTCCCTTCTCCCAGCCCCTGGCACCCACCATTCTACTGTCTGTCTTTATGGATTTGACTACTCTGGGACCTCAGATAAGTGGAATCACACGGTGTTTACCCTTTGTGCTTGACTTAGTTCACTGAGCATAATGCCTTTGAGACTTGTCCATGAGGTTACTTTTTATTTTTTTTAATTTTATTTTTTCTGAGACAGGATCTCACTGTGTCACCCAGGCTGGAGTGCAGTGGCACGATCACCACTCACTGCAGGCACAACCTCCTGGGCTCAGGTGACCCTCCCACCTCGGTCTCCTGAGTAGCTGGGACTACAAGCGTGCGCCCACCACACCCAGCTATGTTCTTGTGTTTTTAGTAGAGATGGGGTTTCACCATGTTGCTCAGGCTGGTCTCAAACTCCTGGGCTCAAGCCATCTGCCCGCCTTGGCCTCCCAAATTGCTGGAATTACAAGCGTGAGCCACTGCACCCGGCCCAGATTACTTTTTTAATGGTGAAACTATTTCATCTGCTTCACAAAAAAACTATAGCCCACAGTGAATACTCAGACTCTTGAAAATGCCAGCAAATACATTGGGTAAGATTCAAATAACACAAACATTGAGATCTGTTAGCAAGGTTCACAGTGCTAATATTCAGAATCACATGTTGAAGTTGCCGGTTTGAGGACTTAGCTGCTTATTTCTTAGAATACCACTCATAGGATTTGGATAAAATACACTATGTGTATAAACTCAACAACATTTATTTTCAAGAATAACTCACCGTTTGGCAGAGGCAGGGGCCAGGGCAGGCAGACACAACAGGGCACAGCCACAGCAAGACGGACTGGTTCTCTCCCACATACTTCTGCCCCAGTTCCAGGAATGTTGACCTTAACCTTCAGCTCCACGTGTCAGCGCTTCCTACTCTAGCTTTTTTTTTTTTTTTTTTTTGGAGATGGGGTCTCACTCTGTTGCCCAGACTGGAGTGCATGATTACTTCTTCGGGTTTTTTTTTTTTTTTTTGAGACAGAGTCTTGCTCTGTTGCCCAGGCTGGAGCGCAGTGGTGTGATTTCAGCTCGCTGCAGTCTCTGCCTTCTGGGTTCAAGTGATTCTCCTGCCTCAGCCTCCCAACTAGCTGGGATTACAGGCATGTGCCATCACGCCAGGCTAATTTTTGTATTTTTAGTAGAGACGGGGTTTCACCATGTTGACCAGGCTGATCTCGAACTCCTGACCTCAGGTGATCTACCCGTCTCAGCCTCCCAAAGTACTGGGATAATAAGCATGAGCCACTGCGCCCAGCCTGCCCTAGCTTTTTTTTTGAGATGGAGTCTCACACTGTCACCCGGGCTGGAGTGCAATGGCGCTATCTCGGCTCACTGCAACCTCCACCTCCTGGGTTCAAGTGATTCTCCTGCCTCAGCCTCCTCAGTGGCTGGGATTGTAGGTGCCGGCCACCACACCAGGTTAATTTTTTGTATTTTTAGTAGAAACGGGGTTTCACCATGTTGGCCAGGCTGGTCTCAAACTCCTGACCTCCTTATCTGCCTGCCTCGGCCTCCCAAAGTGCTGGGATTACAGGCATAAGCCACCATGCCCAGCACTGCCCTAGCTTTTGGCTTGACATCAGTGCATTCCTTAGAGCTGGTAACCTCTCTCTATGTTGATTAAGTTTGTTTCTCCAGTGGGAATCCTATTCTTCCCTTTTTTTTCCATCTATCAACTGATTTTTTTTTTTTTTTTTTTTTGAGACCGAGTCTCGCTCTGTCGCCCAGGCTGGAGTGCAGTGGCGCGATCTCGGCTCACTGCAAGCTCCGCCTCCCGGGTTCACGCCATTCTCCTGCCTCAGCCTCCCAAGTAGCTGGGACTACAGGCATCCACCACCACACCCGGCTAATTTTTTGTATTTTTAGTAGAAACGGGGTTTCACCGTGTTAGCCAGGATGGTCTCGAGCTCCTGACCTTGTGATCCACCCACCTTGGCCTCCCAAAGTGCTGGGATTACAGGCATGAGCCACCGCGCCCGGCCTTTTTTTTTTTTTTTTGAGACGAAGTTTTGCTTTTGTTGCCCGGCTACAGTGCAATGGCGTGATCTTGGCTCACTGCAACCTCTGCCTCCCAGGTTCAAGGGATTCTCCTGCCTCAGCCTCCTGAGTAGCGGGGACTACTGGTGACTGCCACCACGCCTGGCTAATTTTTTGTATTTTTAGTAGAAACGGGGTTTCATCATGTTGGCCAGGCTGGTCTCAAACACCTGACCTCAGGTGATCCGCTCATCTTGGCCTCCCAAAGTGCTGGGATTACAGGCATGAGCCACTGTACTCAGCCTTACTGACTGATTTTTCTTGTTATTCAGGATTGAGAAAGGGACCAATTTCCTGCGAGATGGTGGGAAGGAATTTCCTGGAAGCACAGTGGGCAGAATCTTTCCTTATGGTCTCACAGCGGCTGCCACAGCCCCCAGTCCCAGTCCTCAAGGACAGAGGACATGGGGCTTTCTTCTGCTCTCTCTTTCTTCAGAGAGGGAAGTCCCAGGAGTCTCTGCACACTTTCCCTTATGTGTCACGGATGAGAACAGGACTCTAGCTTGTCAGGGGCAAAGGGGAAGAAGATGCTAGCAGAGTTGGTCCAAGCCTGATTCATGCTGTGGGTGTGACAGGCATGGCGCAAATATAAAAGACTTCCACCAGTGATAATACTGTTCATATGACACTTCCCAATTCAACCCCCACGGCAATCCTGTGAGGTGGTGCTACCATCTTTGCTTTACAAATGAGGACAGTGTGGCCCAGAGAGGCCAAGCAGCTTACCTAGGAGTATACAGCTACGGCAAAGAAGCAGAGCCAAATCTGACCCAAGCTACCTGGCTCCAGGGTCGGCATCCACACCCACTGTGCAGAGGTGTCTTCAAAGAGGGCACGGTGACCAGGCAGGGGACCAGCTGGGGGAGCTGCCGCAGTCAACTCTCATTTCCAGCCGTAAGAGTCCCTCAACGAATATCGCAGGGTGGTCTGTGGGTGTTATTATCCCCATTTGACAGATAAGGAGACTGAGACTTAGTAGAGGTTAGTGCCTTGCCCCAGGGCAAGGTAAAGAGCTGGGAGTGCAGCTGAGACCTCTGAGAGTTGGACTACCTCTGTCTGGGCTATTCTCCCTATAACAGCGGGACATTTTTATTAGGTGGCTCTGTTTGATGAACACAATGAGGTTATCAAGAGAAGCAAGTTGCAAAATGCTTGACTTCCCTTTGAAATATAATTATACACATACATTATATTATGAATGAGACAAAAGTCTTCATGTCCACGCAGGAGGCCGTGAGATGCCCAAAGGATTGGGGAACCTCCCTGTGCCTGGCGTTGGGATAGGAGCAATGGAGACGATTTCAGACAAGATGGATCAGGGAGACAGATTCAGAGACCAGGGCTCAGTACCTTGGTGTCCCATCCCTGATGGAAGGGTTTGACTCCTGCTTTGGGGGCCTGGAGATAACTTTTGACGTAGCAGCAAGAACATTGGCTTTGGAGCCAGAGAGTTTTGGGCTCAAGTCACTACTTCTACCAAATCATAAACTGTGGGGTGTGGGGTATGTTATCTAATCCTTCTGGGTCTCAGTATTTTCAACTGTAAAAGGATGTAGGATATACTTGTGAGGATTTGTGGAGTTAGATGGGTTAAAGATTTTTTGTAAAATGCTCTGGAAATTGTAAAATGCTCTGTAATTTTCTTATTATCACTTCGTCCAGAGGTGTCCATGCTCTTCGGACTGACCTGAACAAACCAAGCTCCCAACGTAGTCATTGATGGACCAATTTTTTTTTTTTTTTTTTAGAGATGAAGTCTCGCTCTGTCGCCGAGGCTGGAGTGCAGTAGCACAATCTCGGTTCACTGCAACCTCCGCCTCCTGGATTCAAGCGATTCTTGTGCCTCTCAGCCTCCTGAGTACTGGGATTACAGGCGCGTGTTACCACGCTCAATTAATTTTTGTATTTTTTTTGTAGAGATGGTGTTTCACCATGTTGGCCAGTCTGGTCTCAAACTCCTGACCTCAAGTGATCCACCCACCTCAGCCTCCCGAAGTGCTAGGATTACAGGCGTGAGCCACCGCGCCCAGCCAATGGACCAATTTTTAATTAATCGGTTTACCATGAGGCATCGAACTGCCATGGAAACCAGAACACTCAGGCCAATGATCTCCCCAGCTTATGGCCACTAGGGGCTCAGTTTCCTCGTCTGCAAAATGGAAAGAATACAGGCATAGCCATGGGGAGAACTTTTTTTTTTTTTTTTTTTGAGATGGAGTCTCACTCTGTCGCCCCGGCTGGAGTGCAGTGGCACCATCCTGGCTCATTGCAACCTCCGCCTTCTGGCCCTGGAGAACTATTTTAAGAATGAAATGGTGGTCAGGCGTGGTGACTCACGCTTGTAATCCCAGCACTTTGGGAGGCCGAGCTGGGTGGATCACCTGAGGTCAGGAGTTGGAGACCAGCCTGACCAATATGGGGAAACCTCATCTCTACTAAAGATACAAAAATTAGCTGGGCGTGGTGGCACATGCTTGTAATCCCAGCTACTCAGGAGGCTGAGGCAGGAGAATCACTTGAACCTGAGAGGCGGAGGTTGCAGTGAGCTGAGATCACGCCACTGCATTCCAGCCTGGGCAACAGAGTGAGACTTCATCTCAGGGAAAAGAAAAAAAAAAAAGAATGAAATGAGATGAATAAGTAAAATGGTAGCTCTTGGCCCTGGGAATTGAATTATTTCAGCTGCACTGCGACCAACTGGTAAAATGTTTTCTCTTCAGTTGTTCCTTAAAGAGGCCACTCCTTGATCACAACAACATGGGGACAGGACAGGGAATTGAGAGCCCTGGGTTCACTCAAGGCTGCACCTCCAGCTCTGCCCCAAACTATCTGAGTGTCTACAGGGAAATCTGTTTTCCATCTCTGGGTTTCAGTTTCCTCCTCTTAAAGGAAGGGCCACATCCTCCACCATCCACCGCCCTAGGGCTCCTCCAGCTCAGACCTCCCCCTGAACTGTGTTGTCAGAACAGGCTTTGCATGTTCTGGGTAGATTTGGGCACATCCTGATCTCTATGATTGAGGTCAGACCACACCCTGATCCCCGCAGGAACCTCCTTCTTGAGCCGCTTACATCTCTGGAGTGTCTGAGGTGTCCTGGGTGATGCTCATGGTTGACAACTAACTACATCATCCAGGAACCTTCTAGAGAGCAGAGGCTGGCTGACCTCCACCGCAGCCACATTTGCAAACATGAAACCCCAGGCGTAGTGATAAATTCTCTGCTCGCTCCTCACTCCTTCTATCATATTTTCTTTATCAAGCCTTTAACAGAAGAACTGGAGTGAAAACATTTTCCATCTTCACTGTTTTCCTGACAGAGCCTTGGGTGACAGCATGTCACCCAAGCTCTGAGAAATGTTTTCCAGATAAATACTTCTGGGAAGTAGTTTAGCTGGGTGGCGTGAGTAAATCCATCTGAAAGTCAGGTTAGCTTCCTGAAAGCAATTCTACATGGTTCTCGCTTGTCCAGATTGAATTTTAATGAACACTTATTGGAGGTTTTCCTATTGATTATAATAATGACACACATTCATGATAAAGTATCTGGAAAATAAAGACTAGCAAAATGAAAGAAATGCAGCTTCCAACCGCAATCCCACTTAAAGATAACCACCGCGAACATTCTGATGGCTCTCCTTCCAAGAATATATACATATATATATGAGGGAAGTGGGGAAAGATAAAGAACTAATTGACTACAGTAACAATATTTTCTTATGTAGACATGTTTTTCTTTTATAATTTGAAACTTAAAATTTAATTTCTCATTTCAAAAATAGTTCATTTCATATAAAATTCATTTTATTAAAAATGTATCACCTTAACATTCTAGAGTTATTCATCTGCAAGATAAATTTTACATAATACATTCTTCATCTAAACACAGACTGTTTTCTTTTTCCAATTGGGGTTCACACTGTATACTTGTTTGAATTTGCTTTTTAAAAAAAGTTTTTGTTTAACCATGTATAAAAATTAAGGCATACTCTACATATTAATGTACAGTTATTTGACAAACATATATAGTAATGTAACTACCACCACAATCATGATATACGTAATTATCTAAAATATGACTGTGGGCCAGGTGCGGTGGCTCACGCCTGTAATCCTAGCACTTTGGGAGGCTGAGGTGGATGGATCACCTGAGGTCAGGAGTTCGAAACCAGCCTGTCCAACATGGTGAAACTAGTCTCTACGAAAAATACAAAAATTAGCCAGGTGTGCCTGTAATCCCAGCTACCCAGGAAGCTGAAGCAGGAGAATCTCTGGAACCCCAGGAGGCGGAGGCTGCAGTGAGCCGAGATCACGCCACTGCACTCCAGCCTGGGCGACAGGGCAAGATTCAGTCTCAAAAAAAAAGACTGTGAATGTCGCCAAGTTTTCTGTCATTTGGAAGTACAATAAGTTAACCAATCTTGTTTTCTTGGCCATTTAGGTTGTTTACGATTTCCCCCTTACTGATTTTACGATCTGGGGGAATGAAATAATAAATGAATTAAAATGAATGAGGGCCATGAGTGGTGGCTCATGCCTGTAATTCCAGCACTTTGGAAGGGCGAGGTGGGAGGATTGCTTGAGCTCAGG
Organism: Pongo abelii; assembly: GCF_028885655.2. NCBI lineage: Eukaryota > Metazoa > Chordata > Mammalia > Primates > Hominidae > Pongo > Pongo abelii. The sequence goes on along the minus strand of NC_071994.2, from coordinate 4,608,273 downwards.
AGTTTGAGACCATCCTGGGCAACATGGTGAAACCTCTTTTCTACCAAAATTACAAAAAAGTTAGCCAGGCATGGTGGTCTGTGCTGGTAGTCCCAGCTACTTGTGGGGGAGCTGAGGTGAGATGATTGATTGGGCCTGGGAGGTAGAGGCTGCAGTAAACTGTGTTCGAACCACTATATCCCAGCCTAGGTGACTAAATGAGACCCTGTCTCAAAAAAAAAAAAAAAAAAAAAAAAGAGAAAAAGAACAAAGGAAGGGTAAGGGGAGGGGAGGGAGAGAGAGAGAGAGAGAGGAAGGAAGGAAGGACGGAAGGAAGGAAGGGTAAGGGGAGGGGAGGGAGAGAGAGAGAGAGAGGAAGGAAGGAAGGAAGGAAAAAGAAAGAAAAGAAAGAAATAAAATGGAATTCGGAATTCTTATTTTCCTGGAGCTATACCAACTGGGTGTCTCCCTTCTCCGCTGGAAAAATCCTACATCATTCAAGACCCAGCTCAGATATTGCCTCCTCTATGAAGCCCCCATGATGCCAGCTGGAGAGCGGGTTCCTCCCTTCCCTATGATTCCACAGCACCAAGTCACACACTGTTTATGGGACAGACATTGCAATAGTCTGTTTTTCTTCTCTCCTCCAGACTGTGAACTCATACTAGAAGTGATGTCTTAGCTCTGCGTTCCCAAAACCTAAGCCATGCTTGGCTCATACATGCTGCACAAATGTTCATGAAATGAATGAACATTCCACCCTGCTGAAGTAAATTTTGATCTTGAGCCGATTTCTTAGAAAACAGACACTTTATGAGCATGGTGCAAACATAAGCTGGCTGCATTAAGCAGGTACCCCTAAGGAGAGCTGGAAATTTGCTGTTTTCAGACAGTGGTTCAGGGGAACTTGGGAGTTGTGCAGAATTGCTGGCATGTGGAGAGGTACAGGGTACTTGCAGAACACCTCATCTAAGCGATCAACTTTACAATGTTATTATTTTTGAGACAGAGTCTCGCTTTGGCACCCAGGCTGGAATGCAGTGGCACAATCACAGCTCACTGCAGCCTCGACCTCTCAGGCTCAAGCGATCCTCCCACCTCAACCCCCCAAGTAGTTGGGACTACAGGTGTGGTCCACCTCGCTGGACTAATTTTTAATTTTTTTTATAGACATGGGTCTCGATATATTGCCCAGACTCAAGCAATCCTCCCACGTTGGCCCCCCAGCGTGCTGGGATTACAGACATGAGCCACTGCACCTGGCCAATGTTTTTTTTTTTTTTCTGAGACAAGAGCCTCGCTGTGTCTCCCAGCCTGGAGTGCAGTGGCATGATGTCCTCATTGCAAACTCCACCTCCCAGGTTTAAGCTATTCTTCCGCCTCAGCCTCCGGAGTAGCTGGGATTACAGATGCCCGCCACCACACCCGGCTAATTTTTGTATTTTTAGTAGGGATGGGGTTTCACCATGTTGGCCAGGCTGGTTTTGAACTCCTGACCTCAAGTGATCCGCCCACCTGGGTCTCCCAAAGTGCTGGGATTACAGGCTTGAGCCACCGCACCCGGCCTCACCTGCCCATTTTTACACTTTTAAAATAGCAAGAAACTGGGGGCAAAAAGTACATATTCATATTTATGTGTAGTCAGTCAATAAATATTTATTGAATGAACGAATAAATTAATGGAAGGTGTACCAGATCCTGGTAGGCGAGAAAGTCAGTCGGAGGTAGTGCTTGTTCTTGGTGCACTCACAATGGAGAATCAAGGAATTCACCTTGGACGGGCTCATTTCTCCCTCTCCTAGGCCCCGTGCAGCCTCTTCTCAGACTTACTAGTTCTGAGGGGCTCCTGGCTGCCTCACACCAACAGCAGTGGCCAGTGGACACTGGCGATGGTGTCCTGACATTTTGGTTTGTGAAGAGTTTGTGCTCCGAGTCAAATCCTGGGAGGAGTGGGGAGGGCATCCGCTTTAATTAATTAGAGGTGTCTCTATTCATCTCTGTATCTGCAACATCTAGCACAAGACTTGGCCCATAGTAGATGTTTAAAAATGCTTGCTGAGGCGGGGCGCAGTGACTTACGCCTGTAATCCCAACACTTTGGGAGGCCGAGGCGGGCAGACCACCTGAGGTCAGGAGTTCGAGACCAGCCTGACCAACATGGAGAAATCCTGTCTCTACTAAAAATACAAAATTATCTGGACTTAGTGGCGTGCACCTGTAATCCCAGCTACACGGGAGGCTGAGGCAGGAGAATCACTTGAACCCGGGAGGCAGAGGTTGCAGTGCGCCGAGATGGCGCCACTGCACTCCAGCCTGGGTGACAAGAGTGAAACAACGTCTGGAAAAAAAAAAAAAAAAAAACTTGGGGAAAGGATGAAATGACCAAGACTCGGGCAGTGCCGCCCGTCAGGCTTTCAACTAGTCGCTCTTCACATCTGATTCATGTCTTAAAGCAGCCTCGCAGGTAGGTCTGCATCATTTTCCCATCCTACATCGAAGGCGCTGAAGCCCAGGCGGGTTTCCCGAGTCGCCCGAGCCCACGCTGCAGAGTGAAAGCCACAGTGGCAAAGCCTGCACGCTGGACGCTGCGCCGGGGCGTCCCCAGGTGTGGCAGGCAGCGCTCCGTAAGTGGGTCCTGGCGGGAACTGCGTCCTTCTGAACCCAGATCAGGCCCAGGGAAACCCTGGGGGCGACGCGGCGGGCGGGGTCTGGGTCCTCGGCGGTGACTGAAGCCTCGGCTCACTCTTCCGCAAGGTGCGAATCCAGTGCCTCCAGCTCGGGAGGGACCTGGCGTGCCGGACCCGTCCGGCTCAGAACCCGAGGCGCGGTAGACACTCGGCAAAGGCCTCCAGCGTCTCTGCAGCCGTGGGAGGAGACTGGGGACGCCTGGAGGAAGACGCTGACCGGGCGAGCACCTGAGCGCCCACCTGTGGCTCGTCCCAGAGACCCCCCCCTCCCCGACCCGGGCGGGGCCTGGGGGGAGGGGGGCGCGGCTCCCGTTTCGCTCAGCCAATCAGTGCCCCGGAGCCGCCGCCCGCCCCCTTCTGAAGAGACAGCGCTTGCGTACTCGGGCCGCGGTGCTCCTCGGGCCCCGCCCCCGGGGCGGTGCTGACGCTCGCGCCGACGCGCTCGACGTCGGGCACGTCGACGCCGGCGCCGCGCAGCCGGGCCCGCTCCTCCTCCGCTCCGCCAGTGTCCGGCCGCGGGCCGGCCTTAGTGACTGGGGCGGCGGGCCCCGGGGCCGCGGCGTGGGGCGGGCAGGCGGACGCCGGCCGCGGGCTGCTTTCGTCGGCTCCCAAGCTCGCCCGGAGCGAGCAGCCGCCCGCGAGCCGCCGCGGAGCCTCCTCGCCCGCTCCCGCCGGCGAGCAAGGTAAGGGAGCGGGACACTGAGGCAGGCTCGGGGCCCAGGCGACACCGGCGGGTCCCGGTCTCCGCGGCGGCCACGCAGCCGATTAAATGTCTCCGCGGGGAAGGGTGCGCTCCGGGACGGGTGGGGGCGAGGCCGCGGCGCCGGGTCGCGCTGGGAGAGCTCCGGCGGGACCCCCGCGCCCCGAGGGACGGCTCTGGGGACTGCGCGCTGCCCCTCCCCGAGCCCCGCGCCCCGTGACCCGGGCGCTGGGGCGAGGGGCGGGGATCTGCGGTCGCTGAAAGCCCTGGCCCGAGCGGGCTCCGTTGTCAACGGTCCTCACCTCCCGGGGTTCGGGGCTCCCGCCGCACCTGATACGGAAGGGGAAGGAGTGCGGCTGGAGCAGGCTGGAGGTCACCATCCCCATCAGGTGCGCCGTCTGGGGCATCCCCCTCTCAGGGGTCCACCGCGCCCCGAATACTGCCCGAAAGGCTCAGAAGCGACTTCCCCTTTCCCTCGCGCTGTCTTTATATTCCAGACACTTAATAGCCTCTCATAATCTCACCTTTCACTTTTCCCTTTTTCCTAGCAGCCCCCGGCTGTATCGACCTGCTATATTTCCATTGTGGATTTTTTTTTTTTCGGTTGTAAACTTACGTAAGTTAGGTTGACCAACCGTTGCAGCTATTGGAAAACACTTCTACCGGCGTTTAACGAATCCGTTCCTTTTAGTGCTCACCAAGTCCAGCCCAAGAATTCAGGGAGCCGTCAGTTCTTCCCGGGAGCTGACTGCACACATTCCTGCAAGATGCCTGATGGATTTTGTACTTGTCAGTTTTGCTGGTTGTGTGCTCCTTCTGTGCTTTTCCTGAAAAATGATTGGGTGACATGTGTTTTGACTTTCCCCCCACCCTCCCACCCCCCCACAGCCCCCCACCCCCCCACAGCCCCCCACCCCCCCACAGCCCCCCACCCCACCGGGAAGTAAAAAAAAAAAATAGGTAACAGAAGCACACTTGTTTTCAGCAAAAACAAGTACAGCTTTGCAAACAGACTACCCCAGGGTTTGCCCTTTTTTGTGAGGGTAGTCCTCTGGGATCTTGACCCCTTCCCTGGTTTTTTGTCTGTGTTAACCTCTTCATGTTGTGTATTTCTGCACTTAATATTTGCCGTGTATATGTTTTCCCAGCTTATTTACACACAAAGCATAACAGATCTGAGGATAATGAGGCTGCCCATCTTTTTAGCTACAGATACCTGTAAAGTTGCATATTTGTGGGAACCTGTATTCTGCACTTAATGACTGTAGCCTGGGTCTTTCATTTCAAGATGATGTGCGAGGTGATGCCGACCATCAGCGAAGCAGAAGGCCCCCCTGGAGGAGGTGGAAGCCATGGTTCCGGCTCCCCTTCACAGCCAGATGCAGATTCACATTTTGAACAGTTGATGGTCTCCATGCTGGAAGAAAGGGACCGCCTTCTTGACACACTGAGAGAGACTCAAGAAACGCTGGCCTTAACCCAGGGGAAGTTACACGAGGTTGGTCATGAGAGAGATTCCTTGCAGAGACAGCTCAACACGGCACTTCCACAGGTATGAGTGCTTTTAACCTGAAACTCTATAGATTTTCCTCCACTAAATGTTTCTTTATTGGTGTCATCTTTTGTTAATGTTTCGATGAGTATTTTCTGTAACCATTTGTGAAATGATAGTTTCTGGTGTTTGTATGTCAAAAACAAAGTTCCTAGGGATTAAACTTCTTAGGGAGAACAAATTGTTGTACTCTAAAGTCATGTGAAAATACCTCATTATTTTCATTCCTGTCTTTCTTTGGGAACTGCCTAGGTTCAGGAAGTTCTCCAGAGTTTCTGAAAAAGGGCTCTGAAGCAACCAATCTGTGTGGTGCCTCCGTTCTGTTGTCTTAAGCCTTTTCTGGCTAAACTTGTACTTCCCATGGATTGTCTCATGTATTTCTAATTTCCTAATGCAATTTAATAGACAAATAGGATTGATTTCACGGAAAAAAAAATACTATTTTGATAGCCCACCTTTCTCGGAACATCTAGGTTTTGTAAGTCACATTTGTTTTAGGGGATAGAAGACTCGAGATTGATTCCTTAGGAACTTTTTCCTTGGCAGACGAGAATTTTAAAGCTTAGGCCGGGTGTGGTGGCTCATGCCTGTAATCCCAGCACTCTGGGAGGCTGAGGCAGGCGGATCACCTGAGGTCAGGAGTTTGAGACCAGCCTGGCCAACATGGCAAAACCCTGTCTCTACCAAAAATACAAAAATTTAGCAGAGCGTGGTAGCGCGCATCTGTAGTCCCAGCTACTCAGAGGCTGAGGCATGAGAATCACTTGAACCCGGGAGGCGGGGGTTGCAGTGAGCCAAGATTGCACCACTGCTCTCCAGCCTGTCTCAAAAAAAAAAAAAAAAAAAAAAAAGATTTTTAAAGCTTAGAGCAACCGAAATTGTTTCTCTGAGTATATTACATTTGGACCAGTGTTTGAAAGACTTTGCTCATGGAGTTGAGTGAGGATTTACTTAATGGTAGGTAAAGGGAGAAAGTGTAAAAACTAGAAAAGTGTAAGGTGAGTGGCACGGGGCATAGTGGGAGAGAAGTGGGTTATTTAGGTGTTTCAGAGCTGTCTAGGCGCCATGTTACTCATCATAAGTGCCTTTGGGGTGCATTCAGGTAGACCCACATAAGCACACATTTATACTTGCATGATGAGTCTGCAGTGATAAATTAGTAGATGAATAATTACTAGCCTTAATGTATTTCTTGGCTGTAGTCAGTTCTCCTGAAAGATTGATAAGCCAAATGTGGGTTTCCTTTTTAGCAACAATAATTTGACGTTAGCGCTCTATGTTCCTTTTTTGTTGGATTAGAGAATCATTAAGATTTTTCTCATCACAATCTTATAAATTACCAAGTTTATTTAGGCTGAATTTTATTACTCCGATTTTAAAAGAAGTAGCCAATTTATGTTTTACCAGGATTTTATTGAATTTGTAGTGTAAGGTACACGTATTGAAGTGTGTATCAAATACTAATATACTTAATAAGGTAGGTTTTGGAAAGAATGACACAAGACATGTCAGGGAAGTGACAGGAGTTTTGTACAGTTAGTCTCAGGCTGTGGAGGTTGTCACACACACTGGTGACATGGTTGCTCAGTGATTTGTTTCTGGCACTGCTCAGTGTAGCAGCCTGGGAATGCCTAGTTCAGCGGATAACATGATGATGCCGACGGTTCATGTTACCACCTGAGCACCTGATTCCAGCCTTTCAAAAACGGAAACTATTAAGTAAACTTGTTTTGGACCCTTCCCTTTCCTGGAATCTGGTTCATCTTTGGTGGCTGGTAGTGTGACTAGATAATGAGTCCAGTAAGTGCATTTGTGCTCCTGGCACATTGTGGAGGCAAGTCAGAGTGTACTTAAAAATATACCTAACTATAGCATACAGCAGAAAAATTCACAAATCATAAGTATACATCTCAGTGGACTTTTCACAAAGTTAACACACTTGCATAACCACCACCCAGATCAAGAAATGGAACATTAGCAGGCTTCCTAGAAGTCCCCTCCTAACTATTCCCAGTAGTTGTCCCCCAGAGCTAACCAAGGTCTTGACCTTTCACCATTGATTACTTTTGCCTGTTCTTGACTTTGTTTAAGTGAAGTAAAATAATCTGTATGTTTTGCTTCTTCATTCTGTCATCAGCATCATGTTTGTGAGATGCAGCCTGCTCATTCTCACCTGCTTTCTGGTCATCCAGTGCACAAACAGACAGAATTTATTCTTTCTACTGCTCACGGACATTTGGGGTTGTTTCCGGTTTTTACACATGCTCCCCTAATGTTGTTTGTTTTTTGGTGTAGATGTCTATAAACTTCCCTTTTTTTTTTTTTTTTTTTGAGATAGGGTCTCACTCTGTTGCCCAGGCTGGAGTGCAGTGGCATGATCTCGGCTCACTGTAGCCTCCACCTCCCAGGTTGAAGCAATTCTCCTGCCTCAGCCTCCCAAGTAGCTGGGAATACAGGCACACATCCCCACCCTCCGCTAATTTTTGTATTTTTTGTAGAGGTGGGGTTTTACCATGTTGCCCAGGCGGGAGGATATGTATACACTTCTGTTGGGTTTCTACAAAGGAGTGGAATGCAAATGATGGTGTGTGCATTTGTTCAGCCTCAGTAGAGAGTGCCAAAAGTAGTGGTTGTGACAGTTTGTACTACCCCAGCAATGTGTGAGAAGTCAGTTGTTCCTATGCTCTTCAGCACTTGGTATTGTTGGGTCTTTTAATTTTAGCTGTTCTGGTGGCTGTTAGCTGGTAGGTGGCTCAGTATGGTCTGAATTTGCTGCTCCCTGATGGCCAGGAACATGCAGAGGTAAAGCATCTCTACCTGTGTTCACTGGCCACGTGGATGTCTTTTGTGAAGCGGTTATCTTTTGCCCATCTGTTGATTGGGTTGTCTGTTTTGTTTCTTACTGATTTGAAGGAGTTTTCTCTATATTCTGAGTACATATGTGCGTGACAGATTGTTTTTAGACTCTTGTGTTTGCCTTTTCACTCTCAGTGGTATCTTTTGATACATAGAAGTTTAAAATTTTAAAGGTAGCCCAGTTGATCAATCTTTTCAGTAATGTTTAATGCTCTTTGTGTCCTGTTTAAGAAATTTGCTAGGTCAAGTTCATGAGATATTCTACATTGTCTTCTAAAAACTGTATTTTTTAATCTTCCATCTGAAATTGACTTTGTTTATGGTATGCGATGGGGCCAAGAGTCTCTCTCTCTTTTTTTTTTAATGGATATCTAGTTGACCTTGCATAATTTCTTAAAAAGACCATTCTTTCCCCAGTGTACTACATGCAGTGTCATCTCAGTCCAGTGACTGTAAAAGTGTGGGTCTGTTTCTGGACTCTCTTCTGCTCCTTTGATCTTTTTGTCATCTTTGCACAAATGGCACAATGTCTAAATTCCCATAGATATGGTCTGTCTTGAGATCTGGTAATTTAAGAAAAGGGTTCTCACTCAGTTGCCCAGACTAGTCTCGAACTCCTGGTCTCAAGTGATCCTCTCACCTTGGTCTCCCAAAGTGCTGGGATTACCATTGTGAGCCACCACACCTGGCCCTGTAGATATTCTTTATCAAAATGTAAAAATTCTCTTCTTAGTTTGCCAAGTTTTTTAAAAACCATGAGCAGGTATTAAATTTCTTAACATGGATTTTCTGCATCTTTTGAGACAGTCATGTGATTTTTCTGTTACGTGGGAATTTAACTGTTTTTATTTGTTTGTTTATTTTTGAGATGGGGTCTTGCTCCATTACCCAGCCCGGAGTGCAGTGGCACCATCATAGCTCGCTGTAGCCTTGAACTCCTGGGCAAAAGTGATCTTCCCATCTCAGCCTCTCAAGTAGCTGGAATTATAGACGCACACCACTGCGCCTTGCTTTTTTTTTTTTTTAATTTTTTAATTGCATATTGTTTGTAGCCTGGGGAAACAACCTCAGGAGCTCCTGAGAAAGAGCACCTTCCTTTTAAAAAAAATTTACAATAGTAGAATAATTCCAACCTGATCTTGATGTATTCTCCCTTTACTGAATTATATTTGGTAATATTTTGTTTAGGATTATTGCATTTATATTCACGAGAAAGATTGACTTGTAATTTCACTTTCCTTCAGTGCCCTCGTTGGGATTTTGTATCAAGGTTATGCTGGGTTCTTAAAACAAGGTGGAATGTATTCCTTCTTTTTCTACTCCCTAGAAGAGTTCCTACGAAATTTGTGTTTTCTTCCTTAAATGTTTGAAAGAATTCTTTGGCAAAACCAGCTCATGTAGGGTTTTTAGAATTAATTTTATAGGTATATGTAGGATTTTGAATATTTCTTCATGTGTCTATTTAGATAAAGCATTTTTCCCCGCTAGAGATTTGTTCAGGCCAGCCAGACTTTCCAATTTGTACGTTTAAAGTGGTTTATAATCCTTATTATGTGCAAGATCTGTAGTGATGTCCGCTTTTAATAATTCTTGATATCAGTAATTCATATATTGTCTCTTAATCAGTCTTGTTGGGGGTTTGTCAATTTTGTAAGTTCTTTTAAGGGACCAACTTTCGGCTTTATATTTTTTTCTACTTACATTTGTTTTCTATTGCATTAATTTCTACTTTTTTTTTTACTTTTTTTTGTTTGATTGATATACATATATATATATATATATATATATATTTTTTTTTTTTTTTTTTTAGGCAGAGTCTCATTGTGTCTCCCAGGGTGGAGTGCAGTGGCATGATCTCAGCTCATTGCAACCTCCGCCTCCCGGTTTCAAGCAATTCTCCTGCCTCAGCCCCCCGAGTAGCTGGGATTACAGGCGCGTGCCACCATGCCCAGCTAATTTTTGTATTTTTAATAGAGATGGGGTTTTGCCATGTTGTCCAGGTTGATCTCGAACTCCTGGCCGCAAGTGATCCACCCGCCTTGGCCTCCCAAAGTGCTGGGATTACAGATGTGAGCCACTGCACCTGGCCTTTTCTAGTTTCTTGAATAGATACTTGTTTTAACTTTTTTCTTTCTAATATGTGTATTTAAGTCTATACATTCCTCTCTAAACACACTTTTAGATGCATGTCACAAGTTTTGATATGTCAAATTTTCATTGTCTTTTATGTAAAAATATGTTGTAATTTTCACTGTGGTATTGTTATTCATACAACTTTTAGAAGTGTATTTTTCAACTTCCCTATGTTTGTGGGGGATTTTCTAGATACCTTTTTATTGATTTCTAGCTTAATTCTATTAAGATCCTAAATATATTCTGCATTATTTAAATCCTTTGAAATGTGTTGAACTTTCCTAATAGCCCAGCATATACTCAGTTTTGTTAAATGTTTCCCAGGCACTTGAAAGTAATATATATTGATAGGAATGTAGTGTTCTATGTATATCAATTATATCAATTGTTTTAGTCATGTAATTCAGATTCTAGTAGCCACATGAACAGATATAGTATACGTTTTAAATTTAAGCCTGATTTATTACTTTTACTGCTTCCCAGACACTGCTGTTTACTTAGATACTTGAACTGGATTTAACTCCCTCCTACCTTTTGTGTCATTGTTTTATATATTTCAGTTTAATTTATATTTATTTTTAAAAATAGAGACAGCGTCTTGCTGTGTTGCCTCAGCTGGTCTTCAACTCCTGGCCTCAGGTGATCCTCCCCTCTTAGTCTCCCCAAACAATGGGATCCAGGCGTGAGCCACTACACACTTTTAGCTGCATCTTACAAGTTTATGTACTTTAATTTTAGATATACTTTTTGCAGTATCATAATTATTTTGTACAGTTAACGTTTATTTAGATTTATCCTCGTAGTTACCATTTTTGTTGCTCTTCATTCTTTATTGTTGTTTCATGTTTCTGCCGGGGATTGTATTTCTTGTTTTTTTTTTTTCTTTTTTTCTTTTTTGAGACCGAGTCTCGCTCTGTTGCCCAGGCTGGAGTGCAGTGGCACAATCTCGGCTCACTGCAACCTCCATCTCCCGTGTTTGAGCGATTTTCTTGCCTCAGCCTTCTGAGTAGCTGGGACTACAAGGCATATGCCACCACATCCGGCTAATTGTTGTATTTTTAGTAGAGACTGGGTTTCACCATGTTGGCCAGGCTGGTCTCAAGCTCCTGACCTCAAGTGATCTGCCTGCTTCAGCCTCCAAAGTGCTGGGATTACAGATGTGAGCCACTGCGCCCAGCCTATATTTCTTTTCCCTGAAGAACTTTCTACGGTATTTCTTTGAGTTCATATCTGTGGATAATCAATTGTCATTTTTGTTTGCCTGAAAATTTTCTATTTTGCCTTTAGTTTTTTTTTTGTTATGTTTTGTTTTGTTTTGTTTTTTTAAGATGGAGTCTCGCTCCGTCGCCAGTCTGGAGTGCAGTGATGTGATCTCGGCTCACTGCAACCTCCGCCTCCCAGGTTCAAGCAATTCTCCTGCCTCAGCCTCCCAAGTAGCTGGGACTACAAGCACGTGCCACCACGCCCAGCTAATTTTTGTATTTTTAGTAGAGAAGGGGTTTCACCATGTTGGCCAGGATGGTCTCGATCTCTTGACCTCGTGATCTGCCCTCGTCAGCCTCCCAAAGTGCTGGGATTGAAGGCATGAGCCACCATGCCTGGCCTTTTTTTTTTTTTTTTAAATAAAGATGATGTTTCACCATGTTGCCCAGGCTGGGATCAAACTCATTGGCTCAAGCAGCTGCCTGCCTCAGCCTCCCAAACTGCTGGGATTACTGGTGTGAGCCACTGTGCCCAACTTGCCTTCACTTTTGAAGAATGATTTTGCTGGGTATAGAATTCGGGGTTCGTGGTCATTTCCTTGCACCATTTTGTAGCAGCGAATTCATTGTTTTTTAGCTCGCTTCCTTTTTCTTGACAAGTCAGCTTTTGGTGTTATTATTGTCCCAGTCCCATTTGAAGTAATACTTCTTTTTATTTTCCCCTCTGGTTGCTTTTTATTTTTATTTTTTGGAGAGGATATGACTTTTACTGAGTTTATCCACCAGAGTGGAGAAATAATGTTTGTGCAAAACCAAATGTTTGTTACTATAACTCTCCATCACAATTAAAATCCAAACAGTTTTTTGAAAACAGTCAACTCAATCAAAACCCACTACTTCAGAATCAATAGCTTCTTTGAAGCCACAGTAACAAATATGGTTGAGACTTGAATGTAGAAGTTTGTTGGTTGGAAAGCTAATTAAACTTCCAGCTTGCTCAAGTAGAATTACAGAAAGGCAGAATTGTGTTTTTCACAGAGATATAGTTCACTGGAATCAGCAACACTGGACAGCTGGTAGAGTGTTTAGGGTCCTGAGATAATAAGGAATCCAGGCAGCCTTTAGACAGTTTGCTGTTGTCCTTTCTTCCCAATTAGAGATCTGTGGATGTGTGGAATGACACCTTTACCAGCAATTGTAGACTTGATGAGAGAGCCCAATTCTTTATCTCCACGAATGGCAAGTTGCAAGTAATGAGGGATAATATGCTTTGCTGTGAAGTCTTTTGATGCATTTCTTGCCAGTTCAAGTACCTCTGCGGTGAGGTACTCAGGGATGGCTGTGCTATTCACAGCGGCAGTCGCGCCCACACGTCCAGGACTGATTGTCCTAGATTTCAGGTGTCAGTGAATACGGCCCACCAGGAACTGCAAATTGGCTCTCTGTGAGTGGGAAGCTGCCTTTGTTGGCCTTTCTGGAGTCCTTCCCAGCCTTACTGCCAGCCATTTTCAATTCTGCTGAAGTTCAAACAGGCAGGGCAGAGAAAGGACTAATCAGACACACAGCAAGATCTCACCAGCTACTCATTCCTTACACCAGGATTTGAAGCTGCCTCTGGTGGCTTGTAACATTTTCTTTGCTTTAGGCATTAGCAAAACTTGATATTTGTTGTATTGGTGGCCTGGTTCCTAATCAATTTTGGAAGTTTTGGCTCTTCTCTCTATAAATATTCCTATTTTCCACTCATCTTCACTCTGAGGGCCTCCATTTTTGTGTACCTTAGGCTTTTTTTTTTTTTTTTTTCGAGATAGAGTTTCGCTATTGTTGCTCAAGTTGGAGTGCAATGGCGCAATATACATTAGGCTTTTATCATGTCCTATGTGTCTCTTGTGCTCCTTTCCGTATTTTCTAGACCTTTTCTGTGTATGTGTCTAGATGTGTGTGTGTGTGTGTGTGTGTGTGTGTGTGTGTGTGTGTGTGTGTGTATTTAGTTTTTAGAGACTGGGTCTCTCTGTTGCCCAGGCTGGTCTTGAACTCTTGGGCTCAAGCAATCTTCCTGCCTTGGCCTCCTAAACTGTTGGGATTACAGGCGTGAGCCACCGTGTCCGGCCTGTGTGTGTGTGGGGGGTGTGTGTGTGTGTGTGTATTTTTGGGACAGGGTCTCGCTCTGTTGCCCAGGCTGTAGTGTAGTGGTGCAATCTCAGCTCACTGCAGCATCTGCCTTCTGGGCTAAGCGATCCTCCTACCTCAGCTCCTGAGTAGCAGGGACTACAGGTGCATGCCACAACACCTGGCTAATTTCTGTATTTTCAGTGGAGATGGGGTTTTGCCATGTTGCACAGACTGGTCTCAAACTCCTGGGCTTAAGTGATCCACTTGCCTCAGTCTCCGAAAGTGTTGGGATTACAGGCATGAGCTAGCGTGTGTGTATGTATGTGTGTATGTGTGTGTGTGTGTGTGTGTGTGTATATATATATAAATATTTAAGAGACAGGTGGCTGGGTGCAGTGACTCACGCCTGTAATCCCAGCACTTTGGGAGGCCAAGGTGGGTGAATCACCTGAAGTCAGGAGTTCGAGACCAGCCTGGCCAACATGGTGAAACCCTGTCTCTACTAAAAATACAAAAAAATAGCCGGGCATGGTGGCACATGCCTGTAATCCCAGCTACTCGGGAGGCTGAGGCAGGAGACTCACTTGAACCTGGGAGACGGAGGTTGCAGTGAGCCAAGATCACGCCATTGCACTCCAGCCTGGGTGGCAAGAGCAAAACTCCATCTCGGGGAAAACAAAAAAAGACAGGCACCCTGTTGTTGCCGAGGCTGCAGTGCAGTGGCGCGCGTGATCACAGTTCACTGCAGCCTCAAACTCCAGGGTTCAAGTAATCCTTCTGCCTCAGCCTTCTGAGTAGCTGGGACTATAGGTATGTACCACTGTGCCCAGCTAATTTTTAAATTTTTTGTAGAGGCAGGGTCTTGCTATTTTGCCCAAGCTGTTCTTAAACTCCTGACCTCAAGTGAGTCTCCCACCTCGACATGTCAAAGCACTGGGATTACACGTGTGAGCTATTGTGCCCAAAATCTAAAGTCCAGATTTTTTTTACTGACCCATCTTCCACCTCACTCATCCTCTCTTCATTTGTGTCCAATGTGCTGTTTAGCCCATGGATCGAGTTCTTAATTTCACTTATAATTTTCAGTTCTAGAGTCTGCTTAATTCCTTTTGCTATTCTAGTTCTCTAGTGAATTTTTTTCTTTTTGTCAAGTATATTTTTGAATAGTTGACATTTGCATCTGATAACTCTATTATATGGGTCACCTCTGGATCCATTTCTGTTTTTCTTTTTTCTCTTGGTTCATTTGTTGATATGCCCATTTTTGTTTTTTTAATTGAGTCATACATTATGTATGAAAAACTGTAGAAAGCGCTGAGTGATGCTGTCTTCCTTCAGAAAGTTTCCCTCTGTCATCTGGCACATGCCCAGAGTAGGGACAGATAATCTCAGCTCAGTCAGGGCCTGGGTGACCGGAGGCTGGGATTCAGTCAGTAAGCCTCAGTTGAAGTTACCTTCCCCCAACCTCCTGCTCCTGGTGTAACCATCCAGGGGTTCCATCTGAAAACCTGGAGTGTTTCCCAGGGCCCCTCTTTCTTGGCGTGTCCTGGAGCCCAAGTTTTGTCTCCTTAATGCCATGAAACTACTGAAAGCCCAGCTTCTCGGCCAGGTTTGCAGAGTGTTGGGCTCATTTCCTGTGTCTCCCTTTTCTATGGGATCTTGGCCCCTTAAGTCCTGGCTGTCAGGCTTGTACTTCTTTTTGTCTTCCCAGACCCTTGGGGCTTTCTAGAACTCTGTAGCCTCTACTTTCTGCTGAGTTTTCTTCCCAGTTTATCAGTGTACTGCCCCCAAATCCTTCCAAATTGTCAAATGCACTGACAGAAAGAGTAGGGGCTCTGAATAGTGGACTCATCTCAGCGGGCCTCTCTTTGGTTTGGAATGTTGGTCCCTTCAGCTGTGGCTGCCTTGGCATCTCTTTGATGCCTGCAGACTTTGAAGTCATACTCACCTTTTCTAGTTTTTGGTGGGTTGCCGGGCTACAGGCCACCCCGCGTATCACTGAAACGGGAGCCAAAGCAGGCGTGCTCTCTCTGTCTGCGGCATATGCGGAGGCTGGAGACATTGGTTATCATTACTTGATGGGGAGCATACAGAACCCACTCACCTCGCTTAGTCTACCTTGTCCAGTTTTTCTTTTTTTTTTCCAGTCTTCTTCTCATGACATTGTCCAGTTTCTAATCAGAATCCCCCATTTGCCCCTGCCCAGTCACTTAACCACTTAAAGACAGTAGAGCAAGTGGCCCGCCCAGCGGGAGACACAGCCCTTGGCCTCCAGTTCCCGTCTTGGCCACTGTGTGGGCTGTTCCACCCTGCTCTAGTCTCTACTCTTCCCCTTGCCCTGTGTCAGACTGAGGGAGGGTTTGTGATGACATATCTGGCAGTGGCAAAGAAGGAGGCTAGGGAGGTAGGAGAGGTTGTGTGCGTGGTGTTTAGTCTTATTTTGGAGATGAGGTCTTGCTATGTTGCCCAGGCTGATCTCGAACTCCAGGGCTCAAGCAATCCTTCTGCCTTAGCTTCTTGAGTAGCTGCCACTACAGGCATGAACCACTGTGCCCAACTACCTAATGTTTATTCTATGACTTGATCCCCTGTGTGTTTTCTTTTTGAGTGCTGCTTTTTTTTGAGTCGGAGTCTTGCTCTGTCACCCAGGCTGGAGTGCAGTGGCGTGATCTCGGCTCACTGCAAGCTCCGCCTCCTGGGTTCACGCCATTATCCTGCCTCAGCCTCCCCAGTAGCTGGGACTACAGGCGCCTGCCACTACACCCAGCTAATTTTTGTTTTGTATTTTTAGTAGAGACAGGATTTCACCATGTTAGCCAGGATGGTCGCGATCTCCTGACCTCGTGATCCGCCGCCTGCCTTGGCATCCCAAAGTGCTGGGATTACAGGCGTGAGCCACCGTGCCTGGCTTTTTTTTTTTTTTTTTTTTTAGAAGGAATTTTGCTCTTGTCGCCCAGGCTGGAGTGCAATGGCATGATCTCAGCTCACTGCAACCTCCACGTCCCGGGTTCAAGCGATTCTCTTGCCTCAGCCTCCTAAGTAGCTGGGACCATAGGCGCGCATCACCATGCCCGGCTGATTTTTGTATTTTTAGTAGAGATGGGGTTTCACCAAGTTGGTCAGGCTAGTCTCGAACTTCTGACCTCAGGTGATCTGCCTGCCTCAGCCTACCACAGTGCTGGGATTACAGGCATGAGCCATCATGCCCGACCGACCGACCGAGTGCTTTTTTTTTTTTTTTAAACAAATATTGCCTTTGGACTTCTCTCTAATTTCATTTTAAAGTTTCATTGCATTTTCAAATGGAGATTTTATTTTAACCTGGAGTGCAGTGATTTTTACAGTCTTTTTGAAAGCAACAAATGAGATTTTTAGAAGACCTCTCGCTTGAAGAACTCTTGTGTGAAACCTAGAAGAGAGACAGTTCACCTTTCATTGCAGGTGAGGTCCCAAATTTTGCCAGTCTGTCAATCCCTGAGGCAGGGGGTACAAAACTCAGAAGACTCTAAGGAATGAGGTCTTCAAATC
The DNA here is from genome assembly GCF_028885655.2 of Pongo abelii. Lineage (NCBI taxonomy): Eukaryota > Metazoa > Chordata > Mammalia > Primates > Hominidae > Pongo > Pongo abelii. Next base: position 4,591,524 of record NC_071994.2, on the reverse strand, counting down.
AAATCCAAACTTAGTGAAAAAGAAGTCTACCTGTGTCAGGGGTGTTCCCTGTCAAAGTGATGGGTGAGCTTCAGCTGGTTGCAGTGGAAGGTGTGCTGGATGGATTGAGGAGGCAAGAGGGTGCAAGACAGCCCATTTAGGAGGCAGTTCCTGCAATGTGGGCATGAAGTGTTACAGCCCAAACTAGGATGCTGGAATCCGAGGGCAGAGGGCAGTAGAAAAGAACAACCTGGCAGAACTGTGCGGGACTAGAGGATGACAGCTGAGTGGCAGATGCCAAGGTCAAGCTTGCGGGGAGACGGGGGACGGGGGCGGGGGAGAGTAAAGAGGAGACGCTGGTGTTTGGCGGTGTTGAGAGGTATTTGTGGTTGTCACAGCTAGGGCAGTGATGCTCCTAAACATTCTGCAGTGGAGCCCCCTCAACAAAGAAATATCTGGCCCCAAATGTTGGAAGTGTCCAGGTTTAGGTATAAACAATCAGAAGCTTTTCTCAAGTATTGCTATTAGGTTGGTGCAAAAGTACTTGCGGATTTTGCTTTACTTTTAATGGCAAAAACCGCAATTAGTTTTGCTTCAACCTAATAGGATGCAAAGTTGGCTACAACTGTAATTTGTTGAGTGCTGCAAACAAGGTACTTGCTAAACTTAACTTAGTGAACAAATTAGGAAGAACTGGAATAAGGTAAAACTAGCTAAATGACTCTTCCCTGAGGATAAATACTAATGACTACCCCTTCAGATGGTGCCCCCTCATCTGCTTTACTGACTGCTTTCTTAGTAGTAGTTGGCAAAACACCTCTTAAAATACCATGCTTGTTTTCATCGTCTTTGGTGTATGAAATAGTTGAATATATCCTTTCAGAATAATATTTGGCCATTTACATCTCTCTTTTGCACACACTGAATTTGCCGTCTTGTCTTCCTGTTGTTTCTACACCTTTAATTGTCAGCAAGGAGACGGAGTCCTTCCTCCTATTTTGTTGAGCCCTGTGTGAATATTACCGTCCTAGGCTCCTGCAGTCAATGGTAGAGACAGACAGGGTCTCTGCCTGCAGAAGACTTTCACAATATACTCATGCTCAAAGCAGGTGCAGTTGCGAGACGCATCCAGATAGAATGAAGTGGTTCAGAAGAAATCCATGACCTCGATTGAGTGGGGTGGGCTGCCAGGCACACTGTGGTCCAGAAAGGTGAGGCTTTCGAGGGGATTGGCTTAGAGCTGAGGGATGAAGGCTAAGAGGAACCAGGTATGAGAGCTTTCTTGGCAGTGGGGCTACTTGAGCAAAGGCCAGAGCAAGGGAGAGCTTAGCATTTAGCTGAGTCAAAGCTGGGGTCTGTGGCCATGGTTACTTGGCCTGGAGGGAAGGGAAGAGTGAACATGGTAAGGTTGGCTAGGTAGGTTGGGATGGGATCAGACAGAGGCGAAGACTTGCTTGTTTTTATTTTGTTTAAGTACCTTAGGGCTTCAGTACTTTGTGTGCATCGTGGCCTCAGGGGAGGGAATGACGTGATTTAGCTGTAGTGTTATTTATTTATTTTTATTTATTTATGTATTTCTTTATTTAAGATGGAGTCTCACACTGTTGCTCAAGCTATAGTGCAGTGGCATGATCTTGGCTCACTGCAACCTTCGCCTCACAGGTTCAAGCAATTCTCCTGCCTCAGCCTCCCAAGTAGCTGGGATTACAGGCGCCCACCACCATGCCCGGCTAATCTTTAGTAGAGACGGGAGTTTCACCATGTTGGCCAGGCTGGTCTTGAACTCCTGACCTCTGATGATCTGCCCGTCTTGGCCTCCCAAAGTGCTGGGATTACAGGCATGAGCCACTGTTCCTGGCCCTATCTCTTTTCTGCGCTAACCTTATCCTTCTAGTCTCCAGGACCTGTGGGATGGACCTTTCCATCTCTTGGAGGTTACCTCTGAGGCCCACTGACTCTCAGACCTGAACCCTTTGTCTTCACTGGGTTGACTCCCATTGCCCCTATTCTGGAGCTTCTCTCCAGTATCTTATCCCTTGTTGCAGCAAGATCTTTCTTTCTTTGTCTTTTTTTTTTTTTTTTTTTGGAGACAGGGTCTCACTTTGTCACCCAGGCAGAGTGCAGTGGTGTGATCGGGCTCAAGCAGTGCTCCCACCTCAGCCTCGTAAGAAGCTGGGACTACAGGTGTGCACCACTATGGTTGGCTAATGTTTTTTTTGTGTGTGTATACACACATATATATACAAATATACATATACTATATATGTACATATACATATATACACATACACACACACATATATATGTAATTATTATTATTTTGTAGAGAAGGGGGTCTTGCTATGTTGCCTAGGCTGGTCTCGAACTCTTGAGCTCAAGTGATTTGCCCACCTCAGCCTCCCAGAGTTCTGGGATTACAGGCGTGAGCCACCATGCCGGGCCAAGATCTTTCTAAAACGCATGTACAGCTGCCTTTCCTTTGCTCAGAACACTTGAGCTCTCCATTCCCCCTCAGGCTGAAGACTCTTGTGTCATCACATCCTGGCCCGGCCCTTCCCTGCTCTCCCAGTTATGGGTAGTTCCTCACTTGCAGACTCCTTTTTTTTGGTACAACTTTGTAAATAAGCAGTTGTCTGAGATTAGGCCTTTCTTATCTTCTACTTGCCAACTTCATTCTAGCTACAACCAAGTACAACCAAGTAATTTGGTGCGGCTCTTTCAGCGATCCGGTTTTGCCCTGTGTATACTGATCCTCAAAAATGCCCATATTCTGATGCAGTGGTTTGACTTCAGCTAAGTTTTTTTTTTTTTTAGTAGATACAGGAGTCTTTATGTTACTGAGGCTGGTCTCCACCTCCTGGTCTCAAGCAATCCTCCTACCTCAGCCTCCCAAAGTGTTGAGATTACAGGCATCAGCCACTACACCCGGCCTTTTTTTTTGTTTTTTAAAAAATTTGTTTTTAGAGATGGGGTCTCACTCTGTTTCCTAGGCTGGAGCGCAGTGACACAATCACAGCTCACTGTATCGTCAGCCTCCCTAGCTCAGGCAGTCCTCCCACTTCAGCCTGTTGAGCAGCTGGGATCACGTGCATGTACCGCCACACCTGGCTAATTTTTTGTTTTATTTTTGTAAAGTTGAGGTCTCCCTATGTGCCCCAGGCTGGTCTTGAACTCTTGGGCTCAAGTGATCCTCCTACTTGGCCTCCCAACGTTCTGGGATTACATAATGATGTTGGCCCTAACAACTTGTATGGTTAGATTTTTAAATTCAGGCGTTCATAAGAGTTAAAGTCTACGTGTGTATAGGTCCCACTGCGCTGGGGCTCAACATCTCTCACTTGCTCTCCAGCCATGCCTCATCTCACCTGTGCTTTTTTTTTTTTTTTTTTTTTTTTTTGAGACGGAGTCTTGCTCTGTCACCCAGGCTGGAATGCAGTGGCACAATCTGGCTCACTGCAACCTCTGCCTCCCGGGTTCAAGCAGTTTTCTGCCTCAGCCTCCCAAGTAGCTAGGATTACAGGTGCCACCACCATGCCCGGCTAATTTTTGCATTTTTAGTAGAGACAGGGTCTCACCATCTTGGCCAGTCTGGTCTTGAACTCCTGACCTGTGATCCGCCTGCCTTGGCCTCCCAAAGTGCTGGGATTACAGGCATGAGCCACCGCGCCCGGCCTCCCCTCTGCTTTTTGTATCCCTTCGAGGCTCACAATTCCCAGAGGTCTCCTTCTTGGTGATAGAATGTGGGGCCACTGCCTGAGGTGTGATTGCAGACCTCTCCTTTGACTCTCTCTCTGCAATTACTTGTTCCCGGGAGACCTTCAACCTCATGGTTTTAGTGTCCATGGTGTTCCCTGCTCAAATCACTTCTTCCCTGGAAGTTGCAAAGAGGTGATTTTTCCAGCTCTCTGTCCATGTACAGTGATGAACAGATATTCCTGTGTGAAGAAGAGTGTTCTGCTTTGTTCACTTTCCAGCTCTCTCAGTCACTGAGGACACTGCATATTAGAGTCAGGCATCGTCATTACTCCTTGGATGCTCATATTGTCCCTTTCAGATTGGCTCCTGTGTCTTTTTGCCAAGACCCCATTAGTTCTTGAGTGCTTCATTGCTTTCTGGCACAGAAATTTGTCCCAGGCCTACTTTGTACTTTTCCTGCCTCAGATCTGAAATCATTCCTCTCAGGAGCCCTGGTTCCCTTTAGTGGGAAGTGGCATTTAGAAATCAGCATTTGGGGCTGGGTGTGGCCATTGTCACCGGGGTAGCATCTGTTTTTTTTTTTTTTTTTTACATGGAGTCTTGCTCTGTCGTCCAGGCTGGGGTGCAGTGGCGCCATCTCAGCTCACTGCAAGCTCCACCTCCCGGGTTCAAGCGATTCTCCTGCCTCACTCTCCCAAGTAGCTGGGATTACAGGCCCACACCACGATGCTTGGCTAATTTTTTTTTGTATTTTTAATATTGATGGGGTTTCACCATGTTGGCCAGACTGGTCTTGAACTCCTGACCTTAGAACTCCACCTGTCTTGGCCTCCCAAAGTGCTGGGATTGCAGGCGTGAGCCCCCGTGCCTGGCTGAAGGTAGCATCTTTTATGTCCTTTCATTGGACAGAGCTAGAAAAAAATGTTCATTAAAGAAACCTCCAATTTCATACTGATTGTTTAAAATAAAATTTTTTCCCCTTATTTTATATTTACACAGCTTAAACTGATGATTTTGATTTCTAATAATATTAACATTGTTTTCCTTATCTATGATATTCATAAAATGGGTTCATCATTTTAATACATAGTTCTTACAAACTTCGAGTGAAGTTTAGGATCCCTTAGCAATTCTTTTGGCTTTAGAAATAAATACATCTTAAGAATATATAGTTAGAATAATGGGTTTAAAACAATTTGTTGTAACATAACCAAAGTAATTACCAATTTAATAAACAGGTTCATTTGTTTCTATTTATTCTTAATTTCAGAGTTTGCATTTTATAAACTTTTTAAGTAGCTGGGACTACAGGCATGCGCCACCACGCCCCAGCTTTTTAAGTGTTGGGATTACAGGCGTGACTCACTGCGCCAAGCCAAGTTTATTCTTCTTCAAACCAGGTGTGGTGGCACACGCCTGTAGTCCAAGCTACTTGAGAGGCTGAGGTGGGAGGATCGCTTGAGACCAGGAGTTCGAGGCCAGCCTGGTTAACATAGCAAGACCCTGTCTCTCAAAAACACATTTTTTAAAAAAGTTTATTATTTTTCAGCCAGGTGCAGTGGCTCACGCTTGTAATCCCACACTTTGGGAGGCCGAGTCAGGTGGATCACTTGAGCCCAGGTGTTCAAGAGCAGCCTGGGCAACATGCCGAAACCCCGTCTCTACAAAAAATAAAAAAATTAGCCAGGCTTGGTGGTGCACGTCTGTAGTCCCAGCCACTCAGGAGGCTGAGGCACGAGAATCGCTTGAGCCTGAGAGATGGAGGTTGCAGTGATCCAAGATCATACCACTGCACTCCAGCCTGGGTGATAGAGCGAAACCTTGTGTAAAAAAAAAAAAAGTTTATTGTTTTTCAAATACACAAAACATTTACATGGTTCAAAAGACCAGAACTGTGTAAAAATGTAAACTCAGAAGTCTTGCACCTAACCCTGTCGCACCCACCTCCGATAGGTGGGGTGAGGACGTGTCTAGTTTGCATGGAATAGTCCCGGTTTTTGCCTGTTATCCTGGAGCAATTAGTGATAGTGCCTTCTTTCGCTCTCAGAAATGAAGCATAGCTAAGGTTTTGTTGGCGCCTGCTAATGCTAATTTAGAGATGTGGACAAAATGTTTCCACTTTGTGGATTTTTTTCCCCTGTAGCTAAAAGTAAGGGCTTGGCTGAATCTTGTGGACTTGGATTGAGGTTCTCTTGGCAGGGGAGGTCCAACCATGGAGTTCATACTCTTTTCACAGAGTCTCATTCTTATTCGGAGGAGGAAATTTCATTTTACTCTGAAAATTTGGGAGCTTGAAGCATATTGTACATTTCCAAGTTTTTGTGCTTTGCAAAGGGCTGATTATTCCTCCTGCCTATGTAGTTTTAAACCTTTGCCAGTACTAATATAAAAATTGATTTCAAGTAGTGACATGCTGAAGTTGTTGAATCATATAGAAAAGTTAAAGTTCTACTTGAGATGAATCAGTGTTTCTGAGCGATTGATCTCTTGAAATCTCTTTTTTTTTTGAGACAGTTCACTCTTGTTACCCAGGCTGGAATGTAGTGGCACGATCTTGGCTTACTGCAACCTCTGCCTACCAGGTTCAAGTGGTTCTCCTGCTTCAGCCTCCCGAGTAGCTGGGATTACAGGCATATGCCACCATGCCTGGCTAATTTTGTATTTTTGGTAGGGACGGGGTTTCTCCTTGTTGGTCAGCCTGGTCTTGAACTCCCGACCTCAGGTGATCCGCCCGCCCCTGGCCTCCCAAAGTGCCGGGATTACAGGCGTGAGCCACCACGCCTGGCCGATCTCTTGAAATCTTAAGGTGCTGTGAAGAAGCTAGTGCAGTCTCTTCCACCTTAAAAATAATTTATGGGGAAAACATGAATGACAGGCAAGGTCATGGTATCCTGCCTACCCCTAAAGAGAGATGTGGCGGGATGAGATGATTTCGAATAGCCTGAGTATTAATTTGAATAGTCTGATGTGGTATTTCTTTTCATACAAATTAAAATCTAAAGAACTTCACTTGTGATTAAGTGTGAGATCCCATTGATGCAGAAAGGCTTAAAGAAATTCCAAGTAAAATTTTACTTAGCAGCCCTGTGGCTCAGCTCATTTTCCTCCATCATAGACGCTGAGGCGTTCGCATTGGAGGGCGATCTCAGCAGACAGGCATTATGCTCTTTGTGTTACCTGAAGGCACTTTACAAACAGGAATTCAGTGCATTGCCCTTCCTCTGTTTCTTTTTGTGATTGATGGAGACCTGCTAACTTAAATGAATAGTTTACTTATTTATTTATTTATTTATTTATTTTCGAGACAGGGTCTCACTCTGTCATCCAATCTGGAGTGCAGTGGCATGGTCACAGCTCACCACAGCCTCTACATCTCTGGGCTCAGGCGATCCTCCCACCTCAGCCTCCCCAGTAGCTGGAACCACAGGCATGTGTCACCAACCCTGGCTAATTTTTTTTTTTTTTTTTTTTTTTTTGAGACAGTCTTGCTCTGTCGCCCAGGCTGGAGTGTAGTGGTGCGATCTTGGCTCACGGCAACCTCTGCCTCCCAGGTTCAAGCAATTCTCCTGCCTCAGCCTCTGAGTAGCTGGGACTACAGGTGCGTGCCACCACACCTGGCTAATTTTTTGTATTTTTAGTAGAGACGGGGTTTCACCATGTCAGCCAGGATGGTCTGGATCTCCTGACCTTGTGATCAGCCAACTCTGCCTCCCAAAGTGCTAGGATTAACAGGCGTGAGCCACCGCGTCTGGCCAGTTGCCTGGCTGATTTTTGTATTTTTTTGTAGAGACAGGGTTTTCCCATGTTTCCCAGGCTGGTCTTGAACTCCTGGGCTCAAGTGACCCCCCTGCCTAGGCCTCCCAAAGTGCTGGGATCACAGATGTGAGCCACCACACCCAGCCAGTGAATAGTTTAGAAGCAGGCCATGTGCGTCCTTTCTGCCTGCCTCTGTAGGTAGATTCCACTCCGCCTCCCCTGCATGGATTCCCACATTGGGGCGCCGGCTGGGTGGGTGGCAAGGAGAGCAGTAGGTTTGTGTGGAGCGTGGGCTTGGAGCCAGCTGGACTCGCATGTCCCCTTTCTCTTGTTACCTTTGTCACGTTCCCTCATCACTGAGCCTTCTGTTTGCTCACAGTAAATTAGAGATAATAATCATTTGGGTATTTTTTAGCAAATTCGTGGTGTCTACTGTGTGTAAGGTACCATCCAGGGGCTGGGTATATGGATGTTTGGGAGATAGAATGAGATCGTAGTGAATGTTTATTGCCTCTAAGCCTCGTCATAGGAATGAGCCCCCACTGAAGCCTCGTGACACTGCTATAAAGCAGGACACTGTTATGACCCCATTTTCTAGATGAAGAAATTGGAAATTCGCTCAGGATCCCATAGATATTGCATGGTAGAGGCTGTATTTGAACCCAAGCAGTCTGACTCCAGAGTTCTTCAACTGCATGGAAATGACTGGGCACAACAGTATCCCTCAGACCCCTCTGCCCCCTTATAGTATTACTGGAGTGCACACGCTTATGGTTCTTTAACGGAGGGACTTGTCTCTCAGTTAGATCCCCTTCCACCCCTTCGCACCTGCTCCACCTTTGAGCATCCAGGGCAGCTGCTTGGGCTTCCCCGCCTGGGATGGGAGCCTAGTCTGAGCAAGGTGCCTGCCCATGTGGCCTGCTGCCTGGTGCTATTCTGTCCCCAGTGTTGAGCATAGCCCCTGGCACACAGTAGACACACACACAGTGATGCGTCCTAGAATGATGAAGTAATTTCCTAAACAGGATCTTTTTTAACAGTTACCTACCTGTTCTTCAGTGGCTCATCTAATTCTGTTCCTAGCTCTTCCACGTGGTTAATCCAAGGCATTCAAAGTTTCCATTTTTTTCCCCTTCTTCATTGCTTTTTCCAGAAACGTTTTCACAGTGCAGAACAAGGGGATTTAAGTGTGCTATATGTTGGCTTCATAGCAAATCTATGACACTATTGTTTGGTTTCCCATCAATCAACTCTTAGCCCATCATAACATTAAAATTTGCTAACCTGCAATTTCGCTGGTATTTTGATGATAACTTGAAACAAATCACTGGAACAGTAGAGAAGCAAATAAAACCAATGGCTTTGAAACATAATAGAGTCGCGGTGGCAAGGCCACTCCCCTACCCCACTGCCTTTGGCACGTGGGAGCTGCCGATTAGCAAAGTGTGAGAGCAGGTGGCTCAGGAGCCAGCGGCGTCTTTTGGTCTGCCATCACTTAATCTGCTGGAGCCTTCTGTTACTTCTCTGTAGAATAAACTGGGTGGACTGAGCCCTGTAGTTTAAAGCTTTCTGGAAGAAGCCAGTCTCCGAAGGGTCTTTTTCCATAGGTAAAACCATGCAGAGTGGCTCAGGGCAAAGTCAGCTGCCCTGGGGAGCCATTTGCTGAGACCCTCTGCCTCTGCTTTACCCTGCCCTCGAAGGGGTCCTAGGAAGACAGTTGGAAAGCCCTAGGACTAGTGATTTGATCCCTTTCAGCTCTCTAATTCTTTAAATATTCTGTAGTTCCTGCACAGTTCTCTTTTTTTTTTTTTGACAGGGTCTTCCTGTGTCGCCCAGGCTGGAGCGCAGTGAGATCAAGGCTCACTGCAGCCTTGACTTCCTGGGCTCGAGCAATCCTCCCATCTTAGCCTCTCGAGTAGCTGGGACCATCGGTGTGCAGTGCACCACCATGCCCAGCTGAGTTTTGTATTTTTTGTAGACACAGGGTTTCGCCATGTTTCCCAGGCTGGTCTCAAACTCCTGGCCTCAAGCGATCCTTCTACCTCGGCCTCCCACAGTGCTGGGATTACAGGCGGGAGCCACTGCACCTGGCCTGTTCTTTTTCTGCAAATTGTAGAGAAAGGTAAACTTGGATTCCAGTGTTCACCTGCCGAAGACCTGAGTGAGTGTTTGGAGATGGCGAGGTGATGGAAGTTGGCGAGGGTCAAGGGAGAGGAACACTGGGAAGGAAATCCAGTGTTCCTGCTGAAGGGATATGCCCACGTCCTTTAGACATGGGACAGAAAGCAGGATTTTGGTGTCTTTGAATAGGGGATGTAAATCCTACCTTGAGTGTAACGAGGCTTTGTGACAAAGGCAAAAAGTCAAAAGGGAAATGGTGAGAATTTTCATCATCGCATTTGTTTCTGTGCTTATGGAGAGAATTGCTTGTTAATGTGGTGTGATTTTGAGGTTGTATGTAAGAGCATGGCCTCGGAGTCTGGGCTGTCCCCTTAGCTCTCCGCTGCTCACTGTGAGACGCTGCTCACTGTGAGACGTGCCTCACAGACTTGTGGTGAAGATAGTTAATTCATGAAGCTCTCAGAGCCTGGTATTTAATAAGCATTCAATAAATGTTAGTCATTCTTCTGATAGTCATTATTGAATGGGCTAAAGAAGTTTGGTTTTGGTGAAGAATGCTTTTCCCTGTAATTCCCAAAGTTAATTGTGATCAATAGAAAACAAAACCAGAGAGGCCGGGCACGGTGGCTCACGCCTGTAATCCCAGCACTTTGGGAGGCTGAGGTGGAAGGATCACTTGAGGCCAGGAGTTCGAGACCAGCCCGAGCAGCATAGCAGGACCCTATTTTTACAAAAAATCAAAAAGTTATTTGGGCGTGGTGGTGCATGCTTGTAGTCCCAGCTACTCAGGAGGCTGAGGCGAGAGGATCGGCTGAACCTAGCAGGTTAAGGCTGCAGTGAGCTATGATCATACCACTGTACTCCAGCCTGGTGACAGCAAGGCTTGTCTCTAAAATGAAAAAAAAAAAGAGAAAAATGAAAAAGAAGGTGTAAACAATATGGAAACATATGGTGTCCACAGTAACAGTCTCTCCTTGCGCTCAGTGTGTCCACAGTGGGTGTATTGTCTGAAGGGTGCATTCATGCGTGAGAAGAATGGATGAAATTCAAAATATGAGTAATGGGTAAAATAAGCCTGCTAAATCAAGGGCTTGTTACGCACTACCTGTGTGATCTGCACAGAAAAATTATTGTAAGGATTCTGACTGGTCACAGTGTCTCTGGGAAGGTGGAGAACCAGGCTTGGAGGATGCTGGTTAGCCAGGCCCTGCTAGCCAGGCCCCATTTCCCCCTAATGTCTGTGCTCCAAGGTTGTCACCAGCAGATGCAGGAGAGGCTGGGAGAGCAAGCCACTTGCTTTTCCTCAAGAGTGGACCATTTCCTATCCATAGGTAGAGGCTCAGATGCTGGGTGGCCAGCATGCCTGACAAATGGCAACAGCATGACTAAAACCCTTGACAGCTGTGCCTCGAGATCTGAAGATTCACATTTGCTTACATGGTGCTGGTAATGCTCCTTCCCTCTGGAATTCTCAGGAAAAATGCCATGTGATTCTCTCCTCTCTGCTCTGACTTTCCTCTAGAAAGAAAAAGGAACACATATTGAATGAAAATCCAAATCCGGTGTTTGGGTTTCCTTCCTTCCATCAACTTTTCTGTTATATCACTGCCCATGTTACTTTTATTCCTGTTCCTGATCATTCCGTTTCAAGGAGAAAGATTCCTAAACAAGAAATATTGCCTTTTTGGTTGTGTGTAGTGGGGTGCTGAGCTGAGTGGTAGAAGGCCTGTGCAGGAAGCAGTAGTGGGTGGGTAGAATAAAGGTTTTACATCGGAAAGAATCTACATTCCAAGGTTGTTTTCTTGTGCAAACCGTAGAAATGCTTGTTCCTAAAACAGTTTGATGATGAATTAAGAGACTGCTTAAAAGCACATTCCTGCAGACAGGGTCTGGGTGCTTTTCACAAACCCATGAATGCCTGGCACTTTCTTTTTTGTGTTCCCCAAACTATTTTTACTATAAATGGTTGTTATTAAAAGGCCCAGGTGCTGCCAGGAAGTGACATTTTCTAGAGTGTACCTGGAAGTGTTCATTCCAGAACCTGTTCATTAAAAGACTTCCAGGCTGATCTGTCCCACGGTGCTGGCCTGAAAACATCAGCTGCTGCTCAGAGAGCTTCCCTGGGCTCGGGGAAGAGCTTCCCTGCCTCCCCACCTTAGAGTGCTAGTTCTCCTGTGCTGTGACTCACTGTGGGGATTGCTGTTACATTCATCTTACGATTCTTTTACTAGAAGTTTACAGTGATACTGCAAAAAGAGATACGGACACTTACCATACTAAGTTACAGTCACTTTTTAAACTGTCAGTAATTTAGAGGGCAAGTGTCTAGATACAGTTATTCTGTCGTCATTAAACAATTTTACCATGCCTTTTTATTTAAAGGAACACGTTCTGGGCCGGGCACAGTGGCTCACACCTGTAATCCTAGGACTTTGGGAGGCTGAGGCAGGCGGATCACTTGAGCTCAGGAGTTTGAGACCAGCCTGGGCAACATGGCAAAACCCTGTCTCTATTAAAAACACAAAAATTAGCCCAGCATGGTGGCGCACACCTGTAGTTCCAGCTATTTGGGAGGCTGAGACAGGAGGATCACTTGAGCCTGGTAGGTTGAGGGTGCAATGAGCCAAGATTGCACCACTGCACTCCAGCCTGGGCAACAGAGTGAGTCTCCGTCTCAAAAAAAAAGAAAGAAACAGATTCTGGACAGGCCTTTTGTTAGCTGCAGCTTTAGAATAAAATGGTTCTCTTTTTCTTACAGGGGTCAGACACTATAGGATAAAATGTTAATACCGTGCGTCTGCTGACATCTCTCTGTTTACTGCTCAACACTGGCAGGCATTAGGGATTTCTTTTCATGTTAGGTAAAACCCTGTGAAAAGAATCAAGGGAAACGTAGCACTTGCTATCCACAAAGATACTGTTCTCAGACAGTTACTTTCGTCTAAACAAACCCTCTCCTCGGCCCCTCCAGCAGCCTTTATCGTGGGGACTTCTTCCCTTCTGGATGCTCTGGGGACCTCAGCCCTGTGTTTTGTGATTGTTTCAGACATGTCCATTGGGTGTCCTGCTGTCTCTCCTGCCAGAACTGTGCTCTCCTTCCCTTCCAAGTCAGCATTGCCCTCTGCCTCTCATCCAAGCTTCGCTCTTGGCCCCTCTGCTCCCCTGCTGCCACTCAGAGGCTCTGTCAGGGGTTTCTTTCCTGATCCCCCCGATACACCGGGACCTCGGTGCCCATGGTCCAGGCTGCGCTTCTGCACTCTCCCTTTGCAGTCAGCCCAGCACACTTGCCACAGCCACCAGCCTAACCTCAGCCATCGCTTTGGGAGGGTTTGTTCAGTGCCTGTCTAGGCGCAGGAACAGAATCTCGACTCGCTCAGCCCGGCTACCGACTCCGTGTTTTGGCTCCCTCCACCCGCCCCACAGATCTCCCTCCATCAGTGCCAGCCATGCCCTCTGTCCCTTCCACCCACCCCACAGATATCCCTCCATCAGTGCCAGCCATGCCCTCTGCCCCTTCCACCCACCCCACAGATCTCCCTCCATCAGTGCCAGCCATGCCCTCTGCCCTTTCTACCCACCCCACAGATCTCCCTTCATCAGTGCCAGCCATGCCCTCTGCCCTTTCTACCCACCCCACAGATCTCCCTCCATCAGTGCCAGCCATGCCCTCTGCCCTTTCTACCCACCCCACAGATCTCCCTCCATCAGTGCCAGCCATGCCCTCAGCCCCTTCCCATAGGCCTGGGCTCCCTGGACTCCCTTCTCCTGAGATGTCCCGCAGACTCCTCTTCATTACCACGTGCCCCTCAAGGCCAAAGTCAAGCCTGCACACGGTCTCTTCTCACTCCTCATAGGTGCTCTTTCTCCGCCAGTTCATACTGGGATTCAGGGGCTTGGGGCTGATTTTACTATTTATTCCTTTTATGTTTACTCAAGCTCTTATTTTTTTAATTTTTATTTATTTATTTTGAGACGGAGTCTTTCTCTGTCATGCAGGCTGGAGTGCAGTGGCCCGATCTGGGCTCACTGCAGCCTCCGTCTCCTGGGTTCAAGCAATTCTCCTGCCTCAGCCTCTCAGTAGCTGGGACTACAAGCATGTGCCACCATGCCCACCTAATTTTTTTGTTTTGTTTTGTTTTGTTTTTTTTGAGACGGGGTCTCGCTCTGTTGCCCAGGCTGGAGTGCAGTGGCGTGATCTCAGCCCACTGCCAGCTCCCCCTCCTGGTTTCATGCCATTCTCCTGCCTCAGCCTCCTGAGTAGCTGGGACTACAGGCGCCTGCCACCACGCCCAGCTAATTTTATGTATTTTTAGTAGAGACAGGGTTTCACCATGTTGTCCACAATGGTCTCGATCTCCTGACCTTGTGATCCGCCCGCCTCGGCCTCCCAAAGTGCTGGGATTACAGGCATGAGCCACCACGCCCGGCCTATGTTTCGTATTTTTACTAGAGACAGGGTTTCACCATGTTGGCCACGCTGGTCTCAAACTCCTGACCTCAGGTGATCTACCTGCCTCGAGCTCCCAAAGTGCTGGGTACAGGCGTGAGCCACCACGCCCGGCCTACTCCAGCTTTTAAAATGCTACCGGCTTTAAGAAAAACACGGATGAAATGTTAGGATCAAGATAAGCCACGAGGGGGCAAAAGAAACCACCAAAAGATACCCTGGGAGGTGAGGCCAGCATGATTCTCTCCATTTAGGGTCATGGGTTTACTGTGTAAACAGGCCCTTCTTTTTTACTAACTGCTGCAATGGCAGTCTGTTGTTTTCTGCCCAGTCACTCATTGTTCCCTCTCGCCTACATACCTGTTACAAGTTTTGGGTCCTCTGCTTACCAGTTTTCTGATCTTGGCCAAGATAATTCACCTCTAAGACTGTTTTGCCATCTATAAAATCTGTAAAATAGAGATACTACTTATTACCCTATAAGTAGACTTGATGAGAACTAACATAAAGTATCTACCTTGCTAGCCTGCACAAAGTAGACATTCATTTGATGTGAGGCATCTCTCTGCAAACCACTCAACACAGCCCCCCAACACAGGGAAGATGGAGAGAACTCAGCTTCTCCGTGCGCTTGGTTTTGGTCCTCACCATGGTATCTTCCCCTGAAGATAACATCTGCATTGGGCTGTGAGTCCCAAGCCACTTACTAGCTGAGTGACCTTTGTACCTCTCTAATCTGCCTGGGTCTGTATTCTAATTTGTAAAATGAGGTAATTATGAGTGCCTTACTGGGTTGCTGAGAGTAAAATGTGATAAAATATATGAAAGTATTTTGAAAATCATAAGGCATTAGACAAATATAGTTATTGCAGTTTACATCTTTTGAGTACCTAGCATATAGCACCTTAGAAATATTTTTTTGTTCAGGAAATTGCTTGAATTAATACGGGTACTTGTTCTTAAGCTTGTATGTCTATTTAGTAAGCTTAATAGAACCACAGAGAGGAAATTCTTAATAAAGGACCTTCGTTTACAGTTGTGTGTCTGGACCTTTGGCTCATTTTGAGATGCCTTCTTGTTAAAGTAGAGGGTGAAACCATTCGTAGAGCTGTCGTCAGACTGCTTTGCCAGACACAGTACGCAGCACATGAATGTTTCACGGGACCACCGTGCAGTAATGTGAGCTGTCAGTATTACTCAGTTAATTCCATATGCAGTGACCGTGTGAACATTGCTGCTTTGCTCGGTTCCTTGTTGTGGCTTGGGGTTTTAACAGTGATGGGCACAGCCTTTCAACTGGGAGGCATGGAGTCTAAGTAGACTCACGAAAGTGCAGTGAAGCGGTGGCCATGCAGTAGCACAGTAGACAGAATCCAGTGTAGCACAGGAAAGGAGCTGCCCAGGTTGCCCTCAGGGGCCAGAAGAGCCTTCCCAGAGGAGGCGGAATGGTTGAACTGAGGGTTGTGAGGTCTCATTCAGCATCAAGGGGATCGTGGGGGTGGGCAGCAGTGGGAAGAGAGGCTCGATTGGAGGAGGGAGCAGCCAGCACCTGCGTAGGGTGGGGCAGCCACACTGGTCCTTAGAGGGGATGCTTCCCCAGTGAGCAGTGGGAGAAGGGTGGCTGACCAGGAAACAGGAAAGGCATGGAGGGCTGTGAGCTCACAGGAAGGTGGCTGTCCAGGGCTGGAGTGCATTCTCTAATAGCCTCGTGGGAGGATGGAGATGGGCAGTGGAGTCTGGACAGGCAGAGGGAGCGCACTGCGGCAACAGAGCTGTGAGCTGGAGACAGGGCACTGGAGATGCTTCCTTGGTTGACAATAAACCCTTTCTTTTTATCATTTCTGCCAGTCAGTTATGTCGTTTTCTGGTAGGCAATGTCGTGCTTGTTAAGAAAACGGCATGAGAGAGAATCAAAAGCTTTAACAGGTCCATTTATATTTATACATTCAGCCTTAGCTGTATGGTCTCGAACACTAGAGTATTGTTTTCTTGACTCATCAGCAGAATATCAGGAATATAAATGTAAATGTAGACATAGATACTCTCAACACCTTTTTTTTTTTTTAAAAGAGATGTGATCCCACTATGTTGCCCAGGCTGATCTTGAACTCCTGGGCTCAAGCAATCCTCCTGCCTCGGTGTCCCAATTAGCTGGGACTACAGATGTGCCACCACACCACAGAAATCCCTAATAAAGCGTCTTTCAGTTACAACTTTATACGTAGATCTTTGATTCCTTCTGAGATACCTGTTTATTAAATTAGCAAACTTGCCATCTTTGACCTGATATCTCTAAGACCATGTCACAGACTGAAAGGAAAGTGGCAGCCCAGTTTTCCTTGGTCTTGCGTATGCTGAGGCTTGAGTTTTCAGTTGTGGTCTCCCATATCTGTTAAAACACTGGCCAGCATTCTCAGTTGGCGTTGCTTGCATTCTTTCAGCATTGCACTGTGGTTCTAGACCCCGGTCTGACGCAGCGTCGGGCAGCCCTACCACGTGTTCGAGTGCTGCTCTTCGGTAGCACTTGGTCTAGCAGAACATACCGAGTCCTGTCTGTAGAACCTTGACAAGTCTTGGAAAGCAGTCTCAGAATGCTTACTCACACATCTGGGACATTTCCAATTTAATAAATGTCACGGAAAAAGTTTGGCAGATTGTTTAATTACATGTAAAAGCTGCTTGTGGCTTTCCTTGCTAATATGAGCCTGAAAAATGCTAACTACAATTGTAATGAAATCAGGGAAAGCTTGCGCATACCCTAAGGTTTTTCTGGAGAATTGCTTACCTGTGAACTCTAAAGCCATTCCTGAGCGGTGCCAAGTGTGATATTGTAGCATAAGAAGAGATGTACATTTGGTCTGTGCCCTGGCCCCTGGCACAGAGCTTCTCAAACCCCTGGACTCTCTGGAGTACTGAGAGTGTCCTTATGTGCTGATCAGGTGACTGGTGACTGGCTACCCCCTAGGTAGCCTCAAGGTAAGGACTGGTCACTGGAGGCTGGGCACAGTGGCTCATGCCTATAATCCCAGCACTTTGGGAGGCTGAGGCAGGCGGATCACTTGAGGTCAGGAGTTCAAGAGCAGCCTGGCCAACATGGTGAAACCCCGTCTCTACTAAAAATACAAAAATTAGCCGGGTGTGGTGGTGTGCGCCTATAATCCCAGCTACTCTGGAGGCTGAGGCAGGAGAATCATTTGAACCCGGGAGGTGGAGGTTGTGGTGAGCTGAGATCGCGCCACGGCACTCCAGCCTGGGAGACAGAGCGAGACTTCGTCTCAAAAAAAGAAAAAAGGACTGGTCACTGGAAAGACCTAGGCAGGATTAGAGGGTTAGGACTTTGAACTCCATGCCCTAGCTTCTGGTTGAAGGTTGGGTTATCCAGTGGCCAATGATGTTAATCAGTCATGCCTATGTAACAAAGCCTGAAACGCTAAAAGGATAGGATTCTGGGGGCTCTGGGTTCCTGAACATGTAGCAGTTTCTGGAGGGTAGTGCCCTCAGAGGGCATGGAAGCTCTGCACCCCTTCCCACATACTTTGCCCTGTGCATCTCTCCATCTGCTGTTCACCTGGGTCCTTTGTGATAGCCTTTAGAAAAAAAATTAGAGATGGGATCTCACTATGTTGCCTAGGCTGGTCTCAAATTCCTGGCCTTAAGCAGCCCTCCCACCTTAGCCTCCCAAAGTGCTGGGATTACAGATGTGAGCCAACATGCTCAGCCTGTGATATCCTTTATAATAAATGGGTAAATGTAAGTAAAGTGCTTCTCTGAGTTCTCTGAGCTGCTGCAGCAAATTTAGTCGAACCTGAGAAAGGTATCATGGGAACCCTGATTCATAGCTGGTTGGTCAGAAGCACAGGTCACAACCTGGGACTTGTGCTTGGCACCTGCAAAGGACTGGGGGAGCAGTCTTGTGGGACTGAGCCTTACCCTGTGGGACTGACACACTCTCCAGGTGGACAGTGCAGAATTGCATGTTATTAGAGTCACACAGCGGCAGAATTGCTTTACACCCACGACATCTGGTGTCAGCAGTGGTGGTGTGTGTGGAAGTAGGGAAAACACTTTGATTTTTCCTATCCTCATTAGCCAGGGAGGTCAGCACCCCCTCATTTTACTAGAGAAGTGAGGATGTTAATCAAGTGCCCTGCCCTTCTCAATTTCAAGGTGCCTGAGACACTGGCACGCCTCCTGTCACCTGCATATATTTACTTCATGTTTTGGTTGTCCCATCACTGCCAGCATCACCAGGCATGACCACCGTGTTCCAGAGCATGGTGGCAGTTTGTGAGTGACAGAGTGGCAGCCAGTGGCCTGGTGTCCCGCAGGCAGAGCAGACTGTTTCTCTAAGGCAAGGATGCGGCAGTGCCACCAAATGGTAGTGTCAAATGATGCCCAAATGGCTCACCAAAAGCTGAGTGACAGTTGCCACAGCAAAAAAAGGGGAGAAAACATAGGTTCAGAATTTCTTGGAAATGTTTGAAATGCATGTGATAGAACTCTAGGTGGGAAATTGGCTTGTTAGATACAGTAACTTAGCATGCAACTAGAGTAAACAGTTTGACCTACCAACCCACCGACTCATCTGTTTATTTTACTTTTTTTTTTTTTTTGAGACAAGGTCTCACTCTCGCCAAGCTAGAGTGCAGTGGCATGATCACGGCTCCTGCAGCCTCGACCTCCTGGGCTCAAGCGATCCTCTCACCACAGCTTCCTAAGTAACTGGGACTGCAGAGGCACACCACCACGCCTGGCTATTTTTTGTAATTTTTGTAGACATGGGTTTTCACCCTGCTGCCTAGGCTGGTCTCGAACTCCTGAGGTCAAGCAGTCTGCCTGCCTCAGCTCCCAAAGTGTTGGGATTACAGATGTGAGCCCCTAAGGCTGGCCCCCACCTGTTTGTTTTAATAAAAATGTAGGACAGAATTTGACTCACTGTTGACTAATTTACATTCTAAAGTGGCCAGAAAACTTTTATTGGTCGTTTCGTTCATAGGAAAATTGGGAGGTTCTCACTCAAAATTGGCTTATATTTGGGCATATGTTAGGATACATGTAATGTTTAAATAAAAGCAATACTTTGAATATCAAGCTAACTAGTGATAAGTTTATGGTTATTTATACTGTTAGGTAATAGGGTATTTTAATCTACTCCTTATTGCCATGGGGAGGTTTAAAGAAGCAAAATTCAAAACGGATAAATTGTGCTGACATTTGAACAAAATAAATGGATTATTTTTCAAGTAATATTTTGTTTTTAGAAATAGTAAGGCAGCCCTCATTTTGCATGGTGGTACTGTGGGGCTAGAAAAATGGCCTTTCGGAGCAAACTGGTGCAAAGTGACCTTTTTCTTTTGGAGTAAAACATGCACGCACACACGCGCACTTTACCTGCGAAGCAATCTTAATCGTCAATGGAGAAATGGATTGCTTGTGATCTTTAATTTTTTTTTGTTGTTGTTAAGGCACAAAAATCTCTCTTACTGTAAATTGTAAATGTATAGGGGAGTGACAAGCAGTAAAACATTGATTAAATACACTGTAATTTATAACATTAAAAACATTGATAGTTAAAGTACGTAACCCTTTGACGCAGCAGGTTCGTTTCTAAGTGGATAGCTTAGAGCAATCTGGTGTCTCCTTTTAATAGTATTTTAAATTATAATTTTTATCATAAAATGACATTCATAAAAAAACCCTGCCTAAACACATAATTTTAGAAAAATCAATACAGTGCCTCAATTGTAATGTAAAATAAATAAGAGGAAATTAGTTTACAGTAAAATGTTTTGTTGTGTAAATGCTTGGGCATTACAACACTAGAAGGCATAAGGCCCGATGTGTGTACTTTCTGATAACGAATGTTTGGCTTTAAGAGAAGATTGTCAGAAGCTATTACAAAGAAGAATATAGCAACACAAAAGAAGAGGTGACTCTGCTGGATAAAAATGTGTTAGGGTAGGTAAAAGCAGACCAGTCATTTATACGTAATAAGAGAAAAGGTAAATAATGAAGTTAGAGATAACATGCCATTCATATTATAGATTGTCACCTGGAGAATATGAGGAAGTATTATAATCTCACACAAAAACCCCTAAGCCTTCTTTGTTTCCAATGAAACGTCAGAATCATTCCCTGGGTCATGACAAACTCAGAGGAGCAACGGGGTATCACAGAAAACATATTGCTTCCCACCTCTCCCAGCAGATGGCCAGGCACACACCCAGTTGAGTACATGAAGAGATTTTGGAGATTCCTGTATGATAGGCAATGGGGAATGGAGAATGGATCTGAAAAAAGGGAAAATTAACCTCAAGGTTTAATAACACACCAGGATGGTAAGCCACAAGGAAACAAGCATTTTATTATGTTGCTGGCCTACTGGGGATAATTTCACAGTATCTTTTAATTACAAATTCCCTTTGACCCAGAAATTCTAAGGTTTTATCTTACTGGTATACTTTGCACGGGTATAGAATGATGTATTTACAAGGTTATTCATTGCCATATTAGTTGTAATAGCAAAAGATTGTAAGCAGGAACATAAACCTCATCAGTAGTTGAACAGTTAAATTATGATTCATATTCTTTGTATGCCAGGAAGCTGTACAAAGGGAGGAGGATGTTATGAACTGATATGGAAATATCCTTAACTGAAGAAAAGTAAGGGTGAAGGAATATATTTGCTCATATATGCATTAAAAAAACTCTAAATAAACAGGAGAGGCACAACTTTAGTTACCTATTGTGTGGAAGAGTGAACAGGGCTGAAAGGGAGATTTCTCTATATACACCTTTATTACTAATTCAAAAAAAATTAAGTACTTTTTCTAAAGGTGTGTGTAAAAAAAAGAAAGAAAAAGGCCTGTTAGGCTGGGTGTGATCGCCCCTGTAACCCTAGCACTTTGGGAAGCCATGGCAGGAGGATCCCTTGAGCCAGGAGTTCAAGACCAGCCTGGGCAACATAGACAGACCTTATCTCTACAAAAAAAATTGTAAAAATTAGCTGGGCATGATGGTGTGCACCTGTGGTCCCAGCTACTTAGGTGGCTGAAGTGGGAGGATTGGTTGAGTATGGGTGTTCAGGGCTGCAGTGAGCCGTGGTTACAGCACTGAACTCCAGCCTGGAAAACAGAGCAAGACTTTGTCTCCAAAAGCAAAGAAAAAAGCTCTGTCCTAAGCCCCTTTCCTTTGCTGCTGCTACCACTGTTTTTAAACCTTGTTAGGGCCAAAATGTATTTAGAAATATGGGTTATACACTGACCTTACTGATGGCTTATTTATTTATTTTGAAATGGAGTTTTGCTCTTGTTGCCTAGGCTGGAGTGCAATGGTGCTATCTCGGCTCACCGCAACCTCTGCCTCCTGGGATCAAGCGATTCTCCTGTGTCAGCCTCCTGAGTAGCTGGGATTACAGGCATGTGCCGCCACGGCCGGCTAATTTTGTATTTTTAGTAGAGACGGGGTTTCTCCATGTTGGTCAGGCTGGTCTCGGAACTCCTGACCTCAGGTGATCCGCCTACCTCAGCCTCTGAAAGTGCTGGGATTACAGGTGTGAGCCACAGCACCCGGCCAGTGATGGCTTTAGACTGTCAGGTTCAAACAGGCATTTTCTGATTTCGTGGTTTGAAGACAGTTTATGATTCAGTGATTTTTTGGCACATGCATAGGTCTATTAAATATTTGAAATTGAAAAATATTTTATATTCCTGTAAGCATGATCAGGGCCAAAAGTCACATACTGCTCTATTGGGAACTTGGAAAAATACTATAAATATAAACTGGATGTCATGTTTGTATTTTGTTATTTTCTAGTGTTTTAAATTTATCTGAAACTCTTAAGTAAATATTCTTTTTAAAAAACTGATCGCAGAGGCTGGGCGCAGTGGCTCACCCCTGTAATCCCAGCATTTTGGGAGGCCAAGGTGGGAGGTTCGCTTGAGGCCAGGAGTTCAAGACCAGTCTGGGCAACATCACATCTCTTAAAAAAAAACCCAACTTGAACACTGTAGTGCACGTCTGTAGTCCTAGCTACTTGGGAGGCTGAACCTAGGAGTTGGAGGCTGCAGTGAGCTATGATTGTGCCACTTCACTTCAGCCTGGGTGACAGGGCGAGACTCTCTCGAAGAGATAAACAAATATAAGAATAAAAAGGTGATTGTAGAAGGCTTTCATTTCTGTTGGAATCAAGGCTTTCTGCGCTTTATTTATTTTTATTTTATTGGTTTGGTTCTGCCCCTCCCCTCAGGCTAAGTTTAAACATGTTAATTAGAATGTTTTTTCCTTTGGGTTTTTTTACTAATATATACTTGAATTCTGGAGTATATGAAATATCCATTCTCAGTAATATTTCAGGTTGTTTTGAAACATACATGCTAACATTTTTTTTTTTTTTTTTTTTGGAAACGGAGTCTTGCTCTGTCACCCAGGCTGGAGTGCAATGGCGCGATCTCTGCCCACCGCACCTCCGCCTCTCGGGTTCAAGCGATTCTCCTGCCTCAGCCTCCCGAGTATCTGGGATTACAGGCATGTGCCACCACGCCTGGCTAATTTGTATTTTTAGTAGAGACAGGGGTTTCTCCATGTCAGTCAGGCTGGTCTCGAACTCGCGACCTCAGGTGATCCGCCTGTCTTGGCCTCCCAAAGTGCTGCGTTAACAGGCATGAGCCACCATGCCTGGCTGCTAATATTTTTAATTGTCTTGCTTATTCTATGGAATTATATGTGTTTAAGTATTGAAACGCTAATAACAACCAAAAATAGTTTGGTTTGCTCTTAGCAGAATGATAAAAGTACGGGAAGCAAAATTTAGAAACTCCCATGAAAAAATCCCAGTTTTGCCTAAAAAAAAAAAAGTTTTCCAAAAAATAAAAAGGAATAAAAAGGAGTGGAGCTACCATATGCTACAACATGTCTGACCCTTGAAAATACTATGCCAAGTGCAAGAAGCCAGGCACAAAAGGCCGCACAGTGTATGATTCCATTCCTGTGAAATGTCTAGAACAGGCAGATCCAGAGACAGAAAGCAGATTGGTGGGTGCCTAGGGCAGAGGGGGGAGGGAGGGTCGGCGATGATTGCTGATAGGTATGGGGTTTTTTTTGGGGGGTGACGAAAATGTGCTGAATTAGATAGTGGTAATGGTAACACAGCATTGTGAATATACTAAAAACCACTGAATTGTACACTTAAAATGGTTAGGATGGAGAATTTTATGTGACCTTTATCTTGACAAAAATTTTAAAACATAAAAGCAGTATGGTCATAAATTTTTTGAATGTATATTCACATCAGTATTTCAGTTACTATGAAGTAATGCAACTCCCTTCAGAGTCAAAACAAAAAACAAGTTAAATCGTTAAGGATAATATAGTTTCAGAGCTGACGGACTAGATGGATTATAAATTGTGTTTATTATAAAGTGGCTGGCAATGCCACTGTAGCTGGTGAAGAGACCACATCTTGAATTAAGGTTTCTCAGGTTTGGTCTTCAGTGATACTGATTTGACATTTAGAAACACACAAATGCACCCTCCTTAGTTGCTAAGCCAGAAGTTAAGAGAGAGGCACAGTGCATTTTTATTTCATCCATGTACTTTTTTTTTTTTTTGAGACGGAGTCTTGCTTTGTCGCCAGGCTGGAGTGCAGTGGGGCAATCTTGGCTCACTGCAACCTCTGCCTCCCGGGTTCAAGCGATTCTCTTGCCTCAGCCTCCCGAGTAGCTGGGACTACAGGTGCACGCCACCATGCCCAGTTAATTTTTGTATTTTTAGTAGAGACGGGATTTCACCATGTTGGCCAGAATGATGTCCATCTCTTGACCTCGTGATCCGCCTGCCTCAGCCTCCCAAGGTTCTGGGATTACAGGCGTGAGCCACTACACCCGGCCCCATGTACTTTTCTAAAAGCGCTAAGGGCTTTTTTCCTCTTTTTCTCTTCCAAATGAAAACCCCACTCTGTTTTTGTTAAGTTCAAGCTGCGGTTGGTAGTGGTGAGCTCCTTGTCATTTAACAGAGACTGAACAAGTTCTGGAAGACAGGACCAGGTCTGAGGGCCAAGTGCCGTTAGCCGTCCATCCACAGGCCAAGGACCCAGTATCAGGAGAGCAGAGAGGCTGAGGACACACTGGTTCTTAGGAGCGCTCAAGGTTGTTCACTCTTGGGAGCAGTTTGTGAGCAGTGAAGGCAGGAAGGCAGGCCGTGAGCACCCAGGAAGTGAAGACAGAGAATGCAGACATTCTTGGAGGATTTTTGTGAGCAAAGATAAAGGCTTCAGGAGGCCGAGGTGGGCGGATCACCTGAGGTTGGGAGTTCGAGACCAGCCTGACCAACATGGAAAAACCCCATCTCTACTAAAAATAAAAAATTAGTCAGGCATGGTGGTGCGTGCCTGTAATCCCAGGTACTCCGGAGGCTGAGGCAGGAGAATCGCTGAACCTGGAAGGCGGAGGTTGCGGTGAGCCGAGATTGAGCCATTGCACCCCAGCCTGGACAGCAAGAGTGAAACTCCATCTCAAAAAAAAAAAAAAAGATAAAGGCAGGTGCAGGGCAGGCTAGAAATCCAGAAAGTTGTCCATAGACTGACAGTGATGAGGGCGTGTGTGATCATTTTCCACTTCATGCGTCGGAATGCACACAGCTGCTTTCTTCAAACTGTTAACAGTACTGCTAAGAACTGAATTAACAGTTGAGGTATTAAGTAACTTCATTTTAGCCACGTGGCAAAAATCAACCAATCCATCACAGGCCAAGGATTTGCATTTGAGGAGCAGACAGAGAGAAGATGTTAATGTGGAAGGGGCTGCGGGACACCTGTTGAGCTGCTCTCCTGGGTTAGAGGGCTGGTGGCGATACTGCCTTTCAGTTGAATGGCACTTTTGATGATTTTCTCATTTGATTGTTACAGTTGTGGACCATGGGTAGAATGTAGCTATCTTTGCACACATTTTGTAGATACATAAACCAAGAGGAATAATAACTTTAGTGACATGTTTGAGGTTGGAATGATCAGTTCGTTTCAAACATGGAAGGACAGTGAGTCAGCTTTTTGTTTTGTTTTGTTTTGTTTTGGTTTGAGGCAGGGTTCACCTTGTTACCCAGGCTAGAATAGAGTGGTGTAGACACAGCTCACTGCAGCTTCAACCTCCTGGACTCAAGCAGTCCTCACACCTCAGCCTCCTGAGCAGCAGGGACTACAGGCATGCACCACCAAGCCTGGCTATTTTCTGTATTTCTTTTTTAGAGATGGGGTATCACCATGTTGCCCAGGTTGCTCGAACTCCTGGGCTCAAGTGATCCTGCCTGCCTCAGCTTCTCAAAGTGCAGGGATTACTAGCGTGAGCCACCACTACTGGCCGTGAATTAGCATTTTGTTTTTTGTTTGTTTGTTTTTGTTTTGAGACAGGGTCTTGTACTGTTGCCCAGGCTGGAGTGCAGTAGTGTGATCATGGCTCACTGCAGCCTCGACTTCCTGGGCGCAAGTGAGCCTCCCACATCAGCCCCCAAAGTAGCTGGGACTACAGGTGCACGCCACCACACCCGGATCATTTTTGTATTTTTGGTAGGGACCGGGTTTCACCATGTTGCTTGGGTTGGTCTCAAACTCCTGGCCTTAAATGATCCTCCCACCTAAGCCTCCCAAAGTGCTGGGATTACAGGCATGAGCCACTATGCCTGGCTAGCAAATTAGCATTTAAAAAATATATACTTCCCGGTTCCCCCTACAGGAGTGTTGATTCAGCAGGGTGAGGCCCAGGAGTCTGCATTTGAATCGGCTCCACAGGTGGTTACTGTGCAGCCAGTCTGTACTGCCCGTCATGCCCGTGCCGCCTTAACATCGTGGAGTCTGCGTGTTTTGCTAACTCGAGAGCCCAGGTGTGCAGTGCATTATTTTTCCTGATAGGCAGCATTCTGGTTTTGTGAATGGGTGTGCCTTTGGTCCCATTGCCATCATCTGGGCTGCAGACATTGACTAGGTTCCTCCTGGGTGCCCAGCACTTTGTCACAGGTCCGGGCTTCTGCTTTTCAGAGTAGAGTGGGGAAGACAGCTGGACATGCAGCTGGGAAGTGAGGAATGCCGGGGCTGGGGGCGGGTATGACCACCTAGCAAGGGGACCTGTCCATGTCCACGTGGGAAGCAGAGGAGGCCTCTGCAGGAAATGGCCTCAAGCTGTGAACATCAGGTAAGTGGGAGCTGGTCAGGGAAAGGTGGCAGATTCAGAGATCAGAGGGAACAACCGTGGTGTGGAGGGCCAGCAGAGGAACAGACGGCATGTTGAGGGAGCTGTAGATTGCTTTGTGACTGATGTGCTGTGAGGCATGAGCTGAGGAGGGAGAAGTCAGAATGGGCGGAGCTGACTTCTAGAGCTGCCACTCTGACCTCTCTTCTGTGTGCTCATGGTATCACCTGATAGAGTATCAAGGACTGGATGAGACTATCCATGTTAAGTGCTTAGAACAATGTCTGGCAGATAGTGCAACAGAAGTGTGTGTTATGACTTCTCATTTGGGTTAGAAGTTATTAGGGGGGCTTTGGGCTTGACCTTAAGGGTAATGGGAAGTTACTGAAGGGTTTTAAGCAGGAAAGTCAGTCTGATTTGTTTCGGAAAACATAGAGAATGGATCTGAGCGGAGAAAGATTGAAGGCAGGGATGAGTTAGGCAGCTTTTTTAGTAGACCAAGGAGACACAGTGGCCTGGATAAAGGAAGCTGGGGCGAGGAGGTAGAGGAGTGGGCAGTTCTAGAAGATATGTGTGCGAGGGCGAATTAGGGGTCCTCAGCAAGTGGTTACTGTGGAGGAGGAGGCGATGTGATGTCTCGGTGTCTGACTTGGACAACTGGATGCTGATGTCCACTGAGTGAGGGCTTGTGAGGAGTTGGGAACTTGGGCAGGAAGAAGATGATGAGCTCAGTGTGGAGAAAGGTTTTTGAACCTCCAGGATATCTTGCCTGTAATCCCAGCACTTTGGGAGGTGGAGGCAGGAGGATCACTTGAGCCCAGGAGTTTGAGGCCAGCCTGGACAACATGACAAACCCCCGTCTCTCCAGAAAATTAGCTGGGCATGGTGGCACGTGCCTGTGGTCCCAGATACTTGGGAGACTGAGGCAGGAGACTCACCTGAGCCTAGGAAGTTGAGGTTTCAGTGAGCCACGATTGGCCCACTGCACTCCAGCCTGAGTGAGAGATTGAGGTCATGTCTCAAATAGAAATTTTAAAAAGGGCGGTTGGGCATTTGCCTAGGGTAGGTGATTGAAGCCATGGACACCGGCCGGATCAGGCAGGCACACTGCATAGGGTGAGCAGCAGACTGGAAATGTGGAACCCCAGGAGCACCAGCATTCTGTGAATAGAGAGAGGAAACAGGGTGAGGTGAAGAGTTGGGGGTGAACAGTCAGAGGCTACCCAGTAGGTGAGGACTGGAGCTGGCCTTTGGGTTTAGCAGAGGAGAGGTGGTGAGTGCAATGGAAGCAGCAGGCTCTGGAGACAATTGCAGTGGTGAGTAAGGGGGCAGGAAACAGGACTGAAGACCGAGGGACGACGCAGGCTGGGGAAATGTTTCTGAACAAGTTATGTGTCCGTGTGGACACCATGTATTCTGGTCATGTCCTTGGGTTTAGCATTGTTTAGAAAGACAAAAAGAGAAAGGAGGACTGATCTTTTTTGTTTTTAATACTAAGCAATACAGACTTAAAAATTAAAACAAAAAAAATAAATTGTCTTACTTCAACTGTCATTCCCAACTATAGTGGGTAACCAGCATCAGCAGCTTGGTGTGTATCTTTCTATATTTTATCTTATATATACTTGAAAAATACATAAAAGCGTGTGTTTGCTTTTAACCAAATAGGATCATATGGAAATGCGGTTCTGTACTATGTTTTTTTAACTCAGTATTTATTTGGTCACTAAATACTAGGTATGGGCATACATTTTTTCAGCATGTATTTCTTAAAGAGAAACTGACAGGGAAAATAAATAAGATGTTGTACTAGTCCGTTCTCATACTGCTATGAAGAAATACCAAGACTGGGTAATTCATCAAGGAAAGGTTTAATTGACTCACAGTTCCGCATGGCTGGGGAGGCCTCAGGAAAGTTACAGTCACAGGGGAAGGCAAAGGAGAAGCAGGTACCTTTTTCACTGGGCGGCCGGACGGAGTGCATGCAAGCAGGGGAAATGCCAGACGCTTATAAAATCATCAGATCTCGTGAGACTCACTCACTATCACGAGAACAGCATGGGGGAACTGCCCTCATGATCCAGTTACCTCCACCTGGTCCTGCCCTCGACACATGGGAATTAGGGGATTATAATTCGAGATTTTGGGTGGCTTCACAGCCATATCAGATATATTGGAAGTTTAAAAATGTTTATGTAATCTGTTATATGCAAATAGTGTCCAGTGATTGAAAAGCCAGTGCTACTTCAGTCACAGTGGCTTTGAACATGTTTAGAATTCAGTGAGATGATGAGACCAAATTTTTATAAAATATATAAAAATATGAAGTTTGTGGTCTTTTCTAGTGTCCTCCTGTCCCCCTTTTATCATTAGGAGTGGTCCACCCTTCCATCTATCTACGGACTGATGGGCAGATAGATATAGATGTTTATTAGCATACTTTTAATCGTGGCACCAGGGTTTCAAAACATGATTTGCTCATTCATTTTAATATATAAACTTCCAATTTTCTTTATTTCAAATTTGACATACTTTTAAACCTAGACTGAGGCAAGTAGCTTCTACTGCCTGAAGATCACAGTGTGAGCTCTGCATGCTGGTTTCTCAGGTCCTTGTGTCCATTTATTAGACCTCTTTTTGACTGAGAAGACACAGACTTTGCCTCCTGTGAAGTTCTTTTTTTCTGGTTTTTGTTTTTTTTTTTTTTTGTGGTAAAATACATGTAAGGTAAAAATACCATCTTAACCATTTTTAAGCACCCAGTTCACGGCATTAAGTATATTCACATTGTTGTGCAACCATTACCACCACGCATTTCCAGAACTTCCTCATCTTCCCAAACCGAAACTCCATCCCCATTAAACACCAACTCCCTGTCTCACCCTCCCGACCCAGCGTTGTCCAGACACCTACCATTCTATTTTCTGTCTCTATGAGTTTGACTGCTCTAGAGACCTCATATAAGTGGAATCCTACAGTGTTCTGTCTTTTCGTGACTGGCTTATTTCACTCAGCCCAACATCCTCAGGGTTCACCCATATTGGATTATGTGTCAGAATTTCCTTCCTTTTTTTTAAATTTTTTTTTCTTTGAGACAAAGTTTCGCTCTCATTGCCCAGGCTGGAGTGCAGTGGCGCAGTCTTGGCTCACTGCAGCCTCTGCCTCCCAGGTTCAAGTGATTCTCATGCCTCAGGCCTCCCAAATAGCTGGGATTACAGGCATGCACCACCACGCCTGGCTAATTTTTGTATTTTTAGTAGAGACAAGGTTTTGCCATTTTGGACAGGCTGGTCTTGAACTCCTTGCCTCAAGTAATCTGCCTGCCTTGGCCTCCCAATGTGCTGGGATTACAGGCGTGAGCCACTGTGTGCCACCGTGCCCTACCAATTTCCCTTCCTTTTTATGGCTGAATAATATTCCACTGAGTGAAGTTTTATTTCATTTTCAGCAAAAGATTAGTGAAATATTGAAAAGTAGTTAAAAAGCAAAACAGAGCTATTGAAGGAGATTATAGAGAATAAGAGATGTGGAATTGTAACATGTTATGGCCAAGTAAAGAAAACGGGAAGAGGAAAGGGTAAGGGGCGGGGCCCAGGCACCCACGTGAGGTTGGGGACCATGAGGCTCTGCTGCCCCTTTCCCACTGGCGATGGGGCTACTTCAAGCCATCGGAATGACGGGAAGAGAAAAGATGGATCACTTTTGGCAACAAATGTCGCATCTGATCTTAACTTGAAATTGACCTGATTGTGGCTTTTGAGTAATAATGTCTGGTCTATATAATATGAACCTGTTAGCCAGATCTAAACCTTTCATTCAGAAATGATAAACATCAGCATTATCAGGCATTATGTGAAACCAAGTTGTTTAACTGATTTTAGTGTTACTTTCTGTCTTCTCAATCCCAGATAATGTCAAATAGAAATACATATTTGCATTCTTCAGATTTATATTTTAAATGAAAATATTCCAGTAATTATTGCATCTATTCTGTTTCAGAAAATACTTGACACTTTAATTGTTAAATAGAATGTCACTTTAAACTAGTGGTATATTTGACTTACAGTATTTTTAAACTTAACATTTTTTTTTCCTAAATAGGAAAAAATGTACACTGACAATTAGATTCCTGTGATGTAATAAGGTAGATCATTTATTGCACATATTTGGGGTTCCTACCATTTTTTTTCTGCAATAATAATGCAAATAGTACATACAGGAACATGCTTTTGGGATCTTAAACTTTGGAATTTCCCGTCTAATGTTTACCTAAACTCCTAAGTTTAAATTTGCTTTGATATATTTTCAGTTATTGGATTCTTCTGAGCAGAGAGAAAGGTTTTTTTCTTTGAGTGGAGTAATCATGAACGTCTATAAATTTGTTTTCTACTGTAGCCACAGCAGTATACCATAGAATAGTTTTGGTAGTTGAATATATCAGGAATACTTACATTTAACCAAAATAATAGGAATTCCCTGTATTCTCTTTGGTTTTAGAGGCAAATCTAAAATCTGGAAGTTGAAATGAGGATAGTTTGGGTCTCTTAGGAAAACCTTAGGGAAACTATATGAAACAGAAAAAGGCTTGCTGCTGGTACTGGAAGAGTGACAGCGCTGGGGGGTTTGTGCGTGAGTGAAGGTGGGGCCAGGTGGGAGCCTTCCTGTTGCTGGATGGATGGTCTGTGCAGTAGTAACTCAGGCTGCGTGGTTCTTGCATCATCCGAGTTGTGAAGTGCTCTTCCTCCACTTCCAGGTCCTCCTTGTTATGAGGACTTAGGCTTTGACTAGGGCTTTCATTTAAAGGTGACAAAATTTTTTCATAATAGACTTTTAAAATAAAACACCGATATTCCACCTTCCTGGGACTGACAGTCCTAGGACGCTGCCACCTTGTCAGGATCCTGCATCTCCCCTTCTGGTCCATTATTACCCTCCCAGCCCTGCCAGCCTTTCAGCTCCCTTGCCTCTTCCACTTCATTGCGCTTACCTGGCAGAAACCACCCCATTCAGTCCATTCTCCATGCCCATTCACCTCCACTGACCCACAGAGGCCCTAAGTGCCGCCAGCATCTCTGTTAGTGCATCCCGCCCTCTTTCTTCTGTGCGGCATGCTGTCTACCCATCCTCTCTTCTAGATGCCATTTCATACCTTCTCCCCTCCTGTCTTCCCCAAATGTAAATGCAGAATGATGACATTGTGTTTGTTTTTTCTCTGTGAAATTGGAAGAAATCAGAAAAGAAGTTCCACCAACTCCCACCACACCTCTGGATCTGCACCCCATGTAGTCTGCCCTCTTTCCCTTTACTGCGGGTGATCTGTGTGCCCCAGAAAAGGTCAGCCTCTCCTCTTAGTCACTTGACTTACCTGCTTTCAGCTGGACATCAGTTCCCACCTCCCCCCTGGATTCTTGCCGTCACTATGCAAATGTCTGTCTCATCCTGCAAAGGTCTTTCTTGACCTCATATCTTCTCCAGCCACTGCACTGTTTTTCTTCCCCTTTACTGCAGAGTTCCTTGGAAGAATTTTCTGTACTCCCTGCTTTACTTCCACTCTTCCCATTCTCTTTGAACTCAGTCCAGTGATGGTTTTGACCCGCCGCTGCAGCATGCTGCAGATGTCACAGTCACCATCGATCTCCATTCCAGCAAGTCCGACCAGCGAGCATCAGTCAGCTCATTGGACCCACCAGCATCCGTGAATACAGTTGATCATCCTCCTGGAAATAAGGATCTTCAAAGATCTTGAAGGGTTTCCTGGTTTTCCTCCTCCCTGATTGCTCTTAGCCTCTTTTGCTGATGCCCCTCAGTGAGACTGTTGGGGGCTTGATCCCCATCTCTTCTCACCCTCCACCCAGGGCCTCACGGGCTTGCATGGAACAAAATGATTATCCCCATTTGCAGTCTCTGCAACACACCCAAGAACTCCAGACTGTGAATTGCACTGGACTGTCTAATAACCATTTCAAATTTAGCACGTCCAAACCCAAACTTTTACACTTTCTTTTCAAAACGTACTCTTCCCGTAGTCACTCCCTTCTCAGGAACCAATGACTCCATCCTTCACTTGCTCCTACCAGAATCCTTGGAGGCATCCTTGGGCCTTTCTCTCTCTGTGATCTTTGACCCATCAGGAGCTCCTGCTGGCTCTGCAGTGAACAGGTCCAGAGTCCCTGCTTCTCACCACCTGCGGTGAGCCCACCCTGGTCTACTGCATAATTGCAGTCATTGCTTACCCATCTCTGCACTTCTGGCCTCACCTTCTCACAGGCTGTTCTGAACACAGCATCCAGGGGAGTCCTTTGAAAACTGGTGAAGGGCACAGCTCATGAGAATTCTTACTTAGGCTGTTTGTTTTCTCTAATACTGATCTTAGTTCAGACCCTCATTAATCCCTAGGATTATTGCAGTGAACTCACAGCTGATTTCCCAGTCTTAATCTCCTCTAGCCCAGGGGTAGCAATGCTTCCAGCGACCTTTCATTGCTCCAACAAACCCATTTTGAGCACATCCCTTATGCTGATGACTGACTGAGACTTTACCAGTTTTGCCCCATTTTCTGTTCAGGGTCCTCAAAGCCTGTAGATAAGGCAATTTCTATAGTCTTCAACATTAAATCCAGGTTTCATGCTGTGTGCTGTTGTTCTCTGAAGGGCTGCCCACTTCTGACCTCACCTGCTTCCTCCATACACGCTGCCCATGCCCCAGCCCTGCTGAAGCCCTCGCTTATCAGATACCTTATGCTTTTGTGAAAGAGGCTCTCACTGGCTATACAGCATATTCAGAATTCAGCTCAGTTCAAGTGCTGTGTCCTTCAGCAAACCTTCTGAGAAGCACTCCCACTTCCCATCATGGATGGCTTCAACTCAGCTCCTGCAGTATCCTGGGCACCTCTCACCCAGAGCACGTAGTGCTCTGAGGTTCCTGCCAGCTCATCTGTCTGTTCTTTAGAGCATCCTGAGGAGTGGGCGGGCCTTGCTTCTGTGTTGCCGCAGCGGCCAGCATAGACGAGATACACACTATTTCTTGAAAGAACTGTAACGTCCGATCAAGGTAGAAGCACTCACTTGTGCTTTGATGCATCTCCCCTCCAAACACAGTAGTAAAAAGGTACAATTTAAGTAGAGAAACAAACCAAAAAGCATAGCCAGCCCCCCAAGCAAGAGAAATACCCTTCAGTACACAAACAGACTAGAAACCTAGCATGGTAAGCCTGAATTGACTGGATTTCACTGGCCACTGAGCTGCAAGCTCCAAGCAGACAGTGTCAGTAGGAAACTGGGTTCTTACAGGGGTAAGGGTAACAGGGACTAAAGTGTTCAGTGGAATTAGAACTAGATGTAGCTACTTTTTTTTTTTTTTTTTTTTTTTTTTTGAGACAGGGTCTCGTCACCTGGGCTGGAGTGCAGTGGTGCGATCACGGCTCACTGCAGCCTCAACCTGCTGGGCTCAAGCAGTCCTCCTGTCTCAACTTCCTGAGTAGCCAAGTCTATGCTACTGGGTCTATGCATGGTGTGTGCCACCATGCCCGGCTAATTTTTTATGTTTTGTAGAGATGGGGTCTCACTATGTTGCCCAAACTGGTCTTGAACTCCTGGGCTCAAGCAGTCCTCCAACCTTGGCCTCCCAAAGTGCTGGGATTACAGGCAAGAGCCACCATGCCTGGCCTTAGATAGTTTTTGAAGCTGGAGTTAGATAAGGTTTCCCCATCTAAGGCAATACTCTGCTATACAGATTGGGGCTCTACTGGCAGTTGTGGTCCTAGGGAGGCGGAACGCAAGGCCTGGGATAAGCCATTGCTATTCCATGGTTCTCTGCCAGGGTCTGTGCTGTTGCTGATGCAGTCACGCAACAGAATCCTGCACCACCATGGAAAACCTAGTTCTGGACGGAGGCCTTGGAAGGCTCAGAGGGCAACAACCATAGAACACTAGTGCCACGGGCTGAATACTTTTGTGTCCCCCGCTCTGCCAGAGTCATATGCTCAAATCCCACTCCCTGGTTTCACTGTATTAGAAGGTAGAGAGCCCTTAGGAGGGGATTAGGTCATGAGGGTGGACTCCTTGTGAATGGAATAATGTGCTTAGAAGAGACCCCATAGAGATCCCTGGTCCTTTCCATCATGTGAGGACATAGAAGCTGGCAGTTGGGCCCTCACCAGACACTGAATCTGCTGATGCCTTGCTTCTGAACTTCCAGCCTCGAGAACTGTGAAAAATGAATTTCTATTGTTTATAAGCCACTCAGGTAATGGGAGTTTGTGATAGCAGCCTGAATGGACTGAGCCACTAGACAGGGAGGAGAGCACCAGCAGCAGAAAACCTTCTGTCACGATGAGCCCGAGACCCAACATCAAACCTTCTGTCACGATGAGCCCGAGACCCCAATTCCTCTATGCTCGAAGACCTCTAATACACATCCTCACAGAGTTGATGCCTTACAGAGCTGTGCATTTACTACATCGGAAACTTAAGGACAGTCTGGCAAAAACTGTCAAAATAAGTATGTTTAAGATGCTTAAAAAGATAAATTAGCATCCATGAAAACAAACAAATTTTCCAAAAGGAAACAAGAGCAAGAAGACGTGACCCAAAAAAGAGAAAAAAAAAAGGAAGAAGAACTTGAAATCTAGTAAATGAAAAAGATATTAGCCAGGATGATAGACTCTGGACTGGACATAGTCAAAGACAAAATTAGTGGATTGGCAGTTACTTCACAAAATTGACCCAGATGACAGGGACAAGGTGGAGGGGCACAATGATAAAGTTAAAAGTCAAGGTCCTGAATTCAGGCAAGCCTGGAGCCGACTCTGTACTTTGACTTGACAGTTATGTGCCATATTATGGTTATTTATTAATTATTATTTTTTGAGATGGAGTTTCACTCTTGTTGCCCAGGCTGGAGTGCAATGGTGCGATCTCGGCCCACCGGAACCTCTGCCTCCTGGGTTCAAGCGATTCTCCTGTCTCAGCATCCTGAGTAGCTGGGATTACAGGCATGCACCACCATGTCCAGCTAATTTTGTATTTTTAGTAGAGACGGGCTTTCTCCATGTTGGTCAGGCTGGTCTG
This sequence comes from Pongo abelii, assembly GCF_028885655.2. NCBI lineage: Eukaryota > Metazoa > Chordata > Mammalia > Primates > Hominidae > Pongo > Pongo abelii. Next base: position 4,556,281 of record NC_071994.2, on the reverse strand, counting down.
GAACTCCCGACCTCAGGTGATCCGCCTGCCTCGGCCTCCCAAAGCGTTGGGATTACAGGCGTGAGCCACTGCGCCCAGCCTAATAATGGCTTTTTAACTGAAGCTAGTTTGAGTCTGTTTGCTTTTTGCCTGCAAGAGAAATAATCTTTTCTCATATACGAACCCCTTCTTAAGATGACAGTGTTTCGTTAAAGTTAGGCATTAGATGATCTGACGTCAGCTAGAGTTAATTATCAGAGAAGATGTAAATCAGGGTATTTGATATGATTAATATTGGCACATAAAAAAGAAATCTCTGAAACTTAGGAAGGAAAACAAACTTGATGGGAGGACATGGACAGAAGACCGGTCTACTCGGCGGCCTGTCCCCACCCTCCTCCCGCACTCCGCCCAGCCCAGGAGCCCGCTTCTGAATGCTGCGTTCGATCTCTGAAGAGGTTTCAGCACTTACAGATCCTTACAAGGTTTTAAGCCACATTTGGGTGATCTTCATTAGTACTGTTGACACTTCTTTATGTTTGCAAGTATGCACTGAAATACTGAATTGAAGAGCTGTTCATGTTCTTTAGCTAATTTTATGGTCTCAGGAGCAGCCTTGTCACCGAAACTCACTGTTTAATATGTTTATAATATCTATATATATTTAATTACAATAAAATATACTAACATAAAACTTGCCAGCTTAAGCAGTTCAGTGAATGCTAGATTCATGTAGTGAAATGTGCGCCCCCCCCCCCCCGTGTTCAGCCTCTGCTGCTACTCCCCAGCCAGGCGCAGCTTTGGGTGTGTCCACAGTCACCCTGCTGCTCTCTTCCACTCTCTCCGACCACACTCAGTTCTGAGGCCCACATATGTTTCTGTTGTCTTCAGCAGTGCCCTGGGATAATTAGAAACCAATTCAGTGAAATTGTGGCTAATTCTAAGAAACAGTTTCTGAAGTCATTTTAGGAGATTTGTTCCCACTCTGGAGGGCTCCTGCAGCAAGAATTCCCCAGCTCTCCCTGCAGACTAGCCAGCCGTAGTCCAGGCTGTGTCTCCATTAAACCCACACCTCCAGTTGCCTTCACTAGGACCTCCACTGCTCCTAGGTTTAAAGAGAGTGCCCTTAGGTTTAAACGTCACCAAACTCGTTTCTCCCTGAATGACGCCCCTGGTCTTATGGTGGCAGCCAGGGCCCTCTCAGCTTGTCACTCCAGCCCTGCAGCCACCATCTTACAGAGCCAGGGCACAGCTGATCAGGACCCCCGGTGTTCTCAGCCTGCCACACTCAAAGTTGAGCCTCCATTCCAGAGTGGAGGCTGGACAGAGAGGTAGGAAGGCCCCCCCGCCCATGACTCCACTAGCCAGGATGCAACATCAGCACCACGTAGCTGGGGTGGGATGGAGCTGGGAGAGAGGGCACTACATTATCAGCTGCAGCAATCTGGAACAGAGTCGCTGCCTCACTGACCTGGAAAGGGGAGGCAGGGAGCAGTCTTGGTTCAAATACAACAGGCTCTGGCCTTTCTTACGGAATTTTCAGTTGTTTGCTGTGAACCCTTAGAATGATCTCCAGAGTCTTCGATAGTTGTTTTCTTATAATGTTCACCTGTTTTCCTTGGGAGCAAGCAGGTCAGTGGAGCTTCTTGTGCTGTCATGCTTAGAAGGTGATTACCCACAGTAGGGATTCTTGCAGAAGAAATATGACTTTAGAAGAGAGGCTGGGCATCGTGGCTCAAGCCTGTGGTCTCAGCTACTTGGGAGGCTGAGGCAGGAGGGTCACTTGAGCTCAGGAGGTCAAAGCTGCAGTGAGCCATGGTCACACCATTGCACTCTAGCCTGGGTGACACAGTGAGACCCTGTCTCAGAAAGAAAAAGGAAGAAAAGGAAGCTAAGACAGGGGTGGTGGCCTTCTAGGCCTTCTTTCCTCTCTCTCCAGCAACTCCAGATCACATGTCTGTGAGTCATTTAAAAATGTCTTCATTCAGTTCATGTCAGGATCCTGTTCAGGAAAATGTTTTGGACTTCTCTGGCTGCTGAGGAGGTGGACTTGGATTCCCCTTCTTTCCCTGCTGTCCTTGTGCCAGGGCCCGGGGATAGAGGGAAGTCAGATGGTCTGTCAGTGTTGTGATTTATTAGGGAATCTCTGTGGTCTTAGGCCAGTCCATTGATGCCCTCTTTCTCTGGAGGATCACAGAGATCCCTTCCCCATAACTTGTAATGAGGTTGCCTTTGTGTGAAGACTGTGGAGCCTTGATGAAAGGCTTTCTTTAGAGGGTCTTTCTTATTTATTTAATTTTGTTTTGTGATTTTCTAGGAGTTTGCGGCACTTACTAAAGAACTCAATGTATGCAGGGAACAGCTCCTTGAAAGGGAAGAAGAAATTGCTGAACTGAAAGCAGAAAGGAATAACACCAGGGTGAGTGTGACCTTTCTGTTCACCGCCTGCCCCTGGAGCCACTGGCAGGAGGAGGGGCACTGTCTCAAAAAGAAAGGACGACCCACTCTGTCCGGCCTGAAATACTTTTCATACCTTTTCCCACTGAGCAGACTGTGATTAGTCAGCAGGATCCCACATTAATGGCTTGAAATTTGTCATGAGACTTTATGATATTTTAATACAATTGAGAGGAATTTGTCTTTCTGCGGAATTGAAGGGACTTCATTTTAGTATGAGACTGTAAAGGAGTTATTTGCCCCAGATTCAATCATGAAATTAAAAATGTTCTTTAATGAGTCTTTATTTTGGCCTTTTATTTCAGCTGCTGTTAGAGCATTTGGAATGCCTTGTCTCCAGGCATGAGCGGTCTCTTAGGATGACCGTGGTGAAGAGACAAGCGCAGTCTCCAGCAGGCGTGTCCAGTGAAGTGGAAGTGCTGAAAGCACTGAAGTCCTTATTCGAACACCACAAAGCTCTGGATGAAAAGGTGCCATCAGCCACATAAGTCTTGGTTTGTGCACATGCCGTGTATTAGGCCAGCTTCACAAGTGTTGGTGTAACTTTTATTTTTTGAAGCTTCTTGAATTCTTGGAAATAACTTCTCTAAGAAGACAGGGTTTTCTATGTTTAAAAAGTACTAATTGGCATAAATGTCTTAAAATTACTAATGTATATTGATTTGCTGTTACAAATTGGGTAGTATTAGGTTGTTGCAGAAGTAATTGTGGGCTTTGCTGTTACTTTTCGTGGCAAAACCTGCAATTACTTTTGCAACAACCTGATATTTCGGGGGAAGATTTCTTTTTCTCAAACTTAATTTAGAGCCATTAACAAGTTTTCTTGACAGTAAGATCAATGACAGACATTAATGGTATTTTACTATGTTATATTACACTAATATATACATTAAGTGTATATATTACACTTAACTGTATATTAAGAATAAAATAAACAGTATACACACACACACAAACTCAACCCCTTTTATTTTCAGGTGAGAGAGCGATTACGAGTAGCACTTGAAAGATGTAGTTTGTTAGAAGAGGAATTAGGTGCCACACACAAAGAGGTAAGCTTGAGACTTCATCATTAGTTGAATTGGGGGGGGGGGGGTTATTTTTATCCTTTAATTATTAAAAGAAGCATAAGGCCAGGCACGGTGGCTCACGCCTGTCATCCCAGCACTTTGGTAGACCAAGGTGGGTGGATCGCCTGAGGTCAGGAGTTCTGAGACCAGCCTGACCAACATGGTGAAACCCCATTTCTACTAAAAATACAAAAATTAGCCGGGAGTGGTGGCATGTTCCTTTAGTCCCAGTTGCTCGGGAGGCTGAGACATGAGAATTGCTTGAGCCCAGGAGGTGGAGGTTGCGAGGAGCTGTTATTGCACCACTGCACTCCAGCCTGGGTGACAGAGCGAGACTCTGTCTCAAAAAAAAAAAAAAAAAAAAGTAAAAGAAGTATAAGGACTGTAGTTGTACATATCACATGTTACTTATCTTCCCGATTGAGGACCAGCCTATCTGAGTCATTATAAGGACTAGAAAACGATGGTTACCTAAGGGCTCATATGGCCAGTGGATAATAAATTCCATCTTTAATGATCTGGTTATTTTCGGATTGGGTAGCATTGCCATATGCTTTCTCTTTTATACTATGTTAAGCAGTTTTTAGTTGTGTTTTTCCAAAAGGAGTTTTGCTATCTTTACTTATTTCTCTTATGTAAGGTATTTTACACTCATATTCAATTTTTTGGTTTCAGCTAATGATTCTTAAAGAACAGAATAATCAGAAAAAAACACTAACAGATGGAGTGCTGGACATAAACCATGAGCAAGAAAATACACCAAGCACGAATGGAAAGGCAAGTCTGTAGGCTTTCTCTTTATTCTGTTTGATTTCATTTGTTCACAGTATGTGTCGGGTTATGTGGAAAACAGTTGCTAAAGTGCCGGCTTAGAGCTGAAGTGGTCATGAAAGTTGTGTAATCCAACAGATTGCATAAGTCAGTTTTGATTTTAGCTATTTCCTGGAAGTATTTTTATTTTATAGCTCACCAAACAAGGGTATTTAAGGATTTTTTTCCCCCTATCAGAGATCTTCTGATGGTTCTTTAAGCCACGAGGAAGACCTTGCTAAAGTAATTGAGCTCCAAGAAATCATAAGTAAGCAGTCAAGGGAACAGAGCCAAATGAAAGAACGCCTGGCTTCCCTCTCCAGTCATGTGACAGAACTGGAAGAGGATCTGGACACCGCTAGAAAAGATCTCATCAAATCTGAAGAAATGAACACAAAATTGCAACGAGATGTCCGTGAAGTGAGCAATAACAAAAATTACAGTCTTGTCATGAAGTTGAATGTTTGGAATGTTTTAGTTAAATGATTTTTTTTCTCCGTTTGTCCCTTACTCTCCCAATTACTTTCAACCTTTGGATTATTGTATAAGTTATATTGAAAAAGAGTGCTGTGAAACTGCCATAAGCTACCTCCCCATTTTTGTTGTGAAATCTCCTGTCCCTGAGCTCTTCAAAGTAGAGCACTAGTCCCACTGACTGACATCGCCATGGAGTGGACGCCACACTGGCCTCTCCTACCTGTGCTGCTTTAATATTCTTTAATGTCCTTGTTTGTAGATTCTTCATCTGTGCAATTTCTAGGCTGTCTTAATTTGTTCTTATGTTCAGATTGCCTTCTGTTGCACACATACTTAGCAAGCAGACATTGATACTGGCTGTGCTAGTTCACGTAGGGCAATGTGAGTATAGTCTCTTAACTGTGGAAGGGGGCGTTGCTGGCGGTCTTCTCATTTTCTGACCTGCTCCTTCAAGGAATTGGTGGCATTGAATATTAATGGTCAGACAAACAATCAAGAGTGGAATTTGCTTCTACGTGGGTCATCAGGATCGTATAGCAAAAATATATCACAATATACTCATTGCTGACAAATATTTCTGCCATTATAACTGTGAGAAACTATTTGATCCTGAATGCCAGGCACAGTGGCTCACGCCTGTAATCCCAGCACTTTGGGAGGCTGAGGCGGGCGGATCACGAGGTCAGGAGATCGAGACCATCCTGGCTAACATGGTGAAACCCCTTCTCTACTAAAAGATACAAGAAAATTAGCCGGACGTGGTGGCAGGCGCCTGTAGTCCCAGCTACTCGGGAGGCTGAGGCAGGAGAATGGTGTGAACCCGGGAGGCGGAGCTTTCAGTAAGCTGAGATTGGGACACTGCACTCCAGCCTGGGCGACAGAGCGAGACTCTGTCTCAAAAAAAAAAAAAAGAGAGACACTATTTGATCATGAAACAGTGAGGCTGAGTGCTTTCTCAGGTGCCCTTCCTGTCACTTTTTAACCTGCGCTCTGTCCCTTGTCAGATGCCTCAACCGTTGAATGTCTGCTTTTCAGTTTGGTAGTTTGACGTTGAGTAATTTCATGTAGGAATTCACCACAGGAAGAATATTTGCATATAGTATGTCACCTACTAGGTTCTATTCTTTGGCTACAGCAGGAGATTATGTGGCAGCGATTAATATGCAGAGAATTTTGAAATTCTTTTAAGACCTATGACTTTTATTTTTTAATTTTTAATTTTAACTTTTAAGTTTGGGGTACGTGTGTAGGTCTGTTACATAAGTAAACTTGTGTCCTGGGGGTTTGTTTTACAAATTATTTCATCACCCAGGTACCAAGCCTGGTTATTTTTCCGGGTCCTCTTCTTCCTCCTACCCTCCACCCTCCACCCTTTGATAGGCCCCAGTGTGTGTCGTTCCCCTCTGTGTGTCTCTGTGTTCTCATCAGTTAGCTCCCACTTATAAGTGAGAACATGAGGTATTTTGTTTTTCTGTTCCTGTGTTTGCTAAAGATAATGGCCGACAGCTCCATGTCTCTGCAGAGGACATGATCTCATTCTGTTTTATGACTGCATAGTATTCCATGGTGTATATGTACCACATTTTCTTCATGGAGTCTATCATTGATCGTAGTATTCCATGGTGTATATGCGCCACATTTTCTTCATGGAGTCTATCATTGATCGTAGTATTCCATGGTGTATATGCGCCACATTTTCTTCATGGAGTCTATCATTGATCGTAGTATTCCATGGTGTATATGCGCCACATTTTCTTCATGGAGTCTATCATTGATCGTAGTATTCCATGGTGTATGTGTGCCACATTTTCTTCATGGAGTCTATCATTGATCGTAGTATTCCATGGTGTATGTGTGCCACATTTTCTTCATGGAGTCTATCATTGATCGTAGTATTCCATGGTGTATGTGTGCCACATTTTCTTCATGGAGTCTATCATTGATCGTAGTATTCCATGGTGTATGTGTGCCACATTTTCTTCATAGAGTCTATCATTGATTGTAGTATTCCATGGTGTATGTGTGCCACATTTTCTTCATGGAGTCTATCATTGATCGTAGTATTCCATGGTGTATGTGTGCCACATTTTCTTCATGGAGTCTATCATTGATCGTAGTATTCCATGGTGTATGTGTGCCACATTTTCTTCATGGAGTCTATCATTGATCGTAGTATTCCATGGTGTATCTGTACCACATTTTCTTCATGGAGTCTATCATTGATTGTAGTATTCCATGGTGTATATGTGCGCCACATTTTCTTCATGGAGTCTATCATTGATCGTAGTATTCCATGGTGTATCTGTACCACATTTTCTTCATGGAGTCTATCATTGATCGTAGTATTCCATGGTGTATATGTGCGCCACATTTTCTTCATGGAGTCTATCATTGATCGTAGTATTCCATGGTGTATATGAGCCACATTTTCTTCATGGAGTCTATCATTGATCGTAGTATTCCATGGTGTATATGCGCCACATTTTCTTCATGGAGTCTATCATTGATCGTAGTATTCCATGGTGTATATGCGCCACATTTTCTTCATGGAGTCTATCATTGATCGTAGTATTCCATGGTGTATATGCGCCACATTTTCTTCATGGAGTCTATCATTGATCGTAGTATTCCATGGTGTATATGCGCCACATTTTCTTCATGGAGTCTATCATTGATCGTAGTATTCCATGGTGTATATGCGCCACATTTTCTTCATGGAGTCTATCATTGATCGTAGTATTCCATGGTGTATATGCGCCACATTTTCTTCATGGAGTCTATCATTGATCGTAGTATTCCATGGTGTATATGCGCCACATTTTCTTCATGGAGTCTATCATTGATCGTAGTATTCCATGGTGTATATGCGCCACATTTTCTTCATGGAGTCTATCATTGATCGTAGTATTCCATGGTGTATATGCGCCACATTTTCTTCATGGAGTCTATCATTGATCGTAGTATTCCATGGTGTATATGCGCCACATTTTCTTCATGGAGTCTATCATTGATCGTAGTATTCCATGGTGTATATGCGCCACATTTTCTTCATGGAGTCTATCATTCATCGTAGTATTCCATGGTGTATATGCGCCACATTTTCTTCATGGAGTCTATCATTGATCGTAGTATTCCATGGTGTATGTGCGCCACATTTTCTTCATGGAGTCTATCATTGATCGTAGTATTCCATGGTGTAAGTGCGCCACATTTTCTTCATGGAGTCTATCATTGATCGTAGTATTCCATGGTGTATGTGCGCCACATTTTCTTCATGGAGTCTATCATTGATCGTAGTATTCCATGGTGTATGTGCGCCACATTTTCTTCATGGAGTCTATCATTGATCGTAGTATTCCATGGTGTATGTGTGCCACATTTTCTTCATGGAGTCTATCATTGATCGTAGTATTCCATGGTGTATGTGTGCCACATTTTCTTCATGGAGTCTATCATTGATCGTAGTATTCCATGGTGTATGTGTGCCACATTTTCTTCATGGAGTCTGTCATTGATCGTGGTATTCCATGGTGTATGTGTGCCACATTTTCTTCATGGAGTCTGTCATTGATCGTGGTATTCCATGGTGTATGTGTGCCACATTTTCTTCATGGAGTCTGTCATTGATCGTGGTATTCCATGGTGTATGTGTGCCACATTTTCTTCATGGAGTCTGTCATTGATCGTGGTATTCCATGGTGTATGTGTGCCACATTTTCTTCATGGAGTCTATCATTGATCGTGGTATTCCATGGTGTATGTGTGCCACATTTTCTTCATGGAGTCTATCATTGATCGTGGTATTCCATGGTGTATGTGTGCCACATTTTCTTCATGGAGTCTATCATTGATCGTGGTATTCCATGGTGTATGTGTGCCACATTTTCTTCATGGAGTCTATCATTGATCGTGGTATTCCATGGTGTATATGTGCCACATTTTCTTCATGGAGTCTATCATTGATGGGCATTTAGGTTGACTCCTTGTCTTTGCTATTGTGAATAGTGCTGCAGTGAACATATGTGTGCGTGTGTCTTTATAATAGAACGATTTATATTCCTTTGGGTATATACCCCGTAATGGGATTTCTGGGTTGGTATTTCCATTTTTAGGTCTTTGAGGAATCTCCACACTGTCTTCCACGATGGTTGAACTAATTTACCCTCCCACCAAGAGCAGGAAAACATTCCTTTCTCTCCACAACCTCACCAGCATCTGTTACTGATTGACTTTTCCACAATAGCCATTCTGACTGGTGTGAGATGCTGTCTCATTGTGGTTTTGATTTGCATTTGTCTAATCGGTGATGTTGAGCTTTTTTCCCCTATCACTTGTAATATTTAGACTTTGCTAACTTTAGTCATTTTATAAATAGTGAACAGCTTGAAAATAGTGAATTCTGGTGGTGGAGGACAGGTATTTCTCAAGCAAAAAGTTCTGGTCCTTGCCTTGTGTGTTTGAAACTGTATAGTAATCATCTTGTAGACTTCAGGTAGTTGCATCCAATTAAATTAAACTGGTACTTCTGTTTCCATTTGTCAATATGCTTGAGTCTTGTAATTGTATGAGAGTTCATCCAACCCCCTTATCCTAGAAAGTGGGACTTGTATCTCACTACTGTGTCCACTGAGAGAGGCCACACCCTGTCCTGTGTGAGACCATTTGTAGCGTGAGGCAGACATAGACTGCATCTTCTTTGAGGACACTTTCACCTCCTTGAAAAATATTTAGATATTTGTGTGTATATATTTTTATAATATCATGTAGAAACAGGAAAGCTTGGTCAACTGAGTGGCCAGACATAGTATTAAGAGAGACAAGTCTTTGTTAATTGTATAGGTGAATATTTATGATATTTGAGGTAGTTGCATTTTCATTCACATTTGAGAAAATTGACATCTTCATCAATTTAATTTTGAGGACACTTTTTTTTTTTTTTGAGACAGGATCTCTCTCTGTTACCCAGGCTGGAGTGCAGTGGCGCCATCATAGCTCACTGCAGCCTTGAACTGCTGGACTCGAGCAATCCTCCTGCCTCAGACTCCCAAGTACCTGGGACTACAGGGGTGTGCCACCATGCGTGGCTAATTTTTGTTTCTTTAAAATGTTTTTCGCCAGGGACACTGGCTCATGCCTGTAATCCTAACACTTTGGGAGGCCAAAGGAAGGCCAAGGAGGATCTCTTGAGCCCAGAAATTCAAGACCAGCCTGGGCGATATAGTAAGACCTCTATCTCTACAAAAAATTAAAAATTAGTTGGATATAGTGGTGTGCGCTCGTAGTCCCAGCTACTGGGAAGATTGAGGTGGAAGGATCCCTTGAGCCTGGGAAGTCAAGGCTGTGGTGAGCCTTGATCGCACCACAGCATTCCATCCTAGGTGATGGAGGGAGACTCTGTCTCAAAAACAAAATAAAATATTTTTGTAGAGACAAGGTCTTGAACTCTGCCTGAAGCCATCCTCCTGCCTTAGCCTCCCAAAGTGCTGTGATTATAGGAGTGAGCTGCTGTATCTGGCCTGAGGATGCTAATTTTTAATTTGATTGGAAATTTGGGATTTAGTTCAGGTTTTTTTCTCTCTTAAGTATCTTAATGTTTAATCGTTAATTACCTACTTTTTTGTCCCCTCTGAAATACCTAATTTAGGCCATGGCCCAAAAGGAAGACATGGAAGAGAGAATCACTACTCTTGAAAAACGCTACCTCGCTGCACAGCGTGAAGCCACATCTGTGCATGACCTCAATGACAAACTTGAAAATGAAATTGCAAATAAAGATTCTATGCATCGACAGGTAATGGATTTTATCGACCTTTGTCTGGCTTCAGTTAATTATTAATGAAGTTAAAGACCCTTTTTCTCTCACTTTCATGTTGGAAATCAAGTCCAAATATGAAGTTTTTGTGACCTTAGAATATTATGTTCAAGACATGCGAGAGTTCCATCAGTTTAGAGGTTTTGATTACGTAGGATTTGATTTAACCATTTTGTCCTCAGTTTTTTCTTTTGTTGTAATTGAAAGTTAATCTATTGCTTGTTAGCATTTTTACCAAAGGAGCAGAGAGTGGCAAAGAACTTCAAGGCAATTGGCTATTTGTAACTAAGTGGGAGCACTATGATAAATGAATAGTATGACAAATGAAGTCTTGGTCGGATGCCGTGGCTCATGCCTGTCATTCTAACACTTCGGGAGGCTGAGGTGGGAAGATCGCTTGAGCCCAGGAATATGAGAACAGCCTGGGCAACATAGCAAGACCCTGTGTCTACAGAAAATTAATAAATAATTAGCTGGGCATGGTGGCATGTGCCTTTAGCCCTAGCTACTCAGGAGGCTAAGGAGGGAGGATGACTTGAGCCCTGGAGTTCAAGGCTTCATTGTGCTATGATTGTGCCACTGGGCTCCAGCCTGGGCCACAGAACGAGACCCCGTCTCTAAAATAAAAAATGCGGCCAGGTGCGGTGGCTCACACCTGTAATCCCAGCACTTTGGGAGGCCGAGGCAGGTGGATCATGAGGTCAGGCGTTTGAGAACAGCCTGACCAACATGGTAAAACCTCGTCTCTACTAAAAATACAAAAATTAGCTGGGCGTGGTGGTGCGCATCTGTAATCCCAGCTGCTACTCAGGAGGCTGAGGCAGGAGAATCGCTTGAACCCAAGAGGCGGAGGTTGCAGTGAGCCGAGATTGCACCACTGCACTCCAGCCTGGGCGACACAGCTAGATTCCATCTCAAAAAAAAAAAGGCAATGAAGTCTGTAGTAAGAAATTGTGTCTCCTGTGGTTTCGTAAACCATACTTACTCTTGTTATTACGAGTATCACTGTATTCCAGCCTGGGTGACAGAGCAAGACTGTGTCTTTAAACAAACAAACAAAAAGCTTCTTAAAAGTTATTTAGGAAAAGCAAACACTGGCAAGAGGTGTTTTGCACATTGAAACCAAGACCAGGAAAGTGGGCATGTACTCCTGGCAGCAAGAAAACCTTACCCAGGCCGGGCACAGTGGTGCACACCTGTAATCCCACCACTTTGGGAGGCTGAGGTGGGTGGATCACTTGAGGTTAGGAGTTCAAGACCAGCCTGGCCAACATGCCGAAGTCCTGTCTCTACTACAAATACAAAAATTAGCCAGACCTGGTGGCACATGCCTGTAATTGCAGCTACTCAGGAGGCTGAGGCAGGAGAATTGCTTGAACTCGGGAGGTGGAGGTTGTAGTGAGCCAAAATTGTGCCACTGCTCTCCAGCCTGAGTGACAAAGCGAGACTCTGTCTCAAAAAAAAAAAAAAAAAACCTGACCCAGAAGCAACTCCCATCACTGTAGCTCTTCCATCATGACTCTCTTAGTCTGTATCTGCATTTCAGTTTGTTTCAATCTGTTAAAAACTGATACAGCTAGAAGATTAGTTGCATTTTGATGCTTTGCTCTCATTTTGTAGACTGAAGATAAAAACCGCCAGTTACAGGAGCGCTTGGAATTGGCAGAGCAAAAGCTGCAACAGACACTGAGGAAGGCAGAGACGCTCCCTGAGGTGGAGGCGGAGCTGGCCCAGAGGGTGGCAGCGCTTTCCAAGGTAGTGCCATGAGCTTCGTTCTGGTTCAGCTGCCAGGCCTGTGACTGTGCCTTACCCGTGTACCTTGTTTGTCACTGTTCTTATTACATCAGCACCTAAATCCATGGAAGAGCACGGATTTGGTTTGAGTGTTCTTTCTTCTGAGATTGGAACACTTTGTAAATGCCAGACATGATCCTTTTATCCGGAAGTCTCTCTTGGTTTTGTGAGCTGTATACTATTTGTTCATGGCATGTGTGATCTGAGAGTTACTGCTTGTTAGAATTGTTTTGGTCACCAGCTTAAGCATAGGATAGAAGCCTCTATAAAAGAAGGGTAGTTTTTCTCAGAAATAGGAAGATGCTATTCTTTTAAAAACACCATCAAGATAAATTCTTAATAAACACATTTTTAAGTAATTTTATTATTTTGAAATCACTAAAATGTGTTTTTAAGTAATATTTATTCATTTGTCCAACAACTGTTGACTAGGCATGTGCAAGACACAGTCCCTCCAAGTTCTCACCATTCATGGGGGAAGCAGCTAAAGAGGCAAATGCTGTCATAGGTCCTGGGATGGGTGAGAACCCAGGGAGCGCATCACCGGGCACACACCCAGCCTCTGGGGTGTGGGGAGCCCAGCACTGCAGTGCCAGGCAGGCGAGCAGCAGGAGCCGAGGCCCCTGGCCGTCATCCTGAGTCTTCTGGCTCAAGCTTTTCAAGCAGCTGGGGAGGGCATCCTTCTGGACCAATTCAGATGGTTTTAGGGTTCACAGACCTGTTCCTTCTAGCAAGTTTGTTGCTAACAGCTGTAAGAGAACCTATCCTCCGTCTCCATGATCTGCTTTTAAAGTCTTGATTTCTTTTCTCCCCTGTTATCTTTCCTGTCCCTTGTCGGCTTTGTAGTCTGACCTTTTGTCTTCTGGGAGCTCTGCTGCTAAGGAAGCTAAACTGTTGGAACTTACTTCCAAGCTTAGGAAGGTAGAATGGGTGCACTGCTCCTTGCTTGTGCTTGCCACTGCTTTCTGCTTTCCATGCTTACTAACCAGAAGCAGTCTAAGGATGGGAGGATCACGACTCCGTTGAGATTGGGCATAGGGGTTGGGGGGAAAACACCCAGTCAGTCGCCAGCAGCAGCCGTGCTTCAGAATCACCAACACTAGAGGGCTAGCCACCTCACGGCCCAGCACGTGAAGCCCCGTAGGCTGTGTTGATTGATGAGTACGTGCTTTCCATTTAGTATGGCGGAGCAGCCCACGCAGAGCATGTTGTGCCTGTTGCCACCGCAGTGGTATGCAGCATGTCGTTAATGAAGTGTAAGGATGACGTCAGCTTACACTGTTTCTGCTGACAGGCTGAAGAGAGACACGGCAACATTGAAGAAAGGTTACGGCAGATGGAAGCACAGTTGGAGGAGAAGAATCAAGAACTGCAGCGGGTGAGCATGCAGCCCTGAGGGCGGGGGCCCTGAGTGGGTGCTGCAAGGGCATTGCTTGGCTGTGGGGAGCTCAGGGCCTCCCACCCCTGACTGAGATGTTGGTCCTCCAGCTCAGTTCTGGTCGCGTGCATTTGTTTTGCGCCCTCGTCTGTGAGTCGCCTGCTAATGCGTATGTCCCACACAGTAGTAGTTCTCAGTCAGTGTTGGGAGCTGTGGAAGAAATTTGAGATCATAGACAGTACTTCAGGTGTCCAAAAATGCTTCTTGCTTGTCTAGCGGCCTATCAGGGGAACCGTTCTAGGTAGCTGTGGTACCAGCGTGCCCCTCCCCACAAATGTAGAGGCAGGTCCCTTGTCCTGGATGACTAGTCCACTTGCCTAGGATATGGCACTGAATTCCCACATGCAGGTCAGAGGCCTGACCTCTGTCCCAGGTTAAAATACTCCAAACATAATGGTGTGTTGGAATGAATGTTTCTAGGCAAGAGCAACACCATAGTTGAGCTACAGTAAAAAGCATTAGGAAGGAGTGTGGCAGTGGAGACTTCTGTCCGTTGAATCCTGATTGTTTTCCTGAAAGAGTTGAGTGGATGTCAATATGGAACATCCAGGAAAAAGTTATAGCAAGAGCAGTCCCAGGGCCAGCTGGTACCAGGCCTGGGGTTTGGGGCAGGTTTCTTTTTAACAAGTAGGTGGAGAAAGGAAGCATGCAGCATCTAATTGTAGAACTCTTGCACCGTCACATCAGCCCACTTTATAACATTAATTTAAGGCTACTAGATTTTGTTTTCACCAGAAATCTGTATTCTTGGCCATGCCCTGCAGAGAATCAAAGGAGCTTCTGGGAAACGATTCCGACTTCCAGTGAGAGGGTGCATTTTAGGCAGTCCCCACCTCCCCTTCCAAAATGCACACTCATGCTCACAGACACAACAGTGAACTTTAAGCTGTGTTCTTTAAAAATTATTTAAATGCTGACAGAAAATAAGCACAAAGAAGGATATTGTTTCCTTCCTAAGAGGAAGTATGCGATACTCTGTATGGCACATGATGTGCTGGACCCTTTCAGGTAATGATAGTTGCTACATGTTAGACCTTATGAGAAAATGAGAGGTCACTACCCATGTTTTCCCAGTGCAGAAATTGGGCACACGGGGGTCAAATGCACTGCTGATGACGCGGTCTCGTGGTTCTCTCCTCCTGCCTGGGCAGCATGACTCGGGTGCACAACGTCGTAACCCCGTGCCACTGCCCCCTGCCTGAGAGGAGCCCCCTGAGTACTGCAAGGACACTTGGGTGATGAGGGCATGGAGGTGCCACCTGGACAGGTGCCACCTACTGACACTTCCTGTCCCCTTCTGCCTGTCATTTGAGAAACAAAGGTTTTAAACCATGAACTTGATTATGGTTTTATAAAATAATAGACATGTCAGTTTTGTTACTACATATTAAAATTACTTAAGGTAATTATTTATAATTTTTGAATGTAAATTTCCATTACGAGAAATTTAAGCAACGTAAAGATATAAAGAAAAAATATGAAAGTCTCTAGCACAA
The DNA here is from genome assembly GCF_028885655.2 of Pongo abelii. Classification (NCBI taxonomy): domain Eukaryota; kingdom Metazoa; phylum Chordata; class Mammalia; order Primates; family Hominidae; genus Pongo; species Pongo abelii. Next base: position 4,540,948 of record NC_071994.2, on the reverse strand, counting down.
TTTTTTTTTTCCAAAACAAACTTTTTAACTTTTTTGCTTTGTAAATTAAATTCACCCTTCCTCCCCAAATCCAGACCCGAGCTTTTAGTTACACAAGGGGAAATTCCTCTACCAGCGTGGAGACAGGCTCATCCTCTAAATATCTGCTATAAATCTGCTCCTTAAGTCCCTCTGACAGTTAACAACTAGTGACATTCCTGAGGAGTCCTGTGGCAGGAGCAGTGGGACCTTCTAGTTAATGACCTCTCCAAGACTTGTCCCGTGTTCCCCTTGTCCATGAGTTGGTTCTGGTCACCATGCAAAAGTCCACTCAAGATGGCAGTGCGGGGAGCAACCGGGGGAGGGGAGGGCATGCATGGAGCTCACCCTGTTGGTCCTTGTGCTTTTAAAATAATGACTGAGGATTTACGTGAGGTTTATAAGACTTTGTTTCTCCTGCTTTAGGCAAGGCAAAGAGAAAAAATGAACGAAGAACATAATAAACGTTTATCAGACACTGTTGACAAGCTGCTTTCAGAATCTAATGAGAGGCTTCAACTTCATCTTAAAGAGAGAATGGCTGCTTTGGAAGATAAGGTAGGTTAGATAACACGGACATCGCTGGAGCTTTCCCATCCTCTGCCAAAAGACTGCTCATCTGCCCCTGAGCAGGCATGTGTAACAGTGTTTAGCAGCTGTTACCGAAAATGGGAATTATTCTTTAAAGTGGAAAAGGTACACACAGTTATCCAGTCACTGAGTTAACTTATTGTTTGCTAAGTCCATGCCCCATTTGCATGTATGGGAAATTGTTTATCATTCTTATTCTCTAGAATGAAAGTAGGTAAGTGGTTTTTATAAAGGGCCAGATAGTAAATATTTTAGGCTTTTAGTAGTTATGAGTAATTAAGTAATTTTATGCCAATCAAGTAATTAGCACAAAAGCAGCCATAAATAACATGTAAATGAATAGGTCTGGCTATGTTCCAATAAAATTCATTTGTAGAAACAAGCAGTGGTCTGGTTTAGGCCGTCAGGTTCTAGTTTGCCAGCCCCTGCACTAGGATCATTTTTTGGGCCCAACCCTCACCCCTTTATTGTTCATGCATTAGAAGTTAATTTCTGGCTGGGCGTCCCACCACTTTGGGAGGCTGAGGCAGGCAGATCACTTCAGCCAGGAGTTCGAGACCAGCCTGGCCAACATGGCCAAATGACGTCTCTACTAAAAATATAAAAATTAGCCAGGCCTGGGGGCACCCGCCTGTAGTCCCAGCTATTTGAGAAGCTAAGGCGTGAAAATCGCTTGAACCCAGGAGGTGGAGGTTGTAGTGAGCCAAGATTGCGCCACTGTACTTCATTCAGCCTGTGTGACAGAGCAAGATCCTGTCTCAAAAAAAAAAAAAAAGAAAAGAAAAAAGTTAATTTCTGTCTCATTTATAAATAGGACACTTAGGTTGTAGCATGTACTAGAAAGGGTTCAATCAGCTAAAACCAAATAAATATTCCAACCTCTACCTTCATTCTTTTTCATTGATTTGGAAAAAGTTTAAGCCTGGACTCTGAGCACTGTCATCATGGAAACATGTTAGCTGTCACCAGAGTGAAGGGATATCCTAGAATCTGTGTTGGAGAAGCTCTAATGGGCAGCAGCTGGATTCCCGTTTGATAAAGCCTGTCCTGACTGTGCAGTGTCCCTAGTGATGGGACTCAGAAACTGCCCTGAGATTGGCTGTTAGGATTGGGGTCTGCTCATCTGAGAGACTAATGATTCCCGCTCATTGTATGACACGTTTATTTACATGGTGCTGACCGTGGAGGGCATTTCCAGAGACCATACAGAATTGTTATCCCACTCACCTCCTTGATCGGTGAGTCAGCCTTAACGGAGCAGTGTTTTTATCTTTGATTTTAATTATACATTTGAAACTTAAATTCAGGTTTCCCACGTGACCAAGAAATTGTAGAGCCTAAAAGTTAGTATAAGCCAGTTTAAGTGATTAAAATGAACTTGCACCATGAACTTGACATACCTACCTTTAGAAGGTTCAGTTGGTGAGGAGTAGATGTTACATTAGTAAGAGATATAAGAGAAGGTGTCGCCGCCTCACAGTCTAACTCTAGGACTGTAGCAGTGCTTGCTGGTGTGCTCTTTTGCTCCATTCCCTCTCTGTGGTCTTTTTTTTTTTTTTTTTTTTTTTAAACGAATACAGCCATGCTATATATTTAAAGAAACACTAAAGGACTATCTGTCTTTTTTCAGAATTCTCTATTAAGAGAAGTTGAAAATGCAAAAAAGCAATTAGAAGAAACACAACACGATAAGGTACTGAAATCTTCTCTAAATCCATGAAGAGCCAAGTTGAACTGAGTTGATGATGATGATAGTTACTGCAGATGTCTGACAGTGGAGAGCAGCTTGGTTTGTGGCTCTCATAGTCCACTGCCATAAGTTTCTAGCACTCTCAGGCTTGTACGTTGAATGCCTTTGTATTTCAGGTGTATTTTGAGTCTGGCTATGCATATGGTTCAGAATTCGGAGTTGTTTCTGGGTTTATTTGAAGCTAAAATATTAGCATCAATGACACTGCTGTCCAACAGAAATATAATATGAGCTGCATATGTAATGTTTAATTTTCTAATAGTCACATTTTAGAAAGTAAGAAATAGGTAAAATCTATTTTATTTAATTCAGTGTATGTGAAATGTTATTATTTCATAATGTATTAATAGAAGCAGAACTGAGCTGCTTTACTTTCTTTTCCCACGTGTGCTTCGTAGTCACAGCACATCTCCATTTAGACCAACCCGTTACAAGGGCTCAGTGGCAACGTGTGCCAGTGTTGGACAGCACGGCTCTAGAAATGAGACCAAGTCTACCCATGACACAGGGATGGGTGCGGACTCGATGTAAGACAACTAAACACAATACAGAGATGCACAGGACGTGAATATTGTTCCCCTGCTCCTCTAAAAGAGTCTGCTTCTCTACAAAACTAATAATTGTTAATCATTTGGTGTTTATCCTCTTAAAAGCTTTTCTATGACTGAGACACAGCTTTTCATTCATTAGGGCTTACAAAGTTAATATAGTAGTCTGAGTGTTTATGTTTATTGCAGTACTCTTGGAGAAAATTTTCCCAGAATTAAAATGTTTGGTATTTGTAACCGCTGATGTAACCTATTAGGGTTATGCTCGACATCTGAGCACATTTGAAGTAAGTGGTTTTAAAATCTAAAAGAGATAGCAGTAATATAAGTCTTTTGCTTTTCTGTAGGATCAGCTTGTCCTAAACATTGAAGCATTGAGGGCCGAACTAGACCAGATGAGACTAAGAGGTGCTTCACTTCATCATGGGTATGGTATTAACCAGTGAGCAGCCATATTGTCAGCACCTGTGGCAGGCCAGTTCTTGGCTATGTGGGCAGCGTAACTGGATGTGGCTCATGGTGTGACCTCAAGGAGCCTGTAGCTTAGTAGGAGGCGAGAGAGAAGAGTAAAGTAACTCAAAGGTTAGAGCTTGGTACTGAGGAGACACATCATTGGCAAAACTCCAAAACACAGGAGGAGTTTTGATCAGTTAATATTTGGATATCTTAATTTAGGTGCCCAGAAGAGTGTGACACTGATGATGTAAGAGCAGAATGACAGATCCCAAGATCTCACACCACAGATGCTGGCACAGGTGGGACAGTTGCAGAACAGTTGAAGGCCAGCAGTGGCTTGTGGCTGTGTTTTTCGTCAGCCCTGGGAAAGTGGAGCAGAAATGCAGAGCCGGACACCTGGACCCAGAGGAGGGGTCTCAGGGAACCCGGGGTCTCTCATCCTAGACAGCTGGGCTCCTTGTGGCTCATCACCTTGGCCGTCTGCACAGCTTTTCCTGGAGAGCTTTCTACCTGGTAGGGCTGAGAGACTAAAACTGTTGGCCTGGAGCAGGCAACATGTAGCTCTTGGGGCAGGCAAGAGAAGTGCCCTCCCTGGAGACCATTTCCTGTATGGAATAACTTTTCCAAATTGATAGATTCTGCCTTAACTAAAAGAGTTTATTTCCTTTTCTTCTAATAATGATCATTCTTATTTTTCATGTTTCAGCCGACCCCACTTGGGCAGTGTCCCAGATTTCAGGTTCCCCATGGCAGACGGCCACACAGACTCCTACAGCACCAGTGCAGTGCTGCGGCGCCCGCAGAAAGGCCGTCTGGCAGCCCTGCGAGATGAGCCTTCCAAGGCAAGGTCTTTGTGTGAAATACCTCTGCTTACGTGAAAGTTACCTACTTATCCCCTGGCTTTCGGACTACTTTGGGATAAAAATGTTGATAGGTCATTGCTTTCTTGCCCTCCTCTCATTTTCTATTTTCTGGCTAAGAGTTTAGCTTTTAGAGCATTTTTAAAAATAGGGTTTTGTTTTTGTTTTTGTTTTAAAGAGGGTAGGGTCTGTGTTGCCTAAGCTGGTCTTGAACTCCTGGCCTCACGCAGTCCTCTTGCCTCAGCCTCACAAAGTGCTGGGACTACAGGTGTGAGCCACCGTGCCTGGCCTCTGTAGTTTTTTTTTTTTTTCTTTTAATAGGAATTCTTATAAAAATAGTCACTTTTAAATACAATGATAATCATGGATTTAAAGTAGTGATTAAAAATAAATGAGTAGGCCAGGTGCGGGTAGCTCACGCCTGTAATCCCAGAACTTTGGGAGGCGAAGATGGGTGGATCACCTGAGGTCAGGAGTTTGAGATCAGCCTGGCCAACATGGTGAAACCCCGTCTCTACTAAAAATACAAAAAATTAGCTCGGCATGGTGGCAGGTGCCTGTAATCCCAGCTACTCGGAAGGCTGAGGCAGAAGAATCGCTTGAACCCGGGAGGCGTTGCAGCGAGCCGAGAAAGCACCATTGCACTCCAGCCTGGGCTACAAGAGCGAAACTCCGTCTTAAAAAGTAAAATAAAATAAAATAAAAAGCCGGGTGCAGTGCCTCACACCTGTAATTCCAGTGCTTTGGGAGGATTGCTTGAAGCCAGGAGCTTGAGACCAGCTTTGGCAACACAGGGAGACCCCTGTCTCTATTAAAAAAAAAAAAAAAAAAAAGAAAAAATTAGCTGGGTGTGGTAGTGTGTGCCTATAGTCCCAGCTACTCAGGAGGCTGAGGCAGAAGGAATCTTTGAGCCCAGGAGATTGAGACCAGCCTGGGCATCATAGTAAGACCCTGTCTCTACAAGTAAAGAAATTAGCTGGGCATGGTGGCATGTCCCTGCAGTCCCGGCTACTCTTGGGGCTGGGGTAGAAGGATCCTTTGAGCCCTGGGAGGTCAACGCTATGGTGAGCTATGATTGCACCACTGCACTCCAGCTTGGTCAACAGAGTAAGACCCTGTTTCTAAAAAATAAAAGAAGTAATTGAATACATATATTCATCATTTAGTGAAAAGAATTCACCTTTGAACGTTTACCTTCTTACTTTGGTCTGTTCAGCAGCATTTGTTTCAATACACGCAAGTATAATTTTAGCCCCCATAGTCACTCAACAGCTAGTTTGGGCCAGGCCCCATTACAGACCTATAGAGTCCTAGGGCTGCAGCAGTGTGTAATAAAACAGGAAGAATGCCTGCATCCCAGAGGACACAAACAGTCGACAGATAGAGTCTGGTAGTGTGTGTTTGTTGACTGTTGGTGTGTAACAAATTACTACGGAGCTCAGTGGCTTAAAACAGTGAACATTTCGTAGTTCACAGCTCCTGTGAGCGCAGGAGCAGCAGAGCAGGACAGTCCCGGCTCAGTCTGGCAAGGCTGGAGGCACAGAAAGACCCAACTGGGGCAGGAGGCCTCGGGGCCATCACCCACCACTTGGAACTGGCCACCGGGGCTGCTGTAGGCTCCTTGCATTGTGGTGCAAGCAGCCCGTACTCTAGGAGACGGCGAGAAGAAAGTCCCACAGCCTTTCCAGTCCTGGTCTTGGAAGCCGCAGCCTTCACTTCCTCTCTATTCTGTTCATTTGAGTGAGGTGCTAAGTCCTGCCCACACTCAGGGTTTGGGGTGAGAATCACCCTCCACCTCTTAAAGGGACGAGTGTTAAAAGTGTTTGCGGATATATTTTTAAACGATCCCTGTATGTCAGATGGTAATGAGCACGGAATGGGACTCAGGGCGGCCCTGAGTTGTGGAGTGAGCAGGGAAATAAGAATTGTAGGAAGGGAAGCCAGGGAGTCACTACAGTGAGGGTGACGTCTGAGCAGGGCGCGAAGGGGAGGGAGAAGGAGCACGTGGAGCGTGTTCAGTGTATTGTTATGGAGTGCCAACAAGATTTGCTGAGGGATTGGATCCAGGGTGAGAAGGAAAGAGAGGAAGTCAGAGATGACTCCAAGGATTTGGGCTTGAACAGCCAGAAGGATGGAGTCTGTTTCTTGAGATGAGGAAGACACTGGCTTGGAGGAGACTAGGAATTGATCAGGGCCATGTTCAGGTTGACGGGACTGTCAGCTGTGCAGGGGAGGTGGCAGGTTGGCTGTTGAATATTACAGTCTGGAACGCAAGAGAGACATCCAGAACTAGAGATGAAAATTTAGGCATCTTGCGCATATGGATGGTATTAAGAAACATGAGACAAGACGACGCCACCCCATGGGTGCTTGTGGATGGAGACAAGGTCTAAGAATGGAGCTCTGGGGTGCTCCAAGACCATCGGTGGGGAGACTGGGAAGGAATGAGACAGAGGCATGACCAGCGGGGGGTAGGGTCCTGAGACCAACTGGGTAGAGTGCTCAGGGAAGAGAGGAGAGCAGCGGGGCCCACCCTGCTGATGGGCCAGGTCAGATGGGAGATGGGGCGAAGGGACAGCTGGTGGCCTTAGTAACGGGGAGCACGTTGGAACTGCCATAGAGTAGTCCCGCTGGTGGGGAAGTAAGCGCTGAAAGCTGGCCTGCAGCAAGGTCTGGAGAAGTGGGGAGAGGAAGACTGAATGGAGGCAGCTCACCAGGATCTTTTACTCTGATTGGGAGCAGAACAGTGGAGGGGTGGGTGAAAGGAGACCCGGGCAGGGACTGGGGAAGGGCCTTGATTTCTGCTGTGGTGTTTTAAGGTGAGATGAGGGAGAAGATGTCCTTATGCTGATGGGACGAGCTAGTGGAACTTGCTTATCCCGAGAGGGAGCTGTGATGGCCGGAGATCCCGGTGTGAGCCAGGGCTTGAGGCTGCTGCCCGGCAGGTGGGGCTGACCTCAGAGAGGAGGAAGGCCAAGTACAGGCCTTGCTTTTGTCTCCATGAAGTGGGAAGGCCATCAGCTGGGAGTGAGAGTGGGAGAGGAGGTGCTGGGGGCTTGAAGAGTGAGGCGGCACGAACGAATCACCCCTGCGGGGATGGCGTAGGTCCCGGCACACACACTTTTCCCTCTGCATTCTGATGACGTACATGATGCCTCAGTCAGACACGGCCACTCAGCACTGAGCTGCCCATGCCGCATACACTGCGATTCTTGAGGTTGCCCTTGATTCTCTCAGTTGCTGCTGCCCTCCTTTCCTCGTTCGAGCTTGGTAGTGCCAGCCTCAGGCAGGGCAGGATGTGGACACGCAGGCTGGTTAGAGGGTACTCGAAAATGCTTATGAAATTTACAGCAACTGAGTGAACTCAGTTGATATAGATTTAAATCTTTTTTTTTTTTGTAACTTCCCAGTAGCATGTATAATTGGAGTACAGATGTATTTTTTTATTGATCCATATTAAGTATACATATTTTGGGGATGTATGTGATAATGTGATACATTCGTATAATTAAATCAGGGTAATTGGGATATCCATCACCTTACGTATTTCTCTTTTCTTTACACTAGGAACATTCAAGTTATTCCCTTGCAGCTATTTTGAAATGTATCACCTTTTTTTTTTTTTTTTTTGAGGCAGAGTCTCTCTCTGTCGCCCAGGCTGGAGTGCAGTGGCACGACCTGGACTCATTGCAACTTCCGCCTCCCAGGTTCAAGCAATTCTCCTGCCTCAGCCTCTCGAGTAGCTGGGATTACAGGCATGAGCCACTACACCTGGCTAATTTTTGTATTTTTAGTAGAGATGGGGTTTCGCCATGCTGGCCAGGTTGGTCTCGAACTCCTGACCTCAGGTGATCACCCACCTCAGCCTCCCAAAATGCTGGGTTTACAGGTATGTGCCACCACGCCTGGCGTGTATCACCTAGTAATGTTAACTTTAGTCACCCTGCTGATCTGTCCAACACCAGGTCTTATTTCTTCTAAGGGTATATTTGCAGCCATTGATCAGCCTCTCTTCATGAACTCCCCCTGCCCACCCTTCCCGGCTGATTTTCGGTTTTTGTTTCTGACTCTACCGTCTCCCAGTTGTGTATTTCGCCATGGAAATGCCACATATCCATGTTAGGGCGTTAGTATCACAAGGGTCCAAGGAATGGATTGTTGCCCTCCCCAGTTTCTTAAATACTGCCTGCTTCATGTCAGTACCTTATAAGCATGGCCCATCTTTCTAAAATCTTTTGGGCTTTCGTTAAAGAATTCCTAAATTTCCAATAGATTTATGTTTCTACAACTAATGTTGTTACTTTATCTACTGAGATTTGGTTTTCTTGTTTGTAGGTACAAACTCTTAATGAGCAGGATTGGGAACGTGCCCAGCAAGCTAGTGTCTTGGCAAATGTAGCACAAGCATTCGAGAGTGATGCTGACGTGTCTGATGGTGAAGATGACAGGGACACTCTCCTCAGCTCAGTTGACCTGCTGTCGCCCAGCGGGCAGGCCGACGCGCACACACTAGCCATGATGCTTCAGGAGCAGCTGGACGCCATCAACAAAGAGATCAGGTGTGTGCAACCGCGCATGACACTCACCACACGCATGGGCGTCTCTGAGGAATCTCATCCTGCCTGGAAAAGTCTGGATGAAATACTATTAACATTTTCTAAGTATTCCATAATAATAGAACTTACTTAACTTCTGTTTTAAGAATTTTAAGGTCTGAAATTGCCCTTGAATATAAAATTCAAGTAACCAGGGCACTCTCCCCACAGTCACGGCACTGGTACCTTTCTGTAGGACATTGTGGGGCCTGAGAGGTCCTTCTCCTGAGAACCTCGCCACATAGCTGGAGGGTGCTGAAGGGGCTCTGGGCCCACCCAGCTCCCACTGCTGTCCTGAAAGCCGCACCTGGAAGGCCACATGAGCTGAGCACATCTGGAGGAGGCCAATCGGCCTACCTTCCTGATCCGGAGTGCAGATGACAGGTGTGCACGGTGGTGGGCTGGGAAGAGATGACAGACTGAAGCCTGCCTTGGATGAACAGCAGTGGCTGCCTCCACAGGCCAGTGCCACTCACCAGAGAGACCAGCGCTCAGAATACGTGCACGCCGGAGTGGGCGCATATGGTGGGAAGGCAGAGGAAGGGTTGCTTATCAACCCCCTTCTGGTCTGAGTGTCCCTCCTTGACCCTGAACCCTGAAAGGAGCGCGCTGCTATCACCTGCCGCATGTGCAGCCTTCTGCACAGAAGAGGCTGTGTGTAGTGACGTTTAAAAGTGTAGAACGTTTACCTTCTTACTTTGGTCTGTTCAGCAGCATTTGTTTCAATACACACAAGTATAATTTTAGCCCCCATAGTCACTCAACAGCTAGTTTGGGCCAGGCCGCATTACAGACCTGTAGAGTCCTAGGGCTGCAGCAGTGTGTAATAAAACAGGAAGAATGCCTGCATCCCAGAGGACACAAACAGTCGACAGATAGAGTCTGGTAGTGTGTGTTTGTTGACTGTTGGTGTGTAACAAATTACTACGGAGCTCAGTGGCTTAAAACAGTGAACATTTCGTAGTTCACAGCTCCTGTGAGCGCAGGAGCAGCAGAGCAGGACAGTCCCGGCTCAGTCTGGCAAGGCTGGAGGCACAGAAAGACCCAACTGGGGCAGGAGGCCTCGGGGCCATCACCCACCACTTGGAACTGGCCACCGGGGCTGCTGTAGGCTCCTTGCATTGTGATGCAAGCAGCCCGTACTCTAGGAGACGGCGAGAAGAAAGTCCCACAGCCTTTCCAGTCCTGGTCTTGGAAGCCGCAGCCTTCACTTCCTCTCTATTCTGTTCATTTGAGTGAGGTGCTAAGTCCTGCCCACACTCAGGGTTTGGGGTGAGAATCACCCTCCACCTCTTAAAGGGACGAGTGTTAAAAGTGTTTGCGGATATATTTTTAAACGATCCCTGTATGTCAGATGGTAATGAGCACGGAATGGGACTCAGGGCGGCCCTGAGTTGTGGAGTGAGCAGGAAAATAAGAATTGTAAGAAGGGAAGCCAGGGAGTCACTACAGTGAGGGTGACGTCTGAGCAGGGCGCGAAGGAGGAGGGAGAAGGAGCACGTGGAGCGTGTTCAGTGTATTGTTATGGAGTGCCAACAAGATTTGCTGAGGGATTGGATCCAGGGTGAGAAGGAAAGAGAGGAAGTCAGAGATGACTCCAAGGATTTGGGCTTGAACAGCCAGAAGGATGGAGTCTGTTTCTTGAGATGAGGAAGACACTGGCTTGGAGGAGACTAGGAATTGAGCCAGGGCTGCGTTCAGACCAGCCTTGGCAACATAGGAAGACCTCATCTCTACAAAAAAATTTTAAAAAATGAGCCAGGCGTGGTAGTGCATACCTGTCACACCAGCTACTTGGGAGGCTGAGGCGGGAGGATCCCTGGAGCCCAGGAGTTCGAGGCTGCAGTGAGCTGTGATCATGCTGCTGCGCTCCAGCCAGGATGACAGAGTGAGATCTGTCTCAAAAAATATAAAAATTAGGCCAGGCACTGTGATGAGTGTGTGTACATCAGAGCCTCACATGTTCAGGTCCCGTCACACAGTGGCCTGGCACAGAACACTGGAGCTCTTCAGGAGTGCACGGCTCCACTCCAGTGTGCCTTTCCCTGTGTGAAGTTAACATGGACAGTGAGTGCTCAGAGTGCAGGTTTGAATCTTTCTTGTCTCGTCAGTATTTTAAAGGGTTTTTCTTTAGCAACTTTAGCAGTTATAATGCAGAACTTACAAAACGGGCCAACTGTAGAATGGAATCCAAGAATTGCTTTTATATTGACGAAGAGACCGGTAAACCCTGCCCACACTAGCTTGGCCTAGGGACACAGCAGTGTGACCAGGGGGTGCCTGGGATCTACCCTTGGGCCCTGGCCTGACGTGCCGCTTGGCCAGCCTGAATCCAAGTGAGGAGTAGGTGTGTGTGTAGAGTCCTGCAGCAGGTCTGGGTGGGGTGCTGCCAGGACTTGCTTGTGAAGTTTACGCGGGTGGAGGTGCCAGTCCTGGTCAGAGAGAACAGGAGGTAAAGAAGAGGTTAAGAGAAACATCAACAAGAGCTGTGTTACTCCAGCTTTTTTTTTTTTATTAAAAAGAAAAAAATAGGGCTGTACATTCTGAAGTAAGAAGTTGGTGTGCTGCCTGTGCTTTTGACTTTGTAACTCCCATTTCATGTGCCACCTTGAAAATTGGCGAAGAGGCCCCTGCAGCATCTGTTGCCAGGCATAGGGGCCCTTTGAAGGAGGAGGTGCAAAATAATTAGTGTGATGAAGCATTCAGAAAGATCGTCTTTCCTCATCATTATGGGAGCTGGGAAAGGATTATATACCTTTTGTTTTTGTTTCTTATGATGTATTGCTAGATAAAAGTGTTTCCTCTTTATGCCGAAAGTTGACCGGATGTAAGTGTTCTGTCCACTGACTTGTGGATTTTCTTCTATTAATAATGATCAAAAAGCACTTTTCTTAGAAATGTAAGTAGAACTTTAATTGGAAGGGTTATTGCAAGGTTTCTATATTTTAATACTAGAATAATTATTATTGGCACAGTCAAATATTAAAACTGCTGTCTAGTGATCCATGACACTCTAGGAGAGAGGAGCGTTAATCTTGAATTCCAAATTAATGTAGCATGGTTGGTATGAATCCAGAAATTTAGATGAGGATGGTAGAGAATCCCATCAGATAACACTCTGGTTCAAATTTAAACTAAAAAAAAGAACCAACTCAATATTTTCGTTTAGTCTAAACAGTTAAGTGTTGGGAAACTCCTAATTGCTTTGTGGATCTGTTCTTTATATTAGAGTTCCTGATTTCCAGTTGAAGAAATCTATAGATTTCTTCAGCTTTGCTCTAAGAATAGGGGAGATAAGGGTCATAAAATTTTAAAATATTACTTAGGAAATTATTAATTGCAACCATAGGAAAAATTGCCATCCAGCCTTCTCCAGAATTTTTGGGTAAATGTGAATGATATCCAGAACCAACAAGACTCAGTGGAAGGTTTACTTTTTGTTGTTGTGAGATGTAGTATATTAAAAAAGATTGAGGCCGGGGTGGTGGCTCATGCCAGTAAGCCCACCACTTTGGGAGGAGGCTGAGGTTGGAGGGTGTCTTGAAGCCAGGAGTTCGAGATCAGCCTTGGCAACATAGGAAGACCTTGTCTCTACAAAAAAATTTTAAGAAATGAGCCAGGCGTGGTAGTGCATACCTGATGCCCCAGCTACTTGGGAGGCTGAGGCGGGAGGATCCCTTGAGTCCAGGAGTTCGAGGCTGCAGTGAGCTATGATTATGCTACTGCACTCCAGCCAGGATGACAGAGTGACACCCTGTCTGAAAAAATAAAAAATTTGGCCAGGAGCTGTGGCTCACGCCTGTAATCCCAGCACTTTGGGAGGCTGAGGCGGGCGGATCACGAGGTCAGAAGTTCGAGACCAGCCTGGCCAACATGGTGAAACCCCATGTCTACTAAAAATACGAAAAATTAGCCGGGCATGGTGGTACACGCCTGTAATCCCAGCTACTCGGGAGGCTGAGGCAGGAGAATTATTTGAACCCAGGAGGCGGAGGTTGCAGTGAGCTGAGATCGCGCCACTGCACTCTAGCCTGGGCAACAGAGCGAGACTCTATCTCAAAAGAAAAATAAATAAATAAATAAAAATTTAAGAAGAGTAGAACATTTTTGCTGAAGTGTTCATTGTTTGAGCAACTTACTATTGGAGTTTACTCATAGTAATACAGAGTATAAGCATGGTTTTTCTCATGCAAACACATTAATCTGTTCGCCGAAACAGGAGGACTGACTGCTTTTGTTTTATTTTAGGTTGATTCAGGAAGAAAAAGAAAATACAGAGCAGCGGGCAGAGGAGATTGAAAGTCGAGTTGGCAGTGGAAGTCTAGACAATCTTGGTCGTTTTAGATCAATGAGCTCCATTCCCCCCTATCCTGCTTCCTCGCTTGCTAGCTCCTCCCCTCCGGGCAGTGGGCGCTCCACCCCACGAAGGATCCCTCACAGCCCAGCTCGGGAAGTGGACAGACTGGGCGTCATGACCCTTGTACGTATCCGCCCTTTCCCTGCTGTGGCTGCCCTCAGCATACCTGTATGAAATCTTGGACACTACAAATCTACCCACAAGAAAATCAAGTACATTCATTATTCTAAGAGGTTCAAGATTATAAAAACTAGTTACTATTTAATCATTCTATTATGACAAACTAATTTTAATATTTGGGGCCGGGCGTGGTGGCTCACACCTGTAATTCCTCACACTTTGGGAGACTGAGGTGGGCAGATCACTTGAGCCCAGGAGGTCAAAACCAGCTGGGCAACATGGCAAAACCCCGTCTTTACAAAAAGTAGCTGGGCGTGGTGGTGTGTGCCTGTAGTCCCAGCTACTCTGGAAGCTGAGGTGGGAGGATCACCTGAGCCCAGGAGGTCAAGACTACAGTCAGCCATGATTGCATCACTGCCCTCCAGCCTGGGCAGCAGAGTGAGACCCTGTCTCAAAACAAATCCCAAAAAATATTAAAAAAAAATTTAATAATTTAAAATTTGGATTTTAATATTTAAATTTTATATTTAAATATCAAAAATTTAATATTTAAATTTTATATTTAAATATCAAAATTTAATATTTAAATTTTAATAATTTAAAATTTTAATAATTTAATATTTGGATTTTAATATTTGGCTAGCATACCACCATTTGTTTGTGTGACATTAGGCATGACAGCCGTGCAAAGTACAGCAGCCAGAAGGGGAAATATTTTCTGTTTTCTAGGAAAAACCACTTAGCAAAAGTAAATAAAGGCAGACATCAGAGCATATGGGAAAATGCACAAAGGGAGTCAGTGCATTTCTTTCCTTTCGGAGTGCCCAACCAGCTTCCAGGGCATCTACTACCAAAAAAAAAAAAAAAGGAAAAATGTGAAATGGGTTCTGCATTTGAAGCCGTGAACGAGCCAGCTGCGTCGTGGCTCCCTAAGGAAGCAGATGGGCTTCTTCCCTTCGCAGCTTAGGGTCACCTCTCACCTGGAAATGCAATGACCTTCTGGTGTTTGGTGTTTGCAAAGTGTGCAGATCTGAGTAATGTTTAAAAGTTTCCTGTGGGCCTGGCACGGTGTTTCCCGCCGGTAATCCCAGCACTTTGGGAGGCCAAGGTGGGAGGATCGCTTGAGCTAGGAGTTAAGAGACCAGCCTGGGCAACATAGTGAGAACCCCATCTTTCTCTAAAAAAAAACCAAACTATCTTGTATGTTTAGAATTTGTCAGTGTGTTGTCAATGAAATATTTCATATTTATACCATTTGCTTTTTAACTGTGCTTCTATCATATTTTTTCCCGTTACCATCTATTTTTGTTTTTAGTTGTGTTGTTAGCCAGCATGCAATTAAATCGACGGTGAATCATTTTACTGGCATATGAGGTGGTAACTAGTCTATTTTGCAGTGTTTTGAAATACTGTTTTTATAATTTACATCATCTACTAATTAGGTAATATTTTAAACTCTTTGACTGTTTTATTTGTGGGTTTGTGCTTATTTCTGTCCAGAGAATTTGTAAAAACCGTTGTGTATGTATATATATTTTTTCTGGTTTTGTAATTCCGTATGCTGGCTGACAGTCTCTGTGCTTCCGTCATTGGTTTTGATTTCCTGTCATCCTTTTGTTTTATTATTTTAGCCATCTCCAGATTCATTTTTAATCCAGACCTCAGGTCCCCATCAGTCTGTAGTTTACTCATCCACCTCCCCTCCCAGTTCCACCCCATGCTATAGCGATTCTTCACAGCATGCTCAGGTAACCCCGCAACTGTGTGTGTTCGATCATGTGTGAGTCTGTGCTGTGATGACTTTATTAATGGGTTGTTTTTTTGTCAGTTAAAAGTATCTTTTTCTCAATGGTAATTTAAATTAGTGTATTACTATATAGTAAGTATGGATACAGGCAAGACATAGGTGTTTAAGAGTGTTTTTACTCAAATTATGTAGGATTTGTGTAATTCATACGTGTTTCCTACATAAATAATCAAAGCGTAGAATTAATGGAAGCTGTTTACACAAACAGTATTCTTTCTGGTTCTGATGATTGTGTTCAAGACTGTAAATCTCATCAGCTTGTTGAATCTCATCAACTATCTCTAATAGGTTATTTTTAAATTAAAATATCTTATGTGAATCATAGGATGGATGTAAAGATTCTACCTAATATTATGCTAGCTTTTGTTCTTATATATTTTAACAGGATACCTTGCTTTAAGCAATAAATTTATTTTTGAAAAGTGGTAAATCAAATTCTAGGTAAGGATTTTACGTTAATGTCCAACAGGTGATTAACTAAAAGTAGGTTTGTTCAGTTTTATAATTGGTATTGCAGTAACTTCCTCATCCGTTGGAATATTTTTAATTATAACATGGATTTTATTAAAGAAAACTAAGTTATAGAGAGGTTTGGCTTAGAATAGATGATTGTTAGGGCCTTTTATTATATAGAATGCCATATTTTGATAAAACACATGAGATAGAATTTTATCTAAGTGATAATTTATAGTGTTTATTTAATAAACCTTTAATAACTTATATTTAAATTTTTTGGTGAAAAAATGGTTCTGTATCCAGTTACATTTTCTCTAATGTAACTGTCTCCTGTCATTTCTATTTTAATATATTTGCTTATACTGATCCTTGAATTTTTAACTTCAAAGTGTATATAGTAAATCTGGTTTCTCTTCATTTCTTTGCATGCATCTATCAGCCTAGTGATTTAAGGAAACATCGTAGAAAGGTAAATTGTTTAGTAATTTAACATATCTTTGTATCTCCATAATGTATTGAAGAGTACCTATCATATTTTACATAAATGTAGCATTATGTAGTTGTATAATAATGAATGGTTGGCGTTTTAATGGAAGTGTTTAAAGTGACCTAGCACCTTACTGATGATTGTTCTATTGGAAATTGGTCATTAGCGGTTTTCACAGAACACTGGGACAAATGTAACAGCTTGCCATTCTCTCACCTTTTCAGCCTTCTGATCATTACATGCTTATTCATAGTAGACGTAGTAGTTTTAAAAATAAGAAATTACTAGTGCAAAGCTATAGAATGTAGATGCGGAGGGACCCATTTTCGTAATAATCACAGCTAGCGTTGGGCTCTTGCTGTATGCCGGGCACTGTGCTGAGTGCTTTCCCAGTCTGGTACAGGCTGAGTGTCCCTGATCTGAGATGCTTAGGGCCAGAGGTATTTCAGATTTCAGATTTGTTTAAATTTTGAAATATTTGCATTACACTTACTAGTTGAGCCTCTCAAATCTGAAAATCCAAAATCTGAAATGCTCCGTTGACCATTTCCTTCAAGCATCATGTCAGCACTCAAAGTATAGATTTTGGAGCATTTTGAATTTCAGATTTTTGGGTTTGGGATGCTCAACCTGTATTTAATTCCCATACACATCCCTGTGAGGTTACTGTTGTTATCTGCATTTTATAGATGTGGAAACCAAAGCTTAGAGAGGCCCCCCAGTGCACAGTGCAGATTTGAGTTCAGATCTGTCTGATTTCAAAACCTGACAGTTGACCACTTCATCATCTAGCCTTACTTGTCTCAGATACTCTGACCTCTCTGGCAGCGCTGCTACAGAAGGAGGCCCAAGGCCACTTCTCTTTAGAGATAACTGTGGATTGGGCCTTCCTGTTCTCGAAGGAAGTAGAGTACATTAGGAGCAGATCTGTTCAGCGGCTGTTCTTTATGTTGACCCAAAATCTCTCCCTCATAACTTTCACGCTCTGGTCTGTATTCTGTGCCCCTGTCTAAAACCTGCCTGATGGTGCCGTGACTAGAGAGCTCTTCAGATACCTAAAGGCAGCTGTCCTCTGACAAAAGTGTGGGACCTGGTCAGCAGCTGTCTGTGAGCTGCTCTGTTGGGTGATTTAGTGAAACTGCTTGAGTTCAGATCCTAGTTCAGTCACTGATGAGTTTGTGACCTGGGGTCTGTTTGTACCTTGGTTTACTCTCCTGAGAAGTGAAGATAATGGTAGAACAGTGCCACTTAAAGTGTCATGGGACCTGTGGCTGTCTGTGGTGAGATAAGGAGCTTACACCAGCAGCAACAAGACACAGAGCACGGCCTTCAGTTCAGCTGACTTCTGTTGAATTGTTTTTTCTTTATTTTTTGATAGCAAGATTTTCTCAGTGAAGGAAGTAGCATGTTGATTGACACTTAGGCATGATAACCTGGCCCTGTTGGTCACTGGTAACTTCAGCATACTACTTTGGTGTCTTTGAGGAGCCTAGGCCTCGGGTGGTTGTGAGGTTAAACCAGGGGTGCGTGCAGAGTGCCAGGCCTGGTCCACAGGAGACTGTCGCCTTCCTCCTCAGTGGTGTTGGTGTAGACCAAAAGGACTTCCCTGCTTTCTAGTAGGCCTGAGCTGGGATGGAGGCAGAAGTCCGGCACATGACAGCACTACAGCGTGTGGAGGGGTGCGGAGGGTGGCGTGTGGAGGGGTGCGGAGGGCGGCGTGTGGAGGTGTGGGAGGGTGGCGTGTGGAGGGATGAGGAGGGCAGCGCTGGCCAGGCTCACGGGGCTTTCCCCGGACCCTGTTAACAGCTTATAGCCGGCTGCATGTCAGCTTTCTCTGTACCCTGTTTTTGGTTTTGTTTTTTTAAAACAGATGATTGTTTTAACCTGAATTTTGAAACTTAAGCTTCATATTGATAATTTCTAGCTTTGAAAGCCTTTCATTGTTCTGTGATTGAAACTGGAAATTAGGAAAGGATGCAGAATTCATTTGCATTTTAACTGTTAGTTGAGATTATGTCCTAAATGAGTGCAGCTCCATTTTGCATTGAATGCACTTGGTCCTCCCTGAGCCACAGTGGGGCTACAGTAGGATTGATACACTTTACACAATCCCATTTAAGAAGCAGAAATTCAAACTGAGCCCAGTGGTACGTGCTTGTAGTCCCACCTACTTTGGAGGCCGAGGCAGAAGAATCAGTTGAGCACAGGAGTTTGAGGCTGCACCGCACCATGATCACACCCGCAAATAGCCACCGCAGTCCAGCCTGGGAATCACAGCAAGAACCTGGCTCTTAAAATTTTTTTTTAATAAAATAAAGTTCACTGTTCAAGTCTTACTGTTTATAGTAAGTTTGCTGAACATGTTTTATGAAATCCAGTCCCACTCAAAACCAGAAAACACAAATGTACAAGCAGGATCTGCCTAGACCCTGCAGGGGTGAGTCTGTTCACTGTTGTTACCACCATCCTGCTCCCTCAGCACATGGGCGTATTCACGTTCCACTGCAAAAACACAAAAACCCTGGGAGTCTGACAAACATCATCTTGTAATGATAAGCTTAGAAGTATTTTCTTTTAAGCCATATTGAACAAAAATGTTTAAACTGCGTAGAAGTGCTTCAATTTATAGTGTCCGACGAAACATTATTGCAAAATATGAGCCATACACATGTGTATGGGGGTCATGGGCTGTTCCTTGTTTATTTTTACCCCGTTCAGACAAAAAGGTATTTGACAATTTTGCCCAAGAGGTTTCTGCCCTCTCTAGTGTTTCTTTTGAAGGACATCAGGAGATAACGTATTTGTTGCTGGCTCTTCATTAGTGCAAGTTAATGCTGTCTCACATTTGTAACGATGTGGTTTATGGGCATTGTTCGGATCTCTGCTGCCCCTTCAGAGACTGTCCTCATGATGTGCCTATAGGATTCCGGGGAAGGCAGGACCTTGGGCTGCCTGGAGGAGGCTGAGGATGAGGGGCATCCCTGTGTCCTGCTGGGCCCCAGCGCACACTCGTGGGGAGGCAGACCAGGAGTCTGACAGCTCTGTGGTGCTGTGCTGCGTGGCCCTTCAGAATGGTGCCAGACTGAAACAAGACTTTCTGTGCTGGCAGAAAGCACAGCGAATCGATTTTCAAAGAAGTTTATGGCTATAATTTAAGGCCCGAGTTTTTCACAGTCTGCTGTTAACTAACTTTGCGCTTCTCTCACCCCTCAGTTGCCACCTTCCAGAGAAGAGGTACGAGATGACAAGACAACCATAAAGTGTGAAACCTCCCCGCCTTCCTCCCCAAGAGCCCTTCGGTTAGACCGGCTGCACAAAGGGGCGCTGCACACCGTCAGCCACGAGGACATCAGGGACATAAGGAAGTAAGGAGCCTGCAGCAGCCCCATGCAGAGCGCACTTGTCTTTTAGTTTCCAGTGTTGAGAAATCGACGAATCTTTTCTTGAGTAAAACAGTGATTTTCTAGAATTACCCATTAGTTCAGTTGAGTGTATTTACATGTTAACTTAGAATGCCTACCACTGCTCTGGGCTATAGTGAAATCCAGCAGAAGATGCATATCTGTTTGGGCAAGCTTAGTTTGGAAAGAAAGGAGTTAAATGATATCAGCAAGTTTTGGAAAAACTTCATGTCTTCAGAGTCTACAAATTGACTACTTGCTATTCTTGATGGAGAGTTTGGCAAGCAGATGACAGGCTTCGTATTGGAACCGCTAGGACAACCCGTGCCTTTCTTGCGCCTTTTGTAAGCTGTGGAGAGTTCCAAGTTGTACTTACCAGTTTACTGAGAGTCCCCTCTCAGGAAACCAATCAGCTGTTTTGTTACTAGTATGCTATCTATGCTATCTTTTTTTTTCTTTTTGAGACAAAGTCTCTCTCTGTTGCCCAGGCTGGAGTGCGGTGGCATGATCTTGGCTCACCACAACCTTCGCCTCCTGAGTAGCTGGGACTACAGGCGCACGCCACCATGCCCGGCTAATTTTTGTATTTTTAATAAAGATGGGGTTTCACCATGCTGGCCAGGCTGGTCTTGAACTCCTGAGCTCATGATCCGCCCGCCTCGGCCTCCCAAAATGCTGGGATTACAGGCGTGAGCCACCGCGCCTGGCCCCTCTTTTTTTAAACTCCATTGGATTTCGGTTCTGTGCCAGGCAATATGCAGGGGAGGCATGTATATTACTTTTGCAGTAACCCCTCAGGCAGTTAACATTGCCACGGTTCTCAGCTGAGCAGAGTAATGCTCAGGGTGGTTGTGGGAGCTGCTGGAGGGGAAGCAGGCGGACCATTGGGCTTTGGCACCTGATGGCGCGGAGTCAGGGCCTCCCCTGGAGGGGAGGGGAGGGGAGGGGAGCTCCATGTCAGAGAGAGTCTCAGCTGCCCAGAATGGGTCTCCGTGCTGGCCTCGCCGGGAGCCTGCCTTTATCATGCATGATGCACTTGGTGAGGAAGATGTGTGTGAAAGAGACTGGAAGTGCTTGTAGGGAAGTTTGCGACTGTTAATATGTGAAGTATCCTACAAGGGCACATGGTAAAGATCCGTTTTCTTTCCTTGAAGCTCCACAGGCTCCCAGGACGGTCCCGTGAGCAACCCCAGCAGTAGCAACAGTAGCCAGGACTCGCTCCACAAAGCCCCAAAGAAGAAAGGAATTAAGTCCTCCATTGGCCGCTTGTTTGGCAAGAAAGAAAAGGGCCGACCTGGACAAACTGGCAAAGAAGCATTAGGACAAGGTTGGTTGGTTTTCCGCACCCTTCTCAGCAGCCAGGGGTGGGGGAGGAAGGCACTGCCTTCGGTGCCAGCAGTTCCCACGCGGTGCTCCAGGAGCCGTGTGCTCTCCAGGGAGCAGCAGCTGTGAAGGCATGGGAGCTGGAGAGCAGCGGTTTATGCTCACTTGCCACTCAGTACAACACATCTCCTGTCTTGAGCATTTCTGTCTTGCGCATTTGGTTGTCTAGTCAGAAACTTAGCCTTAAGAGATGATTTCACTCTGAACCTGCAAATATTCATCCGCCTATTTATGAAAACATAGAACTTTGTTGTGCTGATTTTTACTTCTGGGCTGTTCTGCTTCCTCACAGCTGGTGTTTCCGAGACGGATAACTCATCTCAGGATGCCTTGGGACTTAGCAAATTGGGGGGACAGGCTGAAAAAAATCGTAAACTTCAAAAAAAGTAAGCTTTGTATTATTTCTTCATCTCATTGAATGGTTTTCAGTTGTGCCTAAGCTCTAACTAGTGTTTGTTAATTACAATAGCTAGCTATGTATATATACATTATATTCTGAAAGCTTTACCTACAGCCTTAATTAAGTCGTACTTTCTGGAAGATTTAGTGTTTGTGAAATTTCGAAGAAACTCACACTGGTATCCCTATCATCTTGGAAAGCTGTCCAACCAGGAGATAGGGTGGGTAAGAGTTGGACTCAGCTGCCTGAGCACTGGAGTCGGCCCTGGCGCCTGCCCAGGTTCACTTTGTGACGTCGAGGAAGTGACCTAGCATCTCTGTGCTTCAGTTTTCTCATCTGTAAAGTGGGGATCCTAGTAGTACATACCTTGTATGGCTTTTATGAGAATTAAATGGGATAATATGCATAAAGTTCTTTAAACAGTACCAGCAAGTCATAAACAAGTTGTAACTGTGGCCAGTACAGTGACTGTTGCTTGCCAGCGTTCAGGATTTGCTCTTCATACTGGTGATCTGTCTGAAACATTCGTCATGTTGCATTTTTTCCTCTTCTGCAGATTTTGTAGTTTTATCTCAAATAGACTCCTGATTTTATAGCCTGTTTATTAAGTTTTAATTCTAAACTAAGTCTGCTTCTGACAATAAGCTGTAATATTTGGGATGGCTTTCAACAAAGGAGAACAGGCATTGTGATGCCCTGGGGTGAGGGCGGGGTGAGGGCGTGGAGGAATCGGGTTTCTGTCCCTGGGCCATCTGGGATGCGGGGTGAGTTGTGTGTTGGCTGACTGTAGATGAAGTAGCTAGGCTGAGACAATGCCCAAGTGAGCTAACAAATGTAGAACAAAACTAAACCCACTTCTGCAATAAAATAGGCAGTTTGTCTAGTCTATGGGGTAAGGGCTGAGCTTGAGAAATGTGGAAGATGGTAATGCCAGGCTTACAGGGTGAAACTTGACGGGCTGTGTGATGACTCTGACTGTGGGAAAAATCATCTGTCCACTTTTAAGTGCCCTGAGAAACCAGCGCTTATCTGGAAATTGGGGCCCAAAGACGCACCAGAGCCTATGGGGACCCTCTCCCCTAGAGGCCCTTTTGCCTTTAGCCCCTAGAGTTGCCAGCTGATTTTTTCTGTTGTGAAATCTGTCTCATTTTAGTTTTCTTTTCAAAGCCTTTATAAATGCTTTATTGATTATATTTTAGGTAAAATGCTCTTATGTTAACAGTACCATAGGAATACTCAGTTTTTTGGTTGCCTGTAAAGGGAAATTTATAGAAACCACGTAACAGCAAAATCTGATTTGAATATTGCTATGCTTGAACTGCCTAAGAATTTTTTTTTTTTTTTTTTTTGAGACGGAGTCTCGCTCTGTCACCCACGCTGGAGTGCAGTGGCGCAATCTCGGCTCATTGCAAGCTCTGCCTCCTGGGTTCACACCATTCTCCTGCCTCAGCCTCCCGAGTAGCTGGGACTTACAGGCGCCTGCCACCACACCCGGCTAATTTTTTGTATTTTTAGTAGAGATGGGATTTTACCATGTTAGCCAGGATGTTCTCGATCTCCTGACCTCATGATCCGCCCGCCTCGGCCTCCCAAAGTGCTGGGATTACAGGCATGAGCCACCGCGCCCAGCCAAGAATGTTTTAAAATAACTTGGGTAATTGCCATTTGGCCCTGTGAAACTTAATGTTAGAACTAAACTTTCTGCCTCCTGGAAACATGCTAGGAAAATTTCATTCCTTAGATTTTGCTAATGTTACTGTTTTTATTATAGTAAGTATGAGGAAGTGAAATAAAACTTCTCTGTCCTTTATGTTGTGCTTGGGATCCATGTGGAAGTTCTGAAATGTACCAGCTCCTTAACGGGGAAAATATCCAAATACAAAGATTATTTGTCTGACTATAGAGGGCAGCTTCATTTCTTTCACTTAAACTGAGATAAAATTGATTTTAGAAAAAGTGCTTGATTGATTGATTGATTGATTGAGACGAAGTCCCTCACTCTGTCGCCCAGGCTGGAGTGCAATGGCGCGATCCTGGCTCACTACAACTTCCGCCTCCTGGGTTCAAGCGATTCTCCTGCCTCAGCCTCCCAGCAGCTGGAATTACAAGCGTGTGCCACCATGCCCAGCTAATTTTTTTGAATTTTTAGTAGAGATGGGGTTTCACCATGTTGGTCAGGCTGGTTTCGAATTCCTGAACTCAAGTGATCTGTCCACCTCGGCCTCCCAAAGTGTTGGGATTACAGGCGTGAGCCATCACGCCTGGCCTAAAGTGTCTACATATAAATGTGAAAAAAAGTTTGCGTTTTCCAGAAAAAGTATTGTGTGAATACAGTTTAATATTTATGCCATTCTTAAGAATGAACATATATTTCTCAGAATTATTTTCTTCTTATTAACCCCTGATTTAACTCAAAGGTGTGTTTTAACTGCAAAATTTACACAGCCAGATGCTTTCACTTACAGAGAACTTAAGGAATCTGGTGAGTTTGGTGGCAAGTTGATTTCAAGTTTTGTAAGACACAGCATGATGGGCGCGTTTGGTGCCTGGGATACGTAGTAATGAACTCGCAAGTCAGGGCTGGCTGTCCTAGAGCCATTTGTCAGCTTTGATAGTGCATAGTGCTTCCACAGCACTTTTAGAATTCCCCAGGGTTATTGAAACACCATCTCTTGAAGTAACCTTGCTTTTAAAGTGTTCCCTTTTCATGTTCTCCTTTTTGTCTTCGTAGTGCTTTCTCAGGGTAAGCAGACTTGGGAGATTTGCTGGGCTGAGTGTGGGCAGTCACCAGCCATAGGCTCTATGCTGAGCTTCCTGAGAGGATCTTTTTATTTTTTTATTTTTGCCCTTGCAAAATAAAAGAAGGCCCTTGCACTGTTGCCCCGGCTGAAGTGCAGTGGCGTGTTCACCACTCACTGCAGCCTTGACCTTTATTTTTAGTAGAGACAGAGGTCTTCACTATGTTGACCAGGCTGGTCTTAGAACTCCTGGCCTCAAGTGATCTTCCCGCCTCTGCCTCTCAAAGTGTTGGGATTACAGGTGTGAGCCACCACACCTGGCCCAAGGATCTTTTTAGTTTTGCATGAGAAATGCTGACTCCATCCATTTCTCATCAGGGCAACCCTACATCTTTCCTCAGGACTCTGCCAGTGTGCCATGGCCATGGAACATGGGAGGGGCTATGCCTGGGTCACGGAACTGTACTTGTGGTGGTGGTGTTTTTTTATGGGTGTTGGAGAGGGTCCTGCTCTGTCACCCAGGTGGCAACTGTACCTGTGAAAGCAAGTCTCGTTCACTCTATGCAGGGTGCCAGAGGATTGAAAAGCTTCAGTCTTACGAAAGTAAGGCAATATATTTAGTTTGGATAGTTGAGAGAAAGCACTTCCTCCCATCCCTTACATACTGTTTGATCAGCAAACACTCACACAAGCTTCTCATTATGAAAGACAACTGTACCATTATGCTATGTCTTAATTATAAAATTACAACATTATTCACAAATTATATGACCTTTTGCATTATAGCATTCTCAGTAGCAAGTGAAAGAGCCAAGTCTGAGATCAAGCAATAAAGGAGGAAAGTAGTTGTTCATGTAAATGAACAACCCAGAGGGTCAGGGTGGAGTGGCCTCAGCCATCTCCAAGTTCTGGACTCTGCATCCCCTCGACGCAGGGGCCTTCTTCCCATGACTGGAACAGTCACCCCAGAGAAAACAGGGGCTCTGGTGTTCCCACCTGGAGTGCCAGCCCAGGGGTGTGGTCCCATGTTTGGTCTTACAGATCATGGACTAGTCTGATAGGGGAGAGGAGCCAGGACACACACCGAGGCCTGGGCCCGCCACCCAGATGGGGTCTCCTCTGCCTTCTCCCTAACTTCCTGTGACTCTTAGACACATCCGTCTACCTCCACTGTCTTAACACTGTTTCCACTGTTGCCTCTGGACCCAGAAGCGTCTCCATTCTGGAAAAGACTTTTTATAAAAGCTAGTGATCATTGCCAGGAAGAGGGTACTGGTGAGGTCTCGGACAGTGTACACCAGTCTCCAAGTAATAGAAGTAAACAATTATTTTTATTTATAGTGAGTATCTATTACATGTTAAAAAATGAAGTCTCTGGCAGAGTGCCAAGGCTGAGCGTAAGTTGGGAACCCTCCTGATTTGGCAGCAGTCAGATCCTCCCTGCTCCTTGGCCAGGCCACGGACGCTCAAGGCCTTAGCAATTAACCAGATTGTTAGCGTTCAGAGCTTTTTCTGGGATTGATGTGGCAGGAATTACCTGTACTACTTCCTAGACCCACCGGTGTGTGAAGGAAGCTTTACTGGCTGTCTTTGAGGGGCATTTGTCTCAAGGGAACGGAAGGCAGGGTTTCAGCCACCACCTGGTGATTGGCGCCATGCAGCGCGCCCTTCCTCCCAACCCCTTCATTTCACGTCTTGCGATGCCACTTCATACTCCTAAGAAGAGTCTGCTGCTATTGAAATGTATTGAAGAGCCAATAGCAGATTTTTAGAAATAAGAGATTCTATGGTATATGTCTTATGAAATTATTATAGAAAACATGAACTAAAAGCAGCCTAGGGATGTTTGAATGACTTGGGGATATCTGTACTTGCAAACCAAATGTATGTGTCCTCTCCATTACCATGACACCTTCTCTCTGAGGCTTTTTATTTTTTAAAACAATTAGCCTCTTTGAAAGCCTTGTAGGTAAACACTTGAGAAATAAGATGAGATTCACCAAGCTTATAGTGTTATTTCTCAAATACCTATGTTAGACAACATTATGTTAACCTCTGATTCTGTAAGGAAACGGGGATTCTGTAGAGAGTCAGAGGGAGTCATTCAGTATTTTCTCACTCAGGCATTCTTTGTAGTATGCACAGAACTCGTGTGAAATGGATGGTGTTGATACTGTTAAAGCTGTAGAAGATGAAAGGAAAATGATGAGAATGTATAGTTGTCTCTCAGAGTCTATGGGGGATTGGTTCCAGGACCCCTCCTGAATACCAAAATCCATGGAAGCTTAAATCTCCTATATAAAATGGCATGGTATTTCCATATCACGTAGGCGTAATCTCCCGTAGACTTTAAATCATCTCTAGGTTCTTTACAATACCCAACGGAATGTAAGTGCTATGTAAATAGCTGTTGTACTGTATTGGTTTTTTTTGTTTTTTCCCACTGAGTATTTTTGATCTGCAGTTGGTTGAATGTGTGGATGTGGAAGCAGCAGATACAGAGGGCAGACTATATACTGCTAGACTTTTGCAAATGCTCAGAACACTTTGTTAACTTATTTTATATATGTGTATAATAGTGGTTCCTTGATTTTGTTTTTGCTGGTTTTAATTTTTATTTTTTTAGAGATAGGGTCTCACTCTGTTGCCTAGGCTGGAGTGCAGTGGCACAGTCATGGCTTACTGGAGTCTTGACCTCCTGGGCTCAGGCAGTCCTTCCACCTCAGCCTCCCAAGTAGCTGAGACTACAGGCATGCGTCACCATGCCCGGCTAATTTTTTTTTTTTTTAATTTTTGTAGAGATGCATCTCATTATATTGCCCAGGCTGCTCTTGAACTACTGGCCTCAAGCAGTCTTCCTGCCTCAGTCTCCCGAGTAGCTGGGACTACAGAGGTGTGCCACTACACCTCGCAAATTTTTAAAATTTTTTGTAGAGTTGGGGTCTTGCTGTGTTGTCTAGGCTGGTGTTGAACTCCTGGGCTCAAGTGGTCCTCCTGCCTCGGCCTCCCAAAGAGCTGGGATTACAGGTGTGAGCTACCATGCCTGGCTGATTCTTTAATTTTCAATATCTTCTCCTTTATAGGCATGAATTGCTGGAGGAAGCCCGGAGACAAGGTTTACCTTTTGCCCAATGGGACGGGCCAACGGTTGTGGTCTGGCTAGAGGTACATCCTTCATTTAACATGCAGTTGCATGGGTTACAGTATGTGAACTTACTGTTCTACCTTGTAGACTGTACCTTACTGTGCTGCCTTCCGCTTTCCGCCTCCAGCTCTGGGTTGGGATGCCAGCCTGGTATGTGGCTGCCTGCCGAGCAAACGTGAAAAGCGGGGCCATCATGTCGGCCCTGTCCGACACAGAGATCCAGCGTGAGATTGGCATCAGCAACCCCCTGCACAGGCTGAAGCTGAGGCTGGCCATCCAGGAGATCATGTCGCTGACCAGCCCGTCCGCCCCACCCACATCTAGAACGGTACGTTCAGAGACAACCCCTGCATTCTTTGGAAACAGGGAATGCCTCTCTGAAGGTATCACTGCCCTGTTTACATTGCTTCTCCAGTTCCTTAACAGCATATCAAGTATAGTTCTAATTCAAAATTTTAGCATCACATACATTAGAACTTTTAATTTTGGGGAATTGGATGGTCAAAAGAAACTTTATTAAATGCTTTTATGAAAGATTGGCTAGAATGGCATCATACTATAAAAATATGAGCTTTTTTAAACATAGAAAAGCAATTACAAATTTAAATATGAAAATATGAAAAATATGAAATATGAAAATACCAAAAAAATTGGTAGAGATGGGCGTCTCGCTGTGTTGCCCAGGCTGGTCTTGCACTCCTGGGGCTCAAGCAGTCCTCCCACCTCAGCCTTCCAGTGTGCTGGGATTACAGGCGTGAGCCACCACGCCCAGCTGAGTTTATCAAAATTGAATCAGTCTAAGGGCCTCTTGAAGGAAAAAGTTAATATTTTAAGGACATGTTTTATAATTAAATGTTTTGAATTTCATTTTTCAGTTTTCATGATTCAAACTGAGTAATTAACATTTGTACTATATATAAAGATATTTGCTAAGCCAATTATAGTGTATTTTTAAATGTTACTGGAATATAATATACATATAGAGAAATGCACATATGAGTGAACAGTTAAATGAATTTGTAAAGTCAGCATCCCCTGTGTGGTCCACACCTACATTGAAAAATGGGATCTGACCAGGGCTCTGAAGGCCTCCTGCTCCTTCTGAGGCACTGCCCCTTCCCTAGGGGTGAGCGCCTGGCTCCTGGCACCATAGACTGCTCTGTTTGTTTTGTTCTTCATGTGTATAAACAAGATCATGTAGTATTCACTCTCTTGTGTCTGGCTTCTTTCACTTAATGTTATGTCTGTGAATTCATCCGTATCATTCCATGTGTAAGTAGCATCCTGAGTAAAATTTTTGTGTCTAGTTCAGAGGACTGGCTCTTCCAGGCTTCTTAGAAGCACCCATTTATTTATTTATTTAAGTTTTTTATTTTTTAGAGGCAAGGTCTTACTCTGTCACCCAGGCTAGAGTGCAGTGGCTCAATCATAGCTCACTGCAGCCTCAACCTCTTGGGCTCAAGCGATCCTCCCACCTCAGCCTCCCAAGTAGTTGGGACTACAGGTGTGCACCACCACACCCAGCTAATTTCTAAAAACTTTTTAGAGATGGGGTCTTGCTATGTTGACCAGGCTGGTCTGGAACTCCTGGCCTCCAGTAGTCCTCCTGCCTCAGCGTCCCTGAGTGCTAAAATTACAGGTGTGAGCCACCATGCCCAGGCAGAAGCATCCATTGAAATATAGCTGACATACTAGTAAGAGATACTTGTTATCCCACTGTCAAAACTGATCCCTAAGGAATTTTTGTATTTTTTGTAGAGATGGGTCTCACTGTGTTGCCTAGGCTGGTCTGGAACTCCTGGGCTCAAGCGATCCTCCTGCCTCAGACTCCCAAGTAGCTGTGACTACAGGCATGCACAGCCATGCCTGGAAAAGGTCCCTAAAGAATTCTAATCCTCCCATCCCCATCATTCCAGTTCGCGGACATTTTTTAAAATAAAAACTAAAGGGGAAAATAAAGATGAGATCACTGGTTGCCTTGTAACCAGTGTTTTACTGTATTTGATTTATTTGGCCTGTAGGTGTTTTCCATTTGGGGAGCTAAAGACCCTGGGAGCTCAGGATTTCAAGCAGTTCACAAATCTGCAAATGTTCATCCAACATGAGCTGTGCTTATACAGTTTCTCTCCATGTGGGAAGTCCCTGAAAGTCCTTAAGAAGGGTTATCCTACTTGAAAAAGAAGAACTATGTTAATAAAAACAAGAATGGTTATTGGGAGATAAGGGCAGGCCAACTCCAGATTTATAAAGTTCAGACTTTTTACACTGGCTGGATTCCCAGTCTCTGCTTTTAGTCTCCTCAGGAGAAAACAAATTCTTGTTGCGATGAAGAGCCTCACACATTTCTCCAAGGAGCACCTCAGCGCTGGATTCAGGGCTCCCAGTTACCTTACAAAAAAAGTTTTGAGGGGTTTTATTTGTTTTATTTATTTTTTTCTTCTTAATGAACAAATTATGGTGATGAACAATAAGCTTTGTCCTCCCCTGTTGCTCCAAGAGCTCCTTTCCCACAGCCTGCCTCCGGAGCAGTGTCTGAGCTCTTCCCTGGTTGTTTCACATGAGAGTGGCCTTGCTGAAAATGAAGGTGCTGAGTGGTTTCTCTTGTGTTTATCCACTGTCTTCAGTAATGATGGAGAACACCTCACATAAGGCAGACTCTTCACACCATGTCAAAGTGCAAGGAAAAAATCTCCCTCAAGTAGACACACAGGCCACTGTCTGTCTCGTGCCTGGTTCTGATGGCTGCACAGAGCCATCGACACTGCTCAGCACATCCGTGACCCCCTCTGCCCTGTGGCCTGCCTTCAGCCTTTCAGGCCGTCATGGAGCATCTTCGAGAAAGCCCTCCAATAGCCAAAGCAAGAGTTTCATGCTGGGTTCTTTGTTGTTAATCTGCTTTAAATATATTGAATCAATAGTTACTTGAGAATTGCTCAAAGTTTCCAGAAGTACAGAACGTGTTTTCTTCTTTTGATATTTCACATACCTCGGGTAAGCATGGCATCTAAAGCTCTGGTCATCATGTGCTCTTCTCCTGGTGGTGTTGACCACACGGTGTTAACAGGGAATGGTTATTCTGTACGGGCATCTGAACTGAAAAGTGAGAAGAGCAAACTTTGCCTCCTCGGCCCCTTCTCTGTGCCTGTGGCTTATGCGTGTGCCCCTCTCCTCTTTGTCACTGCTTCCCTTGCCCTGGATGTGGTTGGTGCACTGGGGTCACCTTAGACCACAGGAAATGTCTGGTTAACACACGAAGAGATGGAAACGCTCGCAGCCACGCCGCAAACGGTTAGTCACGCCCCACAGCCTGCACTCCTCCCGGCGTGTTTTCCACTTAAGACCATCTGGGTTCTTTGTCTTTTTGTTGAAAACAAAATGTTTTCCATTCAGTCGTTCCAGATAAGTATTTCCTTTAGTTATTAGTTGAAATGTGTAAGTAGAATTTGTATTTTATTTTAGATTTTTTCCAGGAACCTCAAGTTGGTAGACTCTGTCTTTAGAATAGCTTTAATCTAGCTCTCCTTTTGGAGAGATCTCAGTTGAGCCTCTGTGTGACTGTGTGGCCCTTTGTCCTTCCATGAATGCGCTTGGCATGGAGAGAGCCTGCTCCTTGCATGAGAAGTTGAAATTGTTGGTTTTGCATGAGTTTTGCATGATGCTTTGATAGTCTGAACTTTTTCACTCAGTGAAGCTGCATCTTCCCTGCAGAGTTGCGTTGCCTGCATTACCGAGCTCACCAATACTAATAGTTATGTTCTTTTGCATTCCTAACCACGTAACCCCAGGAAGATGAGGAGGGAAGCTGGGCTCAGGTTGGAGTCTTTCTCTAATATATTCTTCACTACATGTACAGCAGCAAAAAGCAATTGGAGTATGAAAACTTGTGTAATCTACTTTTTTTGATGTTTATAGCATCTTAGTTTGTTCAGAGTACAGGATTGTTAATGATTTGAAAGCACTGGTCAAGCAAAGCATAGGATCAAAGAGTACGTCTCATGGACAATTTTGAACATTTCTCATATGGTGCCATGGCAGTTATTTTTAATTAATATAGATTGCTTTGTTTAACATATGATCTTGTATACAAAGTCTTGTGGCTTAGGCAGCTTCTGAGATTATGTATGTAATTTCCTGGTAGGGTAACGTTATTACAAGATATACTGATAGGGAAAATTGTGTTCTAATAAATTTCCAAACACAAAAATTGGCATAGTGACTTTTCCTCTGTGTCTTTGTTTGATTTTTTACTAAATACTATCCTAATACTATGTCCACTTAAAGATTTTCTTACTAATGGAATCCTAAGGAATTAAGCCTCTTCTCAAGTACTGTATATTTGAATTTTCAGCTTCTCAATTCTTTAACTCACCAAAAACTCTATCCCAGCTGTTTTGCATTCTGTATGTTCAGACAGCTTGCCGAAATGTCGTGCGATGCCACTGGCCTTCCGTGGTCAGGGTATATGTCTCAGTGGCACATTGCAGCCATGAGGCATGGACAGGCAGTTCTAGAGGCTTTCCCGAACGGACTGTATCTGAGGGCTTCAGAA
This sequence comes from Pongo abelii, assembly GCF_028885655.2. Taxonomy (NCBI): domain Eukaryota; kingdom Metazoa; phylum Chordata; class Mammalia; order Primates; family Hominidae; genus Pongo; species Pongo abelii. Next base: position 4,509,287 of record NC_071994.2, on the reverse strand, counting down.
TAATCATTATATATCTGAAAAGAATCAAAAGGATTTTAAATCATAATTTTCCTGATTATGAGGTGATGGTTGAAGCAGCTGTTTCCTTCTCTTGGTACTCCTAAAATCTAGCCCATTAGACTGTCCCCCCACCTTTTTTTATTTGTATTTTTTATTTGTATTTTTTAACAAAATAGAGTAGCTGTAATGTGATTCTGTGGGCTTTTTTCTGTCTTGATTTAAGCATTCTGTGCCTCTCCTCCAGATAAATAACCTCATTGTTTAACCTGTTAGATGTCCCTTTATAGGACCAATAATGACCATAAATGAATTATACAGGGTGCATTTCATAATTACTTAAATTTCAGTATATTTTCCACCAAGGAGCAGAACTTGGTTAGTACTTCAGTATGAAATTGCCTGAGTCAGGGACAGGAAGTGTAAATTAAATAAGCTTAACCTTGCTCTTTGCAGTGGAAATATAAACAAGACTGAGCTGTGGTGATGACTCCAGAACTAGCCGACCTGCAGTCTAGTGGAAGCTCATGTCACTTTTCCCTCCTTCCTCCTTCGTGTCTTCCAGCTGGTACTGCCGCCTGCTGCCAAGGGCGGTACACAGTGGCCAGCTCTTACACCAGGGAGAACTTTGAGCTGCCCCGACACTAGGGTAGGAAAACATCAAGGCATGGTCAAAACCATTTATACCTCATTTAACAAATAGTAAGAGTGCTGGCTGTGCGGAGCATCTGTGAGCGGGACACCCATGGTCCCCCCATCGTGGAGCTCCCATTTTTTGGAGTTCATAAAACTGGGTTGTACTTGTGACTGTTTCAGTGATGGGAGTAAACACTGTGCAGTGGGTGTCTCTTCTAGTTCAGATGTTCTCTGGACTGAGATCACCTGGTATGTTTTTTTTCCAGAAGGCTGCTAAGGCAGCCCAGGAGAAGAGGTGGGTCTCCCTGGGATGGAGCCTGATCCTTCTGGGAGTTTATGTTATAGGCCACTTCAGGAATCTGAGCAGAGCATATAATGAGGAAACAGAAACAAGTATGGTTCTGCTTCCATGCAGTTTTCTATTTAGACAATTCCTTTGTTTAATTTCCCCATTTAAGAATACATAATCAGCAAGCAAGAGAATACTACCAGATATCCATGCTACATGTAGCAGGCCTAGGCCAGGTGCGGTGGCTCACACCTGTAATCCCAGCACTTTGGGAGGCCGAGGCAGGTGGATCGCTTTCAGCCCAGGAGTTCAAGACTAGCCTGGGCAACGTGGGGAAACCCTGTCTCTACAAAAAATATGAAAATTAGCCAGGTATTGGTGGCTTGAGACTGTAGTCCCAGCTGTTTGGGAGGCTTAGGCTGGAAAATCGCTTGAGCCCGGAAAGTGGAGGTTACAGTGAGCCGAGATCATGCCACTGCACTCCAGCCTGGGTGACAGAGCGAGACCCTGTTTCTAAATAAATAAATATCAGGCCTGTAAGGGTAAGGTTTAGAAGAGTGAATCAAGCATGGTGATGCTGTTAGATAGCTGATAATTACCCAAAAATGTTTGGCATATTTCTCACTTTCTTTTTAGAGGAAGTAGTGAAGCATTTTTTTCTAGTAGAATTTAAACATTCTTTGTTAGAATTTGAGTTATTGCTTCTAGCTTGGACAAAATAACAAATGATACTGGAAGCTCTAGTTTCAAGACCAACATGGTGTTAGTTGAGAGTCACTACAAAGATACCATAATGTAACTATGACTGGTGACCATAACTTAGTCTTCCTCAGCTGCAGACTTCAGGTACCTCGGGTACCTTCCTTCGATATGTGTGTGTATATAATGTGTTAGTTCTTTTTCATTATACACATTTTGCATGCATTCTGTTAGATTTATCCCTGAGGATTTTGCAGGTTTTGATGCCACTGTAAATGGTACTTTTTAAATTTCAATTTTCAGTTCATTGCTAGTATTTAGAAATATAGTTCATTTTTATAAATTGGCTTTGTATCCTGCAACTTTGCTTAAACCCACTTATTCTGATAGCTATTTTGTAGATTCCTTTTCTACATTGATAATTTTGTTATCTTCAATTAAAGACAATTTTATTTCTTTTGCAATTTATGTGCTTTTTATTTCTCTTTGTTGACCTCTTACAGTGGCTGGGATTTCCAGTACAGTGTAGAATGAAAGTGGTGAGAGTGGACATCCTTCGTTTGTTCCTTGTCTTAGGAGAAACACAGTCAGGCTTTTTTTTTTTTTTTTTTTTAAAGAGACAGGGTCTCACCATGTTGCCCAGGCTGTTCTCAAACTCCTGACCTCAAGTGACCCGCCCACCTCTGCCTCCCATAGTGCTGGGATTATAGGCGTGAGCCACCATGCCCAGCTGAACAGTCTTTTACATTAAGTATGATGTTCACTGTAGGGTTTTTGTAGATGCCTTTTATCCAATTGAGGCACTTTTCTTACATTTCCGGAATGCTTGGAGTTCCATAAATGATGAGAAATCTTGTCAAATGCCTTTCCTGCATCTTTTGAGATGATGTGGTTTTTTTCAGTCTCTTCATATGGTGAGTTTCATTGATTTTTCTTTCCAAATGTTGAATCAACTTATGTTTCTAGAATAATAAGCCATACTTGTCATGATATCTTATTGTTTTAATATGTTGTTGACTTGGCAATATTTTGTTACATATTTTTGGATTTGCCTGAGGGCTATTGATCTATAGTTTTGTTACATCTTTGGTTTTGCTCTCAGGATGATGCTTACCTCATAGAATGAGATAAGGTGTTTCGAACTTTTTTGGAACACTTCGTGTAGAATTGTGGTTATTTATTTATTTATTTATGTTGATAAATGTTTGGTAGAATTCACCAGTGAAGCTATCTTGGGTAGAGATTTTCTTTTTTGTATGTTAGAAGATTTATGATTACAACTTCAGGTTCTAATAGAGATATGTGTTACCTGTTTCTGAGAAGCTTTGGTAGTTTATCTTTTAAGAAATTTGTCCATTTCATCTAAGTTGCTTAAAATTGTTCACAGTATTCCCTTATTCTTTCAATGTCTATTGAATCTGTTATTGATGTCCCCTCTTTGTTGTCATTTTGTTTTTGTTTTTGAGACAAGGTCTCGCTGTGTTTCCCAGGCTGGTCTCAGACACCTGGACTCAAGCCATCCTCCTGCTTCAGCCTCCTGAGTAGCTGAAGTTACCGACATGTGCCACCATGCCTGGCTGCCTTCTTTTTTTTTTTCTTTTTCTGAGATGGGGTCTCGCTCTGTTGCCCAGGCTGGAGTGCAGTGGCCCAATCTCAGCTCACTGCACCTCTGCCTCCCGGTTCAAGCAATTTTCATGCCTCAGCCTCCCAAGTAGCTGGGATTACAGGCGTGTGCCACCATGCCTGGCTAATTTTTGTATTTTTAGTAGAGAAGAGGTTTCACCATGTTGGCCAGGCTGGTCCCCTCTTTCATTCTTGATAGTGGTGATTTATATCTTCTGTTTTGTCGTATCCAGTCCGGCTAGGGTTTGTTAATTTGATTGATATTTATGAAGTACTAGATTTTCATTTCACTGGTTTATTTGCTGTTGTTATTTTTCTGTTTTCCGTTTCATTGATTTCTGCTTTTTTACCTTGTTCCTTCTGCTTGCGGTGGATTTCATTTGTTCTTCTAGTTTAAGTTTTAATTTTTTTTAATTTGGAGACAGAGTCTCACTTTATCTCCCAGGCTGGAGTGCAGTGGCATAATCTCGGCTCACTGCAACCTCCATCTCTTGGGTTCAAGCCATTCTCCTGCCTCAGCCTCCCGAGTAGCTGGAACTGCAGGCACGCGCCACCATGCCCAGCTGATTTTTGTATTTTTAGTAGAGATGGGATTTCACTATGTTGGCGAGGCTGGTGTCGAACTCCTGACCAAAGGTGATCCGCCTGCCTTGGCCTCCCAGAGTGCTAGGATTACAGGTGTGAGCCACCGTACCAGGCTAGTTTAAGTTTTTAAAAGCAGACTCTTGGATCACTGATTTTCGAGGTCTTTCTGCATTGATAATCCTTTGTCATGATTTTTGCTCTCAGGGTATTGTTTTAACTGTTTCCCACAATTTTTGAAGTTTTTTTTAATTTTCTTTAAATTAAAAATATTTTCTGGTGGGGCGCAGTGGCTCACGCCTGTAATCCTAGCAGTTTGGGAGGCCGAAGTGGGTAGTGGATCACTTGAGGTCAGGAGTTTTTGAGACCAGTCTGCCCAACATGGTGAAACCCCGTCTCTACTAAAAATACAAAAATTAGTCGGGTGTGGTGGCTTGTGCTTGTAATCCCAGATACTCGGGAGGCTGAGGCCCGAGAATGACTTGAACCCTGGAGGCGAGGTTGCAGTGATCCGAGGTTGTGCCACTGCACTCCAGCCTGGGTGACACAGGGAGCAATTTCCCCTTGTAATTTCTTGATGTGAATTATTTAGAAGTATGCTAGTTTTTAAATATTTAGTAGGGGGTTCTAGATAGCTTTTTATGATTTCTAATTTCTGTTGAAGTCAAGAGAATGTACCTTGATTTCAGTCTCTTTAAGTATGTTGAGATTTGTCTGTCTTCGAGAATATACTATACAGACATTAAAAGAATATATATTCTGTTGTTGGGTAGAGTGGTCTATATTCTGTTGTTGGGTGGCGTGTTCTATATTCTGTTGTTGGGTGGATTGTTCTATATTCTGTTGTTGGGTGGCGTGTTCTATCTTCTGTTGTTGGGTGGCGTGTTCTGTATTCTGTTGGGTGGATTGTTGTATATTCTGTTGTTGGGTGGATTGTTGTATATTCTGTTGTTGGGTGGTGTGTTCTATACTCTGTTGCTGGTGGCGTGTTCTGTATTCTGTTGTTGAGTGACGTGTTCTATATTCTGTTGTTGGGTGGCGTGTTCTATATTCTGTTGTTGGGTGGATTGTTCTATATTCCGTTGTTGGTGTAGTGTTCTATATTGTGTTGTTGGGTGGATGTTCTATATTCTGTTGTTGGACGGCGTGTTCTATCTTCCGTTATTGGGTGGATTGTTCTATATTCTGTTGTTGGGTGGCGTGTTCTGTATTTTGTTGTTGGGTGGCGTGTTCTATCTTCTGTTGTTGGGTGGCGTGTTCTATCTTCTGTTGTTGGGTGGCGTGTTCTGTATTCTGTTGTTGGGCGGAGTGTTCTATCTTTCGTTGGGTGGCGTGTTCTATCTTCTGTTGCTGTGTGGCGTGTTCTATATTCTGTTGTTGGGTGGATTGTTCTATAGTCTGTTGTGGGGTGGCGTGTTCTATATTCTGTTGTTGGGTGGATTGTTCTATATTCTGTTGTGGGGTGGCGTGTTCTATATTCTGTTGTTGGGTGGCGTGTTCTGTCTTCTGTTGTTGGGTGGCGTCTTCTATCTTCTGTTGTTGGGTGGTGTGTTCTGTATTCTGTTGTTGGGTGGCGTGTTGTATATTCCATTATTGGGTGGATTGTTCTATCTTCTGTTGTTGGGTGGAGTGTTCTATCTTCTGTTGTTGGGTGGAGTGTTCTTTCTTCTGTTGTTGGGTGGAGTATTCTACTGTTGTTGGGTGGCGTGTTGTATATTCTGTTGTTGGGTGGCGTGTTGTATATTCTGTTGTTGGTGTAGTGTTCTATATTCTGTTGTTGGGTAGCGTGTTCTATATTCTCTTGTTGGGTGGCGCATTCTATATTCTGTTGTTGGGTGGATTGTTGTATATTCTGTTGGGTGGAGTGTTCTATCTTCCGTTGTTAGGTGAAGCATTCTATATTCTGTTGTTGGGTGGATTGTTGTATATTCTGTTGGGTGGAGTGTTCTATCTTCCGTTGTTAGGTGAAGCGTTCTATATTCTGTTGTTGAGTGGAGCGTTCTATCCTCTGTTGTTGGGTGGAGCGCTCTATCCTCTGTTGTTTGGTGGAGCATTCCATCTTCTGTTGTTGGGTGGTGTGTTCTATATTCTGTTGTTGGGCGGATTGTTGTATCTTCTGTTGTTGGATGGCGTGTTCTATCTTCTGTTGTTGGGTGGATGGATTGTTCTGTATTCTGTTGGGTGGCGTGTTCTATCTTCTGTTGTTGGGTGGATGGATTGTTCTGTATTCTGTTGGGTGGCGTGTTCTGTCTTCTGTTGTTGGGTGGAGCGTCCTATCTTCTGTTGGGTGGCGCGTTCTATATTCTGTTGTTGGGTGGCGTGTTCTATATTCTGTTGTTGGGTGGCCTGTTCTGTATTATGTTGTTGGGTGGCGTGTTCTGTATTCTGTTGTTGGGTGGCGTGTTCTGTATTCTGTTGTTGGGTGGCGTGTTCTGTATTCTGTTGTTGGGTGGCGTGTTTTGTATTCTGTTGTTGGGTGGCGTGTTCTATATTCTCTTGGGTGGTGTGCTCTGTATTCTGTCGTTGGGTGGCGTGTTCTATCTTCTGTTGTTGGGTGGCGTGTTCTATATTCCGTTGTTGGGTGGAGTGTTCTATATTCTGTTGTTGGGTGGTGTGTTCTATGAAGGGTCAGGTCAAGTTGGTTAAGGGTTGTTAGTTTAGGTTTTCTATATTCTTAATTTTTTTCTTTTTTTGCTTCTTTCATCAGTTGCTATGAGAAAGAAGTGTTGAATTTTTTCAACTATAATTGTGAATTTGTCTGTTTCCCCATTTAGTCCTGTTGGTTGTTGCTTTATCTCTTCTCTAAAACTATATTTTAACTGACTTTTACTGATTTTGAAATGGATTTTTTCTTTAGGAAAACAAAGTGTTAAAATGTAAACCAACCAGAGATAATTTTAGTGAGCAGTGTTGAATTGAGCCTTCAAACTTGTTCATGAGTCGTGATCAATCTTTGTCACATTATTATATTAAAAACTATTTCAAAGAGGAAATTTGTAGCCAGTTACAGTTTTTTTGTAGTTTGATTTAAAAGTTAAATTTATCACAACGAATCATATATTTTTAATGTTACGATTCCTGTTGTATAAAAATTTTACTAACAAATTTAAAAGGTGAGAAGAGATCAAATTATTTTGCAATTATAAAATTATCATTAGTTTAGCCTTTGAGAATATAGGTAATAGATTAAAAATTCAATTTAAAAATGATTTAAACTACTTTTGAGACTTCCTCCATAACTGACCTTTTCCATTTATGAAAAGCAGACACTCGCCTATGGGGACATGAACCACGAGTGGATCGGCAACGAGTGGCTCCCCAGCCTGGGCCTACCCCAGTACCGCAGCTACTTCATGGAGTGCCTTGTAGACGCTAGGATGCTGGACCACTTGACCAAGAAAGACCTTCGAGGGCAGCTGAAAATGGTTGACAGTTTTCACAGGTAACTTAATGGAGATAGTTCTTACTAATTGGCTAAGATTTTTCACTGTTACCGTCTCTAAATTATCTCTCTTTTCTTCCAAACAGAAACAGTTTCCAGTGTGGAATTATGTGCCTGAGAAGGTTAAATTATGACCGGAAAGAACTGGAAAGAAAAAGAGAAGAAAGTCAGAGTGAAATAAAAGGTTAGTACATGACATTTAATTGATGCAGTTCACTCCTACTTGCTGGTGTGTTTGCAGCCTCAGTGACTTCCTATTTTTCAAAAAATCAAGAAAGGCTAAATTTAAGTGGAGAAAACTAACTAGTCTAGTGTCATTGCAGAGGAGGGCTGGATGAAGTTGAGTACTTTTGAGATCCTCTTCCACAGCCAGAGAACTGTTCCCTGTGTTCTCACACATCAGTCTGGAGGATAAATGTCTCCGGCTAGTCATTTCCTATGAGTTGAGAGTTTTCCTTTGGTCATGCCCTGTGTACTCCTTCACTCCGAAATGCTGTTCAACACTGTTAGATAACAGAGCAAAGCTCACTTGATGATTCAAGTGTGAGAAATACGACTGGGGGCTTATCCAAGGGGTTCAGGAGAACAGGAGAGCGCCGTGCAGTTCTGCTCCCAGAGGGGAAGGAGAGGCAGCGTCCGCATTTCAGCTCGTCCTTGAAGGAGGAGGAGCTGCTTAGGGTAAGGAAAAGGCATTTCAGTTGGAAAACACAGGCCAGGGAGGCGTTAGAGGACGTGGGACATTCATCCAGAAGACGTGGTGTTGGTTCTC